>NW_024353517.1:7242680-7842680 GCF_902729225.1 Pteropus medius | reverse complement strand
TAATTTGCTTTAGGTTTTATTTTGTGTTAACATGAAGCCTTATGTACATTAGTCATTTTTCTTCTCTTTGTGCCTACACATTTTGTCCTTATAGCAGGATAGGAGAGAAATGGAGGTAAGCACACTCTTAACTGCCCAAATTGGGTACATGATCTCAATATAACTTAACAGGGTTGGGGAAGTACCTGGGAAATGTGGAGAAGCACAAGGATTAGTTGGAGAGTCCTATCTACCACAGACATTTTGGGCTTGTTATGCCATGTATAACAAAATCTTCCCAATAGTGATTTGAGTACACCATTGAACATATAAATTTGGAGTTTAGGGAAGCAGCTCAAATTGGAAATATAAGTTTGACAGTTATCAGCAAATCAATATTGAGTGGTATTGTGTTGAGACCATCTAGGGAATGACTAAACGAGAAGACATTCTAGGCAAAAGCTCAGACAACTACAAAGTTTGAGATTGGGCAGATGAGAGAGAACCTGCAAAAGAGGCTGAGTAGGAGCAGCTACCAAGGAAGGAGGTGACGAAGAAAGGAATGCCCCAGATGTCAAATAAAAAAAATCTGGAAGAAGTAGTTCAACTGTCTCTAAAGCTATGATATGTCCTGTATGATGAGAACTGAGACTTTCCACCTGAACATCAATGGGAAAGTTATTCATGGCTTTGACAAGAATTGTTTGGCGGACTTTTGGTTAAAGAGAACATGATAAAACAATAGGAACCACTGACAAAAGACAGCTTTTGAGAAATTTTGTTCTAAAGGTTAGAAAGAATTGGGGTATTAGAGTAATTTGAGGGGAACAAGAAAGCTATTTGTTTTTAAGCAAGGAGATATTAAAACATATTTGTATGTAGTAGGAACAAAGCAAATATTTGTGGTGATAAACATACTAATTAGATGCTCAGATTAGATGACAAAAACAACCCATATTATATGTAGTGTGGTTCTTTTGGCATAACTAGAAACTATCTATCATGAATAATAATATATGAAGATGAAATGGACCCAGAGATCGAGCTTAAGGCAACAGTAACTTAGACTTATGGCATAATATTATAATTTGCTTTAATTATTTAATATGCAGTTGACAGACCCTTGATAAATGCTTTCATTCATTAAAAATATAGCTAACATCTAGCATCATGCTTAAAACAGGAGTTGTGAGTGAACCACGCAGACTTGAAGTAATACCAGAAAGCTGGCCATGATTTTCCTTCACATAAACGATAATGATAGATAAATATTGATGAGTTGGATCTACTGGTGATATTCATGACAGTTTCCTTTAACCAGGTTTAAAAATGTTTCCAAACTATATTCCATTGCATACTTAATTGAGCTGTTCATGTCATGTAAGTCTTGGATGCTCTGAGTATATTCGTTTACCAGACTGAGATATTCAAAGATATCCAAAGGAACAGAAAGGGCAGTGATGATAATTTTCCGAAGCACACTCTGAAAAGATTGGATCAGAGAGGCCAAGCTCTTCTTCTGTTTAATTTCTATAAATAAACTTCTCTTTTCATAGGATTCGAATGAAGCTGTGGCTCTTGTAGAAATGAAAAATAGACTCTATGTGCTATCATAACTCTGTGTGTGTAATCGTTATCAGCATTAACTAGGGTCACAATTTGCAGAGTGAATGGAGTTAGGGAGGGAAAGCTGGGCAAGCTGATACACTAGCATTTATTTAAAAGAGTATCTTAACTGTACTACGAGGGTTTTTTTTTTTACTCTTTTGCATTATGTATACCATTAATCAATAGTGAATCAAAGACACATCTCCCCGAAGTTTTAATTTCAAAAACCATTTAGATTGAAGGAAATTAGAATAATTTATAATTAGTCATATGAAGCTACTGTAAGTTAGGCAATTGGAAACAACTTACAGAAGATTTAAAATGACTTATCCACATATTTGAAGATTAAATGCTGTTAGAATTGGTTTGATTTTTCTGAAATATCATTTTATGATTGGAATGTGAAGACTGTGACAATGTGACAATCAAATTACTTAAATATCATTTGGCGGTTTGCAAAGTGAACTTCAAACTCTCTTCCTTCTTTTTTCTCCAATAAACAGCACATTTATTACTTTTTTTAATGTATGTGACTTTTTTCGAGATTTCAATTCTCCCCCAACTATAAATAGTAGAGTGCCCCTACTGTAACATGTATTACATGTATTATAATGTACTGAACTGTATTACATGTATTATAATGTAGAACAGTGCTGTCCGATAGAACCCTCTGTATTGATGTGAGCATTCTGAATTTGCACTGCCCATGATGGTAGTCACTAGCTACAGGTTACTACTGAGCACTTAAAATGTGGCAAGTATGATGGTGAAGAGAAATTTTCAAATTTTATTTAATTCTGATTAATTTAAAGATCCACATGAGGCTAATAAAAACTGCATTGAACATCATTTTTACATAACTTTCTCTTATTCAGGCACACATATTTTATTCATATCTAATGTTTTATCAAGTATCCTCCTAATAAAGAATTTGTTTTTGTGTTCTTTTTTAGCTTGCTTTTGGAAGTACTGTGTCTAAAGTTGTTTTTCTGGATGCAAAAAAAGATAAGAACATTAGAAAAAGACATACATCTCTTTACTACTTAAAATTGCAGCTGTTTAAAGAATAAAGAAACTGTGAATAGTGACAAAACGGTTGCACTTTCACTGGCATGGGGCTATCAAAATGGCTTTGCAGAGTTAAAGTTGAGAGTGCTATATCTATTGTATGCTTTCCATAAATTCATTGTCTACATATAGTTTTGTCCAATGATGACTATACTGTTAAGCTATCAGTTAAAATATTTTTAAAAGCATCTTGGAAAATTAAAGTAAACTATATTGTCTCAATTCATGTGGAAAATATGCACCATGTCCTTTCTCTTTTTATGGTTGTGCCAGCTATTCTCTTTTTGGTGAATCTGGACAATTATCACTGAGACCACTACAACCAAAGGAATTCAATACTAGGGAGTAGAAATGTATTATTGGACTCTGGAGAAAGCAGTACTGGATATCTCAGAGATAGATATTAAGAAAACTTTCTTACAGAGCAATTGATCTTTGACTTCTTAATTCTCATCTCTGCCTCCTCCACAACATCAAAAGCTATTTGAGACTCTCAGCATGCATGTAAGAGACTAGATTCAGTGTGCTAAAAAACAACAAACAAAACAAAACAGAAACTCATTGGCTTTTCCTTGATTTCTATTTTCCAAATCTGTATATCAGACTGCTCTTGCTTACATCTGAACAAGCTTATTTAATCAGTTTAAGGCTGGGAATTAAACTTCAATTTTGTCTGCCACCTCTGTTGGCACAGAAACATTGTCAAAGTAACTTTATAATTAAGGAATATTAAAGACTAGAATATCTGGACAGATGAGCCTACGCACATGCTCTTACTTTATAATATGGTGAAAATGCATATTATCTACATAATATTAACTGTGTAGTGGTTAAAAATAAAACCATCTCATAAGATAAAACGAACAATATTGCTTAAAATGAAAAAAAAAAAAGAGTAAAACAGACCAAGTTGAGTAATATGCCTGTAGTACTATATATATATATATATATATATACTTGTTAGGAGCCACTCAAATGTACGTAAGGATTAGTTGCTCAATAATGCCTAAATGCTCCCATGTATTTACGCCAGTTGTAAACATAAAAATAATATCATAAAGAAAGACAAAAACATCTGTTTTCATCATCTCGTGTTTATTAACTTTGGAGCTGTTGAACAATATTTAAACATTTTGAAACTTAAAGATAAAGTCACTCAAAAAATCTTTTGACACTTCTTTCTGTTAGAAAAATCCATTAATTTTATCTTTTAATAATTTGCTTTAAGAAAATTAATTCCCTAAAGCTATCTGCAGATTAAAGGTAGCATTTGTTAGACTTTTTTGTAGTATGAGTAAATCTTAAGACAATGTTGTCAGGAATTAACATCCTATCATTAAAAAAATCGATTATGTATTTGATGCCAGAACCCAGAAATCCATATTCACGATTTGCTCTGTGAAGCTTCACACAGGAACAAAGAAGAACAATAAGGTAATATATTTCTTTGAAACTAAATGAAAAGTCCCTTCAAGTTGAATACTTCTCAAGGAAAAATAGTAGAATTTAGTATTATACAAAACATTGGACAAATAAATGAGATGACTCGTCATATTCTTAACAAAAGTTCCATCTTAATTTTCTGCTATGTTAAAAGAATGTCTTATTTTAAACTACTATGCTACTGACTTATTTTCTATTCTGTGTAAAGTGGTAAAAATTAAAATATGAAATAAAATAGTTACGAGTGGAGAAAACTTTTTTCTTCATGAAAGTCTTATATATATATTATATTATGTGAAAATGCATTACACACTAGAATAGAGAATAAATCAATATATTGTGACCTCTTTAATTAAATTGGATGATGTAAGCATATGAATTTAAAAAAGAAGGAAGATAGGAAATCAATTTGTTTAATCCAACTTAAATCTTCACCATGAGAAATTTTTAGGCTGCAGTAGGTTCGAATACCTTTTGTCAAAACATGAAGCAGCAGAGCCCACTTGGATTAGAAGCTTATGAATATTCAAATGGGAGAAACAGGAAAGAAAGCACTTTCAAAGAATAAGACACATTTTTATAATTCATCAGAAGGTTAGGGAATTGTGAGAAAGAAAAACTATAACTTCTTAAATAATTCTTTTAAACAGTGAGTCTTGCAAGATATTTGCCCATGTACCACTACCAACTTTCTAACACAAGTTTATGAAAAGCAGAATTGGTAAGCTTTCTCAAAATACATTTCTCTTTACTACAACCCCACTATCATAATTAGAAGAATCATTCATTTACTGTTTTTTCCTAAACTTGAAGATTTTCAGCAGTTGGAGAAATTTTCCCCAAACTAAGAAATTATATATAAAATCACCCTGTATTCTAAGTACATATGTTTATTTTATGTTTCTCTGAGTTTATTTTATTCTTTGGATTGTACCTTTATTAATTTTTAGTTAAGATTAACAACTACACATTTCTCTCCTCTTTTTATAATATGAATATACCATCTCACAACTCTCTTCATTTTTATGCTAAAATAAAACTTTACTCTTCTGGCCAGACTTTTTTCTTATTACATATCGGATCTGTTTGACAATGATTACTGGGGTTTAAAGAAATATTCCACAGGATTTATATAAACTTCTACTAACTCATTTTAAATATCTGGTCTAAGGAATAAGTTATCTTTGTGTTTTGAAAGCATATCCAATGCACAACGCTTAAATTACAGTAACATTACAGTTATTGCTAAGAACTGAGTTTTCTAGAATATCAAACCTTATGCTTTGATAGATCAATTAAAATAATTTGAATCATTTCATTCTTTTTTCCACCTACAGCACCCACTCTTCCTAGGTGGTCTTCCATTCAAGTACTAACCAGGCACAACCTTGCTTAGCTTCTGAGATCAGACAAGATTGGGTGTGTTCAGGGCGGAATGGCCGTAGATCTAATTTGAATCATTTTAAATAAATCATTCTCAAACACATCATATTGTTTAATGCCTTATCAAACACAGTATATGAAACAGAGTAAACAGTTTCATAGGTGAGTCAGTAACATCAACAAGATTGCTTATGGTACTATGCTCAAATTTATTGTGCCAAAATTATGTGTATTTAACCAGCCCCAGACTGCTGTGGTGATCTATTACCTTATGAATCTTTGACTTCCCCATACTTTCATCTGTTACTTCTGTGTGTAGTTTTCATAATCAGCCATTGCTGCCCTTATAACCATCAGTTATAATTTAGAGAAATGGAAAATTATTAGGGAACATGGGATATCCGAGCTTGACAAATGAATAATAACCTTCACTTTCTAATTCTAAGTCAATATGCTCTTACCTGCAGGTATTTTTTCAGGTAAAATTTATGGACATAATTACTGTTGTTTTTACCTTGCTCAGAGATCTTTTTCTAGAACTGGGGCTATGCTTAATTTGGTTGAAACTGACTGAAATTTGAATATAATAAGAGAAGTCTAATTTCATAATTATTACCCAAGAGGCCCACAGACAAAGTGTAAGAGAGAAATGAAACTATTCAAGAAAAAAATACACAACATTGTCTTTTCTTTTTCTCCAATAACGAACAGATTGTACCTAAGTTTTACAGATTGTAACTAAGTTTTAAATCAGTCTTCTGTTATTGTTCAACCACATAAATGTAAATGGTAAATGCATGTAGAAAGCACTTTACTGCATTGTGCTTTTTGACTGTTCCTTAGAAAAGTAAGTTTTCAGGCCGAGTAATCATTCCTGAATAACTAAAAAAATATATATGTATTTTAAAAATATTCACACGTTGAATGATCTGCATAATTTACTTGAAGCTGTAACAATACTGTGATGTGATGGACCTAAATTCAAGCTTTGGAAAGGATTTGCAGAAAGCCAGTTCCTTAAAAGTTTAATTATTAAGGAGTGTAAAGAACTTCACTGAAGCATCTTCATGTTTCTGTGACATTTCACCCAAGGAAGTCACGTCTGCAAAAATGAAAATTGAAATTGTTAAAGCTAAGGAGAAGTCTGTAGATAAGGGGAAATTCATCAGCTTCAGCTGAGAAAAGCCGAAAGTCTAATTACTTGATTACAGCTTTTATTTATGCAGCATATTTTATTGTAAAGACAATATGCAACATGATCATTTCTGTTCAAAATGTATTAAAAAAGAGCATTTTAAATGGTAAACTAGGTGCTTGTGCTTAAGCCACACTTTCTTTTTTTGAATACCTGCTGTAATTTGCTTCTTTTGCAATTTCAGTCTTGGTTCAAAGAATGTTTCCATGACAAACAAAAGCAAGAAAATCTGACCACTATTTTCTGTTTATTGTTATGATAACGTGTTGATATTTATTGTATACTTCGCTTCGTTTAAAGGGTCCAACCATATAGTTGCATTTAAACATATTTTTTCTATTTGAGAATTATATTAATTTATTTGAATGACGCTGTGTCAATATTGTTCTAAAATAAAAATTGTTGGTGTAATACAGCAACATGTGTGTCACATTATTAAAAGTCTTAATTCATGTGGCAGCAAAGTGTAGCAAAATTAATGGTCATATTTTGACCAAATTTCATTAAGTAGGCATCCTGATTTCAATGGCAGAGACTTAGAACTTGCTACTTGTTTTACAGAATCTATGTAACCTAGACAAAAATACCTCTCTAAATTTGAGTTGCTTAGAACTGAGGCCTATTAACTCAAAACTTTGGTCCAGTATGTTAATGATTTGAAGAGGATATTGTATAAATATCGAATTATTGTCTTTTCCAAAATACATATGCAAGAAGAAATGAGTATTTTGGTGGTGGTGGGGAACTAGATAATACACATCAGCTGTTTTTAGACTTGACCTCAAACAAAGCAAAACTTCCTCAATTAATATTAGTTTCACGTTTAGCATAAAGACTTACAGTGAAACCCAGAAGGTGAAAACCCACAAATAAACCTGCTCCAAAAGGATACACATCTTCTCCCATAGAAGTGAAATAAAGATTTTCATAAAATCTAAGATACTATTTCTGTTTGTTTTAGAGATATATAATCAGCAATGAAATAGAAATGGCAATTTAGCACCTAGAAGACCTTATGGGTCATAAAGAGAATATTGGCCTAGAAGCCCAGAGAGCTGCATAATTGGGGGCAAATCAGTTTCCTCTGTGTTTTCATTTGTTAAAAAAAAAAGGGTTGGATTAAATGAGACTTTGTGTTCTTGAATCTATAATGATTTAGTTTCATGACTGTATGAACATTATTTAATGACTCAAGTTATCTGTTAAGTGATGCATATATCACCTATTTAATCCAAAGAAACATCATGACATTAAAAAACGATATACCAAAAATAATATTGAAAACTTGAATGGTAATTAGAAATATATTTTTATGGCTTCTATTGTTCATAAACTATAAAACATGAAACTTCACATGAGGAAGTAAAAAAAAAAATCTGAGAAATCTTGGTGATAGTGGCAGGAAATAAAGAATAGAAACAGTGGTTTAGCAGGTGAACCCACAATAACTGAAAAGGGAAAGAGAAAATATACAATGTTAGTTCATTTCTAAACTTATTTTTTCATGATATTACTATCTCGAGATTTTAATAAATAAGGACTGATTGTCGTGATACTTAACAAAGTCTGTTAAGCGAAGGACATAATATACTAATTTGGATTTTACCCAACAGTCATTCTGTAAACATTTATTAACTCAAGTCCCTTTCCATAGTTTAGTAGCTATCTAGAGGTTTTTTTTTTTTTGTCTAAATCTTCATACGAAAATTTATATTAAAAATTAGTTTCCTGTATGATTTTTTTTCTTATCATAAACTATTTTGCTTGAATTCAGAAATAATAAAATGGGTGATAATCAAGGATGGCAAAGGTGATAGGGTACATGTGGAAACCAATCAAACAATTATTTTAATCTCAGCGTCAAAACGTTCTTAGTATGTCAAGAAACTAGAGGACTGTGTCTCTGATTTCAAGGAGTTACTTGATTTTTAACAGCAATTAGTTCATACTCAAATATAATGTGCTGATATTTTAATGTTTAAGAGTGACCATATTTGGTACATTGCTAGATATAAAGAAAGTTCAATATGGGATTTGAAGATAGTGCTGATCAAAAGGCAGTGGTCTTGATAGTATTCAGTAAGTCTTCTGGTATTTACGGAAACACATGGTAACTATGTAACTTCATTGATCGATGACTCCAGAGTGGGGAAAAAATTTAACTAAGGCATTCTGAAAATAAGAAAGTTGAGGTAAGATACTGACTTATCGTGGTTTAGACTAGCATTTGATGAGGAGAAAAAAAAACGACATGATTTAAATTAGGAGAAGGTCAGGGCTAATGTAATGCTTCTTGGGCCTCTGAATCATGGCTCTGAGTATTATCTTAGGAAAAGCAAAAAGCAGAATTTTCTCTTCTGTAACCTGAAGTTATCAAAGCAGTTACAAGTTGTCTTATCTGTTTGGTGGGGAAGATATGCCCTCTCTAAGCTCTACTGGGAGAAAATACATAGCCTAGATTTTATATTCAATAAACATTTAGTATTTAAAACATATAATACATATGATTAAATATATAGTTGAAAATAATGTTTAGGATTTAAGCTTTCTGGATTTGAAAATTCTACTTTCATCACATACTAACTATGTGGCTTTGTGAGTTAATATATCTAAACTTTCCATTTATTGGTATAATAATAAGAACTAATGATTATTGAGTATTCAACACATGTCAGTCACTATTCCAAATGCTTAATATGTATCAATACATTTAGTCCTCAGGTCAATGTAATTGTGGTAGAAATTATTCTCACTTTATGGAGGAGAATTTCAGAATTTAAGCAAGGTCCCACAGCTAAATGATAACCAGGGATTTAAATGACCTGGGATTTGACCAATAAAGCTTGACCTCTCTACCTAGCACTTTTATCTCTTTTACTGTACTACTTCTCAAGATATGGGAGATAGTACTAGTACCTACTTTATGGAACTAAATGATTAAATGAAGCAATGCATATATAGTACTAAGTATAAGGCCCACTGCAGAGTAAATTTTCAGAATTGTAATATAAGTTGCTATCGTTCGTCTGTATTGTATGTCCAAAGTATTCTAGGACAATTACAAGCATTTAATTTAATCTTCACAAAACCACTATATTATTATCTAAATGTGCAAGCTATAGAGAAACAAGGTATCTTGATAGAAACAAAATAATGAATGACAGAACCAGGATTTGGATTAGATGTTCTGACTTCATGGCTGATACTCTTTCTGCTATACCATTTTCTCTCCTGTTTCATGTTATCACAATTCTGGTATTGTTATTGGCAACAAAATGTGTGTCACTGAAATGTGTCTTCTTCATAATAGAGGGATTGCTATACACATGTGTATTAGTGAAGGTGATTTACTATGTTAATTAGAATTTTAACCTTCGTTTGCATAGTAATATTCAGTAATTATATAGGAGTCTGTGAGAATAACTAAATTGTTTTTTAGGGTAAATTAGATCTAGAACGTTCTTCAGCTTCTTTAATGTCATTTAAATTATTTAGCATCAATATACTGAGTACAGAAATGTTTGAAAATGTGAATTTAGAAGCTAGAAAATCATATGGCGATTTGTAAACCAAAATGAATCAATTAATCTATTGCGAATGTTAATCAAAAGCCTGCGTGTATTGTTATTTATTCAAATCGTACTCACGATTGGAATCCATTAGCCTCTGGAATTTGAAAGCCGGTTTCCACCAATCCGATCCATGGGAACACCAAATCGCCTTTTTGGATGATCTACTACTTTCCTGAAACAAATCAAGGAGAATATTTTTAAGCTAAAGTCCAAGTTATCAATTATTACTTTTGCTCTTTTATTTCATGCAGATGTGGGGCTTTCTCCCGGAGTTAGAAGAACCTTGTAGTTATCAATCATCATCACTATGTGTCGAAGTAGGTTTTACTACCTTCATTTTACATCTGAGGAAACTGAAACTTAGAAAAATTAAAAAACTTATCCAAAATCAATTAGTCCAGATGAAAAGTCAGGTGTTAGCATCATACCATTCTGTTGTATTTATTTTGGGTAAGTATCTCTCCCTCTTCAGATTTTGGTGTATTTTCTGTTAATTGAGGAAGGCTGCACTAGGTCAGTGGTTTTCTCCAACCTGTGTCTCATAATGATTCTTCTGGAAAAGATGGTGGTGGGAGAAGAAATGGTGTTGATGCCAAGACTGAATATGGAATAAATATGCCTCTCATGTATTCATTCAGATTTTACCTAGAGAAACTTTGTATATGAAGTTCTCTGTTATATATTCTTTGTGTCAAATATTTTTTCAGAAAAAAAAAAACTTTATTATTAAAATAAAGTTTAAAAAATCTTACAGAAATCCTTAAAGCTTGTATGTTCTACATTATTTCTTTTAAAAGAAGAAACATTTCCATTTGATTTGTTATTACCATCACTTAGGGCAATCAAATCAAAATTTTAACAGGAGAGATCTCAGAACTTTGAGTGCATAATGTTCACTGGCTTGGAGCTAAGAGTTTTGAGTCTTCTTAATGAAGATTGAGATAGGTAGGAGAAGCTAAGAAGCTTATGTAAATAAATGACTTGTCTTAGTTAAAGGTAATTGACTTATAGATTTGCTAGCCTTTTTATCGACATAATAGACATGCAGAAAAGAGGACATGTTATAAGTGAACAATATTAGACGATTGTAGATTACAAATGCAATAAGTACCCAGATCAAGAAATACAACATCATCAGCAGTCAAACACTTTTGGAATAGGACAGAGTCTTAAAGGTTATTCTTCCAACAAATGTCAAAACTTCTGCTTCAGTTTTTTGACCAGCAATGATACAGCTCATCACTTGAACATCTCAGTGATGCAGGACTAATTATTAGACAACTTAATCAATTTTCGACAACTTAAAGAGTTAAACAAGATTTGTTTCAGAACATTTTTAATAGCTTCTTTTCTAATTACTTGCATTATATTGTCAATATATACCACACAATTTAAACACTAAAAATGAATGAAAACCACAGTATCTATGAGTTTTTTCCTTTTATCACTTACTATACATCTACTATGTATAAACTTTTTTTTTTTTTTTTTTTTGCATGTGTGGCTGTCAGAAATAAGTCAGAAATAAGTCTTTGGTTTCAAAAACCTGTCATTAAGTACTGTCAGATTGATAATGATTTAATGCAAATAGTACAAGAAAGAAGTCCCTCATTTTTCTTGATGTCAAGTTTTTATCTTAACTAACAGGCCCTATCAATATTCCACATATCACTATTAGGTAAATAATTTATTTAAAAATCTCTGAAAAGTAGGGAAAACAATGGGAACATGAGAGATTTTTTAACTGTATCTGGCACATGGAAATTCTATAAACATTGCTTAATTCTAATTGAAACAATTAATTTAAAGGTAATTGTTTCTTAATGCTTTCTATATGTCAGTCACTGTACTTAGTACTGTGTATACTGATAAAAATAGGCATTGAACTTGATATGGAACTTACCTTCAAAAGATATTGTAGGAATGGGGCCATGTTAGATTTTTTTAAAATTTATTACTTTAAAAAA
Organism: Pteropus medius; assembly: GCF_902729225.1. NCBI lineage: Eukaryota > Metazoa > Chordata > Mammalia > Chiroptera > Pteropodidae > Pteropus > Pteropus medius. The sequence goes on along the minus strand of NW_024353517.1, from coordinate 7,830,465 downwards.
ATCTAATTCAGCCTTCTTTTCTGCTGATTTACATGCATCTTCTTTTTCAGGCTGGCCTTTAGTTATGTTAGCCAATGCAGATAGCATCATATGTATGATCTTATAAGACTCTCCTAGACAACAGTTCAATTGAGGAGAATCAAGAAAAAAATATTTAGTGCTTATCCTTAATCTATCCATATTTCTGCCTCCATTCTTCAGACTTCTGAAAAACACATCTATTAAATGGTTTCTATTGATTGCACTTCTGGATTTCTTGGTACTAAATTAACTATGTATTTTTTAGCTTGATAATCAGATGGGAAATACATTAGCTGTAAAATTAGCATAAAATTAATGGTCAAGAGTTACAAGAAGCTATGCATATCAGTTATGTTTAAAATCTTCTGATGTAATTATAAATAATGACTGTAGCGAAAAAGAAAAACTGACTTCTTTATATTTATTATTTTTATTCACATAAGTAAATTTATAGACTCTTAAATAGCTATTTTTCTCACTGTAGTCAGAACATGCCCCTCCTCTGAGAGATGTCCATGTCATAATTTGCATAATCTTTGAATATGTCACTTTATATAGCAAAAGAGACATTGCAGAGAAGATAAATAAAGACCATGAGATAAAAAGATCATCTTGGATTATCTGGATGGGCCCAAACCAGTCACTGGAGCCTTTAAAAGTGGAAGCCGACTGAAGAAGAGTGGGTTAGACAGCTGCAGTCTGAGAAGAGCTTAACCTATCATGGAATAAAGAAATGTGTGGCCTCTATAAAAGTTCTCCAAAGAAAATGGGGGCCTCAGTCCTACAAACGAAAGAAACTGAATTCTGCCAACAACCTGAATGAGCAGGAAATAAATTCTGCCCAAGAGCCTCCAAGAAGGAGCACAGCCTACCAACCTCTTGACTCTCTCTGTATCCTGCTGGCAAACCAGGCAAAAGAAAGAGCACAGAACTGCATGCAGGAGGAATTTTAGGGGCCACCCATTGGCTATCGATCAATCATATGGCTGCCCCTAATTGAAAAATAGACTGAAAAAAGTTTTCTAGAATGATATATGGTGACTGGAGAGGATATACTGGATGTTTGGCCTACACAATTTTAAGATAATAAATTGATGCTGCTTTTAAGTCCAGAAGTTTGTGATAATTTATTACCATAGCAATAAAAAATGAATACATTTGTCTCTGATTTAGGGCTGATGTCTATGTGTAATGTGGTAAATATGTAAAAAAAAATAAACGTGTTTTTTTTTTCATTTAACCCTTAAATTCATTCACTAACACTTATAACTCCAGGAGATGGTAAGTCGGGAGCCACCTCAGGATGGAGGAGAGTGCTTAGGGGAAGTTCTGGACAAATAGAAAAAGGAACTGAAAAACCACCTCCTTTCAGATGTTTAAAAAACTGGTGAGAAGAGGAAGTCCACACCTGTGTACTGACTTCCTAAAGCTTCTGTGGAATGGATGGTGTCATGAAAATTTTTTTTACTTTTTTAAATAGGAGTATGATGGTCACATGTATCATTGCAAATTTGAACATAGCCTTTATTGGTCTATATTACCGATGAGTTTTTTTCAAAAATGAAGGTAAAATAAATGAAGATAACATTTTCTTTTCTTTATTACAATTGATCTTCTTTTCCCACTCAAGTGAATGAGAGGCAATATGGCATGGTAGATAGTAAAATAGATTCTCTTTTTCATTTTTTATTCCCCTGTTCCCTGTTCTTTCTTTCCCTTCCCTCCTCCATATTTTATTCAAAAAGTATTAGAAGCCAGGAGATGGTACACTTGGATTCTATATGATTCTTCTGCTCACTGATAGTGTGAGTGTTTGTAAGTCTGTTATCATTCTGAATTTCTTTCCTTTTTCATAAAATTCAGATAACACCTGCTCTGCCTATCTTCTGGACCTATTTATTCATTTAACACACTTATTTGTTATGTGATATTTAATTGTTTTATGCATAACCATATGTAACTTGTTCTCTGCACTGGGAAAGTAGTGATCAAGGAGATAAATATTAACTATTAGAAATCACATTTTACTTGAAAAAAGCTAATGAAGTCGCACACTCGAAAACATTTCATACATTTTAACTGATTTTACTGTTCTTTCCTGTCAGTCTAGTTTCAAACTATTTGTGGCTTACTATTTTTACAAATAAAAGCTTTATAAAAGAGAACTATATCTAAAAAGTTGAGTGAAGAATTATTTCAGTAGAGTACTACACCTTTCCTAAATATGGTGGTCCCCGAAAGAGCTTAAGGGTCTCAGGAACACGTAAGGGTCCTTAGAGCAGAGTTTGAAAACCACTAGTCAAGTGGACAGGGACCTAGGTCATGAATGCTTTTGTTTTAGCAATAGATCTATAAATGCTTTTGTCGATTTTATCAAATGTTAGATTAGTTGCAAATGATCAGAGTTATCTTGAAATCAAATAAGAAAAATAAATAAAGCAAAATATACAAAAAACTCCATTCAATATTTAAATTTTTTTAGCACTTCCATAAAGCAAATAAACCAAAAATTAATCATAGCTCAGTAAGTTAAATAAATTCTGTGTCTCTATCCATTCAGAAGTAAAATAGCAAACTAGTACTTATCTTAAACTTTTTGCTGATATGAAATATATATAACGGTACTACACTGAAACACATACATGGACAAGAATACACAATGTGTAAAATATAAATGTTAAGAAAGAAATATTCTGAAGGCACTAAGGGAAAACTTTTTTCTGACTATCTGGTCCCTCTTGTGACAAAATAATGGTATGACATGGCTTATATTATATATCCATTTAACTTAATCTAACTTTTCAATTCTAAAATATTCAGAAAATAGTTTAAAGATATAGAATATCTAGCAAACTACTATAAAGAAAATGGATTGCTTATTTTAAATATGGCTTTAAACTTCATATTCAAATATAGACTTCTTGTGACAAATAGAATTTTTAAAATTTATATTCTTTGATGATTCAATTTCTGAAAATGTTTTACATTCTAAAAAAAGTTAGAAAAATTGTATTTAAACTTTTTATTGAGAATCACTTCACATATACAAAAGAGTGTATAAATTTATTATGTTCAGTTTAAAGAAAAATAAAATAAATATTCCTATTGGCAGCACCAAATTAAGAAAGAGATTAATATCAGTAGTTTAGAAGTCCCCAATACTCCCTCTCTCAAATTGCATCCCTCTCACGGCTCAGTCCCAGAAGTAATCTGTAAATTGAATTTTGGTGTAATAATTCATTTGATTTTGCTTATAGTCTCTGTGTGCTCTTCAAACTCTCTTGTCTAGTTTAGGTTGTAGAATTTTATTTAAAAGATATCATGTATGAATTCTTCTTGACTTCTTTTGGAAAATATTACATGTTTTGAGACTCATCTATGTTGACATGTATAGCTGCTGTTGCTTAATTTTCATTGTACAATATTTCATTGTATAATACACAACAATTTATACATTCTATGGTGGATAAAAATTTGAGGTATTTCTTTTTATGTTGTTATGATTATATACTGTTCAGCTGAAAAAGATGTTACAAATACCTGTAGAGCATACATAAAGATTTCTTTACAGTATATATTTTTGGAGTAAAATTGCTAGCTATGCTTATACTTATTTTTATTATATAGTGCCAGACTCTCTTCCAGGGTTGTGCCAATTTACACATCCAAGAACAGTGCATGAGAGTTCCTATTGTTTCAAATGTATGCCAACTCTTGTACTGTCGACTTTTTAATTTTGCCTGTCTCACGCTTTTGTAATCATTATCTCCTAGCGGTTTTAATGCGCCTTCTCTGAATGCTAATAAAATTGATCACCTTTTCATTTGTTTATTAGTCACTTGGATTTCTTCTTATGGAAGTTCCTGTTCAAGTCTGTTCCCTGTTTTATATTAGTTTATTTTTCTTTTAATTATCAATTTGTAGGAGGGCTGCATATACTGTGAATATTAGACTGTTAGATATATGTAAATATCCTTTCCCATTTGTGATTAGACTTCTTTATTGTCTTTTATGATAATCTTTAATGTTGTTTTTAAGTTTATCAATAATTTTACATTCTGCTTATTAAATCATCTCCACTCTAATGTTATGAAAATATTATCCTATGTCATCCTAAAATCTTATTGTAGTTTTGCCTTTAGTATTTACATTTTTAATCCCTTTGAAATTATTTTTTATTTATGGGGTAAGATATGGGTCATGTTTCTTTTTTTCTATACCCATACCTAATTATTTATCAAATTTAGATTCAAATTGTCAATCTTTGGCAATTTTACCTGGATTTGTATTAAATTTAAGATATAAATCAACTTGGAGAGAATTGAAATCTTTATAATATTGAATCTTACTATCTAAGATCATTTATTTATGTTATCTTTAATGCTTTCTCATGTACTTTTATAATTTTCTTCATAAACACCTCCCATATCTTATTGCATTTGTTGTTGTGATATTTAAGCATATGTGCTGTAAGTTTTTTAATGGATGTCTCTTACTAGGTTAAAAAAAAAATTTCCTTCTGTTAGGTAGCTAGTCAGACATGAGCAACAGAGGGAACACAGGAATAGGGGCCCAGCCTAGAGACCGCCCAAAGAACACCACAATGGTAGTAGACTTCTGAGTATGCTTATGTGCATGAGATAAAGAGTTATATAGCAGCCAAGTGTCAATCAAAATGTCCTCATTTGCCAATCACCTAGAAATGCCTTTGAAATCACCCATGATGGCCCAAATATAATGTAGACATTCCCACTTCTAGGTCCTTTTGCCCTTTTTATTGTTGGTCATTGTGGTTACAGTGCTCTGTTACAGCTTTTCACTGAAACCATGTGCTTCCTTGGGGCATTCTTTGTCTTCCTAAAAAATATTTTTAATAAATCTTTTCTAAATCTCACTGACCTGTGATTCTTCACTGCGTAGATGAGGAAGAACCAAGGAAAACTGCTAACTATGTGTTTGCATCGTCCTTATCCCTCTCCCTCCCCCTGCTATTGGGGCGACAGTGAACTCCTATCAGCCCCAATGGTAACACTTCTATTATTAGTTTACTAGTGATTTCAATAATGAATAGAAGTTTAATTTTACTGAATGTTTTTTTCTGTATCTAGTCAGATAATATGGCTTTATTTCTTCAATTTCTGAACTTTATTAATTGACTGTCTAAAGCAAATCGCTCTTATGCTGTATTTTTTTATAAACCCAACATGATAATGGTGCATAATCTTTTTGATATGTTACTGAAACTGTTTTGCTAATTCTTTTGATAGGAATTTGTATCTATCATCACTAATAACATCTTATAATTTTCTTTTCTTGTTCTCTCTATATATGGTTTTGATGTCCAGATAATGCTATTCTCATGAAATGACTTAAGGATGGCACCTTTGTTTTTGTTTATCCTTTTGTGATTTATTTAATTACATCATGATCTGAGAACATGTTCTGTATAGTAACAAGCCTTTAAAGTTTTTAAAGCTTATTTTGCTGGCAGACACTTCATTAATAGTTGTTTTTTGTGAATTTAAATATTTTTTCCCACAATTGTGGGATACCCCACAACTCTATTGATCCTGTATATGGTTTTTAGTTCCAAAAAAAAAACATATGAATTATAATATGGAGAATATTCCCTAAAAAAAATGGTCTGTTTTGCTGCTACATCTCAAAGAGGCAGTAAAATGCTTGGTCTCTTTCAAAAAAGACATTAGGCTCCACCAACACTGAGTAATATGCAAAAAGGAATAATATTGTAATGGCTAATGGAAGCTGTTCTTTTAAATAGTTCAGTAATTTAAATTAGTAAAATATGAAATTAAATTATTTATTAAGTAATATAAATTATAAATATTATAAAGCTTAGATGAGTATAGTAGCCAGGCTCCAATAATTCTACCACAATGCAGTCTCTTTCCACATTTAAAGAGAGCCAATCTTTGTAACCAATCGTATATTGCGGAGATGACTGATGATGTATAACTTCCAAGCCTAAGTAATAAAATATATTGCAACTACTGCCTTGCTTCGTTGGATTATACTCACTCCAGGAGAAGTCAACTGCCATTTCCTAAAATCACTTTCACAGCCTTATAGAGAGGTTTATGTGGCAATGAACTAAGGCCTGCTTGCCAACAGCTAGTGAGGAACTGAGACTTCCTCTGTCAGCCATGCTAGTGGTCCATTTCCGAAATGAATATCCTCAGTGCTGGTACAGCCTTCAGACAACTGCAGCCCTGGCCAACTTTTTAACTGTAACCTTGGAAGAGACCCTGAGCCAGAAGCACCCAGCAAGTATGAAATGGATTTCTGATGCACAGAAACTGTATGAAAACATAAATGTTTATTATTATCTTATGCTGCTAACTTTTGGGCAACTTATTTGCACAGCAATAAATATTTTATACAGTGAGATTTGTAGAGCTCTGGGATTCTATGAGAGAAGAGATCACACTCAAATTGGGGGTTCCAAGAAGAATTTACAGAGTATGTGAAAATAATAAAACAAATGGTGACCCATGAATCCTGCAACCCTGATTATCATAATTTAAATTTAAAGTCTGGCATTAAGAAACGACTATAGGAAGACAGAACTATATGAATTTGAAAGAACTGATATGTGAGAATAAACTAAAAAGAAGAATTCAGCAAGGCCCTGTAACGAATAAAAAGGAAATCATCAAAGTCCACAGAGTCACATTTAAATTTAAAAGAGACAATTAAGCTTCTAAATTCAAATTCCAAAATGTTAGGATAAAGGACCACAATAAGTCTGAGTGATGATGTACTTTTTAGGAGCCAAAATATAATACCCTTTTATCTCAAGTCTACAGTTAGAAACAATAGAGAAGTAAGACATAAATGATCAATACATCAAAATAGAAATGTCATTTTGATCAAGCTGAATGTAGAATATGACTTTAATATGCATTTAAAAGGGCTTCCTTCCATTTCCTCTCTGTATAAAATAGACTTACAAAGTAGTCATGCTTATTCAACAAAAACAGGAAGAAAGGTGATAAGCAGAACGTGCTCAACTACTCCTCCCAAATTGACTTAATAGATAAATATATCTGCTTCTTTCTCGAAAGAAGTGAATAAGGTTGGGCAAGGCACTAGCTTTTCCCTAACTGGAGTTCCTTTCCATGGAACTATGAGACTGAGAAATATAAGTATTAATAAATAGAACACATTTAGAATGATGAAAGAAAGTGCTACTTTATAAGGAGAAAGTTGACTTATGACTTTGGGAATTCTATCTCAAAAATAATAATCCAATTTTAAACAGATTTTATTAAATTTTTGATGATAGTTCTGACTAGGCATGTTGTCAGCTTCTAAAGTTTTATCCCAAGGAACGGGTCCTAAGAACAGGCATTCAGAAACAAATCATGAGCACTGGAAAGAAACAATGAGCTTTAAAGGGTTTAGTGTAAAGTAACCCAGGCATAGTTAGTTTGAAAACTGTAGAGCTGTAAGACAGGGTAGAGGAAATCTTTATCTGCTTGACTTATGAAAACTGTTTGAGAGTCTAATGAAACTTTTGAACTTTTACCCAGAAAATGGATTTACACAAAAAAGTTTTCTAAAATTTTCTTTTGAAGGAGTGGGTAATGCACATTTCAAAGTGTATTGTATATGGAATCAAGTATTATCCTTTGTGGGAGAAAGTTTTAAACCTTCATGTATGAGTTTGGGTAGGGAAAAGGCAAAGGGACTTTCTCATTCTGTGATGCTGAGCTGGGGTGGGGAGAGGCAAGCAATAAAGAGCCATTATTGTAAAAAATGACTCAAGATAATTTTCCTGAAGCACATTTCTTATGGTCTAGCCAGTCTTTTCAGGTAGGAGGAAAGAAGCATGAAAATAGGGCACCATAGTCTGAATTCTTTTCTGTGATTCTCACTCTGAAATGGAGCCATTTTGAAATACCAGTTTCGGGTGTTATCAAATAAGAGCTGAAAAGAAATAGCAAAACTCATGAGATACTTAGGCTGGCCTCAGTCTGTGGCATTGCTTCACAATGAATTAGAAAGGAAAATAATATGCTAGCATTTGCACCTTTAATCTTTGGGGCTGTCATCATATCTGACAAAATAAAGCTAGAATTGCTATTATCAACTTTAGTCTGAACGTCATGTCTGGCTTAGGCTAGAAAACCATGTATCATTGGTACAGTTTTCCAAAATGATTCAATGCATACATCCTAATAAACTTCACTGTTCCTGAACTTGGACAAGTGCCTTATTCATACAGAACTTTAATTTCTTTATCAAAAGCAGCTTAGTTAAGTGAAAGCCACTGGACTTGGAGTTTAGCAATCTGACATTCTAGCTAGGTAATCTCGGGAAAGTAATTTTATCTCTCTGAGAATATAACAATAAAATGCGATAATATCTTTTTAGGATATTATACAAATTTAAAAACATATGGCAGAATGTTAAAATGGGATTCCTTCTAGCTCACTTTTGGTTATGGCCTCAAAAAGCTGAGGAAAAAAAAGTGGTATTTCTTCTTAAATTCCAAAGTGAGGTGCTAGACTTATGCAGTATTTGCAAAGGAGGTTGCTACAAACTGGTTTTTCTAATTTTACTCAATAAAAAGATTGATGTTGAATAGGTGAAGAAGAATTTCTTTAGAGCAAGTTATTAGAGAACAGTGGCACTTTTCCTCCTCTTTCATATAGAGGAAGAGCTTCAAGGAAACCACACAGAGAGCTTGACATAGACCCACTAAAGCAAGGTAGACCTGAGAGAATAGTGTCTATGAAATCCAACGGGCAAGAAGCTGTGAGAATTGGTTCGTTGCCAGAGTGAAGTGATGGTTATATAAAGAACAGTTTCACTTTCAGTGACCAGAGTCAAGGATGTGGGTTTTCTGTGGAGCAGATGTAGGGTGAGCATGTGGGTAGAGCTGTCCTAAGTTAGTTATAAAAGGAACCTTCCCCAAAAGACTTTTGGCCAGGGGATATGGGTGAGTCAACCTCAGCAGGATGCTGGTGGTGATGTCACATGAAGAAGGTGAGAGAGACGGATGAGGATGAGAAGTAAAACTGAACTGAACTGCTGAAAGAGAAGCATTGCTGGAGACAAGGATGTTTATATCAATGTCTCCAATGGAGATTATGCTATGACTCCACAAAAACATCCCATGATACAGAGTCAGCTTAGAGCATTTACTAAAGCCAGAGAGCACTAAAGCCAGGTCATAATATCACTCAAGTAAGACCTTTCTTTACTCTCTGCTCCCCACCCCCAGTATTATGGGAGACAGAAGGTAGCTCACTGTAGTAGGGGAAGAGATGAGGGTAAACTGACTGCAACTTTCTTCCCAATGCAGCTTCCCAGATTGAAAAGGAGAAACTTTAGTAATATTTGTGGTTTGGGATAAGACATAAGAATGATTATTTTAGTTACTGAAATATGGATGTTTTTCTAATAAAAATGACCGAAGGAATATTTATTATTTGAATGTGACCAGTAGAACAGTAATACTTGCTTTTACCTTTATCCAACAAATAGGAAACAACAACGCCTACTGAATAGGTTTGAATGCATGTGTGTGGGCATAAAGTTATTTTCTGATTATGTCCTATGGAGTCTTCCTTCTGTTTCAATTTAGTGGTTATGATAACAATGTTATGGTGCAAAGTGTTTATTGACCTGAATCTATAGAACATGTATATTTGTGCTGAATATCTTCATTGAACTTTCTAGATATACTCCACCTTTTCCCATCCTACTTTCAGTCCTAAACTGTCTGGATCACGGAAAAGTTCTTGCGCTTTCTGGCTTTGATTTGGGGAAGGCAATGGGTAGCCTTGACAGGAAAGACTAAGAGGAGAGAGGAAGTAAGGCCAGGATAATTTTCCCCCTGGCTCCCTCTTTGCAAGATCACTTTCTTCTGCTCCATTCAAGGCGTCTGACTCTTTGGACTAGGCTTTTAGGCTATTGCACCATCCATTATGATTTACCCAGTTTTCTACAAATAGTCTTGCTGTGAACAAACACTTCTTAAATATTTCTGTTTCTTGCAGGACCACTGATTGATACAATGACATTATCTGCTTATAGATCTCAAAATATTAATGGGAGAATTAAAGCAGTAATAGTTGTGAAAATGTTTATAATAATTAAGTTCAAATACAGAGTTTTATTACTGTTATTGTTTTTGCAAGGTATTTTCAATATTGTGTGAAGTGAAGGAAAACATTCTTTAGAAAAATTCCAGGCAAATCATCAACACCTTCTAATATTAAAGGGTTATTCAGGGAGTAAATACTATTTTGCCAGGTAGAGCTATTTCTTTTTATCTGCATAAATGGGATGACCATTCATTAACTTCAGGTTTTAATTAAGAAAATATTTGGGACTTTGAAGCATAGTTGAGTTACCTTTGTCCTGAGAATTAAGTAATTTTGCACATCTATCTGAAATTGAAATTAGTAAATGTTAAATATAATATAAAATAGAAAACAATAGATGGTTCTTTGCTTTAATTTAAAATGATCTGGCATAGACCTTGCCTTATTTAACTTTTTTTTATTTTTATTTTTCCCCAGCTGTTCTTTCCTTCTTCCATTTTCATCACTTACAGACCTTTTCAAAAGCAGAGTTTAAATTTTTCTCTTCTGCATATTTTTTAGTAATTGAAAATAAAATAATGCATTTCATATGTTTGAGACTCAGGGTTTTAAAATCAGGAGCCATGTACAACTGTAATTCAGGGATCTATAAATGTGGGTGGGAAAATGTTACATCCTTAGTTTTATTACCCTCTAAGTAAAATATAGCATTTGCTTCAATTATGAATGTAGACAACAAATCATAATAGTATTAGCAGTAACTAGACCTTCATCACGAATGAAAATCACAGATACATTCAGATCACATTTTAGTCGTAGATACTTTGAAATTGTTTTTATGTTCAGCACTACTTGAAAATGTTTTTGGATCCATCTTTTAGATCTTGTTATTTTATGTATTAATACAGAAACATGTATGTTGTCATATTATAAATTAATTTTTAAATATTTTGATAATTCTGTTTTTATATATTGGTAAACTTTGGACTTTTATGGTTTTAACCATTTAAAAATAATATTCCGAAAAGAGATCCATAGGTTTCACCAAGTGCCAAAGTGGCCTATGACACCCAAAAAAGCTTTGAATCTCTGGATAAAGTGATGGATGAGATCTTTAGGGCTACAATATAGAAACTGAATTTCAGACCTATAACCTTCTCCTGCTGAATGTGGGAAGATACAACATGCATGACTGAGAAGGAGGAAAATTAATGGCATATACATGAAAACCATAGGTGTTTATAAGCATCAAAGAGTTTGTGTACATTCATGTATATTAAAGTAACAAGGTATATTCTGGCTTTGTAAAACATTCAAAAATAGATAAGGAAGGAGTAAAGCTAACTGGACGAAAGGGCCAAAGCCATTATCTCATGTAATGTAATAAAAGAGCAGTAAATAACCTTGGGTACAGCTCTCTAAAGCAAAAGTACTATAATTTTTATGAACCTCCTTTTTACAAAAGAGTTGCAAAACTTTAAACTGTACATTCTTGCTACTAAATATGTGAAAAATTTCATTTTAGTCCTGTAACTTTATTATATATTTAAATAATCTGAAAAATCTTTGTAACAGATGATAGAAAAATTCAACCTTAAGTCTTGTTCGAGTTACCATTATAATTTGCAAGACATCTAAAATTATTTTTCTATTAAAATTCAAAACATGTATAGAAATATTTTATGTGATTGCTATTACTTATCTCCCATTGTTTTCCAATATATAGATTCAATATTTGCTTTAAGACCAAGAATAGGATTTCCTATATAAAAAAAATGAATCCTGAAGAAAAATCTCATAGGATATGCCTTTGGAATTTAATTCGAAGGAGTGAAACACCAGCTATGAAAAATAAAAATTAAAAAGATATAAATTACATGTAAATAAGAAAATTGTTCATTTGTATACATCATCTTAAATAAATCCTAAATAAAATAATATTGAAATTAGAGGTCACAGAGTAAAATGAACCGAGTCTCTTTTCTAGTTGCAGTCATGAAGCAAAATAAAGAATGTAGATTAGAGAAAATCTTCAATTTGTCAAGCTCATGGGTAAACTGTGGAAATGCATTAGCTCTCCTTATTACCTCCATCCTTTTGGAAGTAGTTGGAGGCGAAGGGAAAGGTAGAGAAAAATATTATTTTTGCAATTCTATGTTATAGGTAGTGCTGAGTTCTTCGTTGGGAGACATATAATGACTTGCTTTTTTTTTTTCTTGTATTGCTGGCAGTAATTGGGGATCATTATCTAGAGCCATCATTTCATTAGGGTTTGCAAAATAGAGATATTCTAGTTCTAGCATCCCATCTTCACTTATTAGCTGGAATAATTCTACCTCATGTACTGATTCTATCATTTCTTTATTGTTTTAGCTATAACAATTCTATAAAGAGAAAATACCACCTCATCTACTGTTAGCTATTTAATGATGTAGTTAGCAAAAGAAAAGCTTAATGTTCTGTTTATTTACAAGAATTCAAAACAATGAGTCGATAACTAGCATTCACCAAAGATGATCAATTAGTTTTAAATATTATTTAAAATTCAGATATTGAAACAGATTTGATGAATTATAGTTAATGTGTTTATTGATGCTTAGATTGTCATACTTCTACCAGTGGCAACCTCCTCTAATTGGCTCTTGAGTCCTTTGACCTGACCTTAATTACAGTGAGCTTCTCAGCCATCAGATTTGACAAGATATTTAAGCTCAATTTGTACATTTTCTGCCCCATATCTTTTTTGGAAGATCTCTGTTTCTTTAAGTGAGAAATGATATTGGGAAACATCAATCTGGGCACTAAACTTGTTGATTGCCCCTGAATGGTGATTGTTTTGCAGAATTTTTAATTGATGGACTAAATTATGAACTCATGCTGATAGTAATTCAGAAGCATGGACACTTTGAAATCATGGGATATTTAAGTACCGAGAATTTTTATTTTTTTAACATGTCCAGTTTACAACTTTATCTCATTTTTAATCCATGTTGTGAATCTCAGTTCTTATTAGCATCAGGAGTGACAGAATTAGAATAAAAAAAATAAATACTTAATTTCTTTTCTCACAAAACATAATCAACAATCTCAGAATAGCAATACCAATAGTATCACTACCAATATCATTTGTCAAAATAATTTTAAGATTTATTTCTTTTATGTTTCATATATTTCACTAGATATACACAGTCAAATTATTTTATTTCATCACTTGGAATAAATCTTAATTGTACAGTAATGCCATCAATTAGAATATATACTTAAGTTGTATTGTTTCAATTGTATTTTAATACTTAGGTATTTTTTTTAATATTACACGTAAAATATTTAAATGGTTCCAAAGACAATACAAGTTATATTTAAATAAGTCTAGCTTTTATTTTCAATCTTTTTACCTCTTTTAATTTCATTATAGACAACCACTTAAAAAAATTGTATATTTATTTATCTTTATTTTTTAATCTAAGAATTTTTGCATTTGTATTATTATTTTATACAGTAATATACTATACTCACATTTATCCTTCTCGATGTTACTAATTAACATCATAAATCTCACTCTGTACTAGTATATATAGATATCCTTCATTCTTTTTTTTCAGTTTCATGCAGCTGCATCTATTGTGTGTCAGTTTATTCAACCAATCTCCTTTTGATTAACATTTGTGTATTTTATTGTTACAAATAGTTCTAAGATGAATAGCCTTATGCACACTTTTTCTGTTACACATTTTTTGCTAGTGAGATTTTTAGAGGCAGGAAGGCTAAGCTAAAGGATAAGTGCATATGTTATATTGCTGGAGAGTGCAACATTCACCTCAATATGGGTTCTATTTTACATTCTAATCAGCAACGTATGGGAGTGACTTTTCCTTACAGTCTCACTAATTATTTTTTCATTTTTATGGAGTTTTGCCATTTTAACTTGTAAAAAATAGTATATCAGTGAAGTTTAATGTACTTTTTTTCCTCATTATGAGAATGGTTGGCATCTTCACACAGTTAAGAATCATTTGCATTTTTTTCCATAAACTATTTTTTACTCCATTTTTTTGTAGCTTTGTTCTTTTTCTTCTCTATTTTTAAAAGTTCTTTATGTTTTAAAGATTAACACTTTGTCTTTAATACAAGTTGAGGAGATTTTTCCAATTTGTTCTTTTTTCTTATTACTTTATGGTATCTTTTGACATGGAAATTTTAAAACAATATGTAATCAAATTTATTTATTTTTCTTTATTTTTTCTGAATTTTTCTGGTATTTGCATCAATTTGGAAGATTTTAACTATTCTTTCTCTGTACCAATGTTTTCTTCTAGTACCTATGTGAATTATCTGTTTTTTTCCCTTAGAATTCTGATCCATTTTGAATTTATCATAAATGTATAGCTCAAGACCAGACCGATTTTATTATTTTTTTTGCCATATCACAAATCACTTATTCAAAATCTAACCTTTTGCTCATGAATATGAGGTGCTCCTTTTTTAATATCTTGAAGTTATATATATAATTGAGTTTATTTCTTGAATTTCCATTCTGTTTTATTTTTGGTTTATTCATTATGCTATTGAAAGAAAGGAAAATTAAATATTTTGAAATATGTGGTACGACTTTTCCTTCTTTTTTCAGGGTTTTCCTGGCTATGCTAGTTTTCATTTCTTTCAAATGGTTTTTATGATAACTTCTTTAGCACTAAAAAAACCTGATGGTATATTTGATTGGCATTGTTTGTAATTTAACTTAGGAACAGCTGTTATCTTTCTGTTCTTGAGTCTTTTGATGCAAGATCATAGTATGTGTCTCCATTTGTACAAAACTACTTTTTGTATTTCAGCATTATTTTTATAGTTTTTCTCATGTTTGTTGGACATTCTCTATTAGTTTTATGTCTTTATGCAATTGCAAATGAGGTTTTCTATCTTCTATTTGATTTCTGTTTATATAGAAGGGGTATTAGCTTTATATGGTTATGCACTTCATGCTTTTATCCAAACAGTTTTGCTGTCTTTGTTTTTCCATTGATTATATTGGTTTTCCAACTTATAATTTGTAAACATAGTTTTATATTTTTTCCAATTCTTATGTCTCAAAATATTTTTTGTTTTCTATATGCATTTCTAAAATATGGTGGAAATAATGGGTATTTTTTGTTTGTTTGTTTCTCATTTTAGTAAAGTTTCCAGTATATTTCATCATTAAGTAAAATATTGACTTGTGGGTTGAGGTACACACACACACACACACACCATGTTAAGAAATTATCTGTCAATTCTTATTTTATTCACTTTTTAAAAATATACGAATAAATATTAGACTTTGTAAAATATCTTTTCTGCCATCTGTGGATATGATCACATGCTTTTTCTCCTTTGCTCTATTAATATGATGGATTACATTAAAAGAACTCCTTCTGAACACACTTTCCTGGAATAAACTTTACTGATTAAGACATGTTATATTTTTAAAGTGTTGCTGTATTGTGCTTGCTAACATCTTATCTATGATTTGTGCTTTGATATTAATATATGAGATAGGTCTAAAGTTTCCTTATTAAAATGTAATGTTTGTGATTTGGGGATTAAAATTACATTTGTTTCAGGAAATGAACTTGGAAAGTTTACTTTTTATTGTACTCTAAGAGTTAACATAATATTGAGATTATCTGAAAACTTAAGATTTGGTAAAATTCTCCTGTGAAAATATCTAGATCTTGTATTTTCTCTAGACAGGCTCTAACAAAAATTTTCTGTGGTAATTAAACTGTGTTTTTGGGGGGGTTGGTGTTTGTAAATGATATTAAAAAAATATCCATTTTTTCTAGGTCTTCAATTTATTTACATAGAATTGAGCAAAGTAATTTCTTGTTCTCTAAATTCTTCTGCTTTGATGGTTTATTATGATTATTTCCATCTTGTCATTTCTAATTTTGCAAATATGATTTCTACTTTTTTCTTAATTAGATTAGCTCATAGCTTGTCTTTTTGTTAGTTTAATAAAAACAGGTTTGCATTAATTTAGTATATTCTGTGTTTTGCTTTATAAACTTATTGATTTTGATTTTTTTCATTGTTAATTCCTGTCTCCTGCTTTTTTCAGCTTTTTTCTGGCTTACTTTACTGTTCTTTCAAGATTTTTGCTGTATAGTGTTTCCTTAATTTTTATTTTTATTACTATAATGATAATTTGAATCTGATATTTACTTTATCTATCTATAATATTACATTGTCTTTTTTGCTATTTTCAATAGGGTGTATAGATTATTTTGTATTACTCTTTGACTCCGCAGCTTATTTAATAAGATGGTTTATACTTCTAGGCAAAAGTGCCCTTTTTTTCTCTGGTTTTGTCATAAGTTCTAGTCTTAACTGCAGTTTAGTTAGTGAATGCATTTGGAATACATCTGTTCTTTAGAATTTCTTGAGAATGTTGGTCACCTCAGCTGTATATTTTCTGAATATTATATATGCACTTGAAAAAAAGTTATATTTTCTGTTATTGAGGTTCAGAGTTCCAAACAGATTTATAAGTTCTCTTTATGTTGTATATGTCTTCTGTAAGTTTTCAATATACAATTTGTCTTGGATTTGAAAACATGAACCAAAGTCACCTATTATTAACATGTGTTTTGTCTATTTCTTAGCATTCCCTGTGGTTTCTCTTTGATATACGTTAGTGCACTCTTTTTTATTTTTAATTTATGTTTTTTTATGTATAATTTGTCCATTATTTTATTGCCAACCTTTCTAAATCTCTTTATTTTTAATTGTGTCTCTTAAACACAGAAAACTGTTGGATTTTTCCTTTCTCAACAATCTGAAATATCTGTATTTTAATAGGTAAGTTACACCTATTTACATTTATTGATATGATCAATATTTTTGGAAGCAATCATATTTTAAAAGTTATATTTATATATGAGAGTCTTTTATATAAAGTTTTTCACTGTGTCCTATTTTTTTGTGCTCTCTTTATACAAGAGTTTTAATTTTTATTCTTATGGTTATTTTTGTAGTAATATTTTTACATAAAAACCATGCTCTTCCCTCTTTTTAGTTTTTGTTTTTTATTCTTTAGTAAAAGATTCGTTAAATTTTGTTGATAATTTTTTCTTTTCCTTCTCCATTTCCTCAAGCAACTAGTTGTTGTAATATTCTTTTATCCCAGTTAATAGCTATGAAATAATCGAAACCTCATTCTAAATTTTATATGCTCTCAATATTTTCCTTGAATCATTTGGTACTTCGATGTACCTATATTGTCAAATTGTATAACCATAAGACATGACATTCTTTTTCTTGCAGCTATCATTTCACTTTAATTCTAAAGTTAAGCTCACACCAATTCTTATGATGATATTTCTCCAGTCACCTGGGTTGCCTGAAGAAACTAAACTAGTAGCTTCCTCAAGAAGTTCTCATGAGCGAAATATTCCCTACTTTTTGCGGGCTTATAATAGTTTATTTTTAACCTTTAGAGGTAGAAACCTGTTCAAATGAATATTAAATGCTTGCCAATTTCCCTTTATGTCTTTCAAAATGAGCAATGTTAGATAGACTATAGCTCCTAATATAGTCTTTCTTTTTGACACTTCTTAATATGATGAAGCCTTAATGTAGACTATATTTATAATGCAGAGATTATAAATATAATATTTATGCAATACATATTTGACACATATGCTATGTATATTATTATAAATTCATGTATAACTATTTACATATAACACTTATGTATTGATTTTCAAATTATTTAGTAGTTGCAAGACCCAGAATTCAAAGAAGTAATACCTATTAGAAGGCACAATATTTTCATCACTTATCTTTTGTATCTCCATGACCTTTATAAATTACTTTTTAAACATATCTCATCTTGCTTTGTGTTATAATTTGTTATAAATATTTCTATGTTTCTTATTAGTTTGTGGTTTCTTTGAAAGCCGAAGACTACATTTTCCTTCTCTTTTCCACCCTAGCCCAATGCAGTGCCTAGAACATAAATGAAACTGATTTATATTTGTTTTATTAAAATAGGGTCTAAATTTCAAAATATAGGTGTGGATTATTTTTTTTTAAGTACAGGTGGTTAAATTATAGTTCTAAAGTGATGATTTTATTTTCTAGTGTAGATTTGAGAAACTTTTAGAACAGAAGTCTAGAAAATCGCGTCTTGTATGCTGAGAATCACTGAGCATACAAAGTCATAGAACCATGAACAAGCATGACAGGTCCTAGAACTCCAGGTCACCAGACACGGTTGGAACAAAGATTATGTAGATGAATGCATGAAGAAATGAGGTACCAGATTATGAAATACTTCATAGGATTTCACTAAGAAATTTGTTTTTATCTTGTAAGCAATGGGAACATTCCACAAAAAGGATTTTTGTGTTAGATGATCCCTCTGGTAGAAAATAAAGGATGTATTGATGGTAAACAGATGGTGATGGTGGTGGAATTGGAGATGAGGAAAAACTTGAAAAATAAAAAAATGTGAAAAAGACAATTTAGGCCAGAATTAAGAAAACCTAGGGGAAAAAATATTCTGTAGATATTTAACATATAAAACAAATAGGGTTTAGAGAATTTAGTGAAAAATAAAATGCTTAGCATGAACAAAAGGAATCCTGGTAAATTCCCCAAATTCCAGACTTTGGTAATTGAGTGGTCTTTTGTGCCATTGTTAATATGAAATCTATAGCATGAGGAACATCGAGGGGGCAGAAAATGAAGTGTTTGGAATGATTCTTTTAAAGTACTGACAGTTATTAATGATTAAAGGGAGATTTAATTGCTTTAATTCTGTTATGACAATCAATAGTTAAAAAGTACTCATTTAATTTTAATGAAGGTAAGTGACTATCTCCATTTTTACAGATAAATACACTAAGGATCATAGAGGATAAAATTCTTATAAAAGTTACACAGCTAGAAGTGATCAGAAATTTGACATAAGCATACTCGTTCTGATTCCAAGTTCTGCAAGAAATCACTACCTTTTGGTATAGGAGAGTTGAAATACTCCCATAATTTGAGAAGCTTTGTATGACGGATAAAAAGAAAAATGGTATTCAGGTTACCTCTAATAAACAGAAAACTCAATTGACCAGAACATTGATCTCATAGTTCACTTCTCAAACATTGTAGTGTCTTACAATAAGTATTTTACATCTGCATGCAATAGAATCTTCCTCAGAAAACAATATGACAAAAATATAAACACATGCATATTGTAGTAATCATTTTGCTCCCTAAACAATTATATCTGAAATCACATAATTAAACTCACAAATAAGCTGATACACTGTCAGATCTGTTTGCCTAAAAGGCTACAAGGTTTTCGTTGTATTTTTTATGTGGCATTCTCTGTTTCTGAACCCAATGTGGAAGAATTAGAAAATGAAAGTTTCCTTCTCCAAATGCTTCGCTTACCTCTGTTTGCCTTTGTGATCTACAGAGCCAGCTGAGAGCCTGTCCAGTGGAGAGCCGAAACCAGAGAAACTCCTTTTTTTCTTTGTTTCAATCACGTCATTCTCCAGAGACACAAGTTCATCAAGAAGCATAAGTTTTGCTGCCAGATCAGCAGCTGATTTCCCTTCCCTCGTTATGGGTGGTGACTGCACATCTCTGAGTCCAGAATCAAAAGCCTATCGGGCAGGAAAGGTGATTCCATTCATTAAGAAATAGAAACCTCAATTATCTGCCATCATCAATCTGCGTTTAGTTTTTGCTATGTTTAGCTGACATGCCTGTCATGGAGCTTGATTTCTTATGCAGCTACGATCCAGAAAGAAAGACTTTTGGGGACAAAAACAAAGGAGTCGAAGTATACCCAAAAGAAATTAAAGGAAAACCAAACCACTCAGAGAGCCTGTTTCTAAAGTTTAATATGTTAACTGATCATTCTTTCAGATTCTTTCCCAGTAACAACTGCATCCTTTCTTATTCCTATTACATTTTAGCTATATTTTTTTAGTCATTGAACTCATGACATTTTTCTTTGAATTTGATTGGTTACAATGTATTTATATTGCATATTAGATTGTGAGTAACTGGAGGGCAATGGCTCTCTCTAATTAGTCTTTTATTTCCTCTATTCAATGCCTATTCTAGTTATTTTGCTCATAATAATACATTTCTGATGAATATTTATTGAATTAATTTTGAAAAAAGCTTAACTCATTATTTTTTTCAACACTCATTCATTCCTTATTGATTCAAATCACTAAGCATACACTATGTACCAGGTTCTGCATTAGACCTAAGGGACACAAAAATGAACAAAATCCAGTTTCTGCCCTCAGGGAGCTTACCATCTTTATTTATGTGACCTATTAACAAGTATTAATGAGTATCTGCAATGAATTAGAGCTATCCATGACTTTATTGTCCCATGTAAAATCTCTTGTTGTTTACTTATCTGTTACACATATTGCCATTTTGTACCTCATCTAAGTTACAAAAGTATGTGTCCAGTTTGTGAAGTCTAGGCCCAATCGCAACATTTTTAAAATGCTCCTATTAATAATCTTGAGTCACTGTCTAGTCCAAGACATACCACTTCTTTTCCAACAGCCTGAGAATATTCCCCTATGGGAAGAAATTTGGCTCCAAGGATCTCTTGACTTTCCCCCTTTAATCACATTTTCCATGTGCCAAATTCTTGGTCTAGGCGAGGCTCTTTTTCATCACTTCCTGTCTTTTCTTCTTGAATGATTTCTTCCATTCTCTATATTTTCTCTAATAACACCAGAGTAGCATTTTCCAGCCTTTTCAGCACTGACTCCAGCAACTCTCATTAAAAATACTTACGGTCTGACACATAGATTCAAAGCTATTGGGCCTGCTGTTTCCTAAACCAATCAACTCTGCACTAAGTCTAATCAATTCTTTCTGGAAAACCTCTCTTGCCTCTGCTCTTTCTGATTCCATCAGTAGTAACTTATATCAGATACTCTTTATTGCTTAGTGTACACTCTTAATCACTTTATAACTTGCTTTTTTATTTTTTTATATCCCTCTCTTTTTTATTCTATCCTGAATATTTCCATGAAGTTAATTAACTCCAAACACCACTTTCATATAAAGAGAAAAATTAAAATATCTTCTAGCTCTTTGTTACTTACAGTGGAAAGTGCACAATATGGTTTCAAATTCCTCTTAAAATCTCAACTTCTACCACTTTCCTATATAAGACTGACAACTAGAAAGTGGAGAAGGGAAGAATGCTATGATCAGGAGAAAGAAGCTCTAAAGAGCAGGAGACAAACATAAAGGGCAAAGATAGGAGATTTTTACTATCCCTCAGAGCACCCTCCAAAAAATATGCTTTTATTCCTCCAATTAACATACACACAAAATATTTTGCTTCTTTTTAAAGCTATTCATAAACAAAAAGAAATCATAGAACTCATACAAAATTTGTACTTTGGCGAATGCATTTCAGACTATGTTATTTAAAAAGTACAAAAATATATATTTCTAATAAGATCATATAAATCAAATTAACTCATCTTTCTGTCAAGATGTTTTCACATTTCTTTACTTCTATACTCTTGTTATGGCAGGAAGAAAACAATAATAAAACTACTCAAATTTTGACATGTAAACAATTTCAAATTTTACATAAAACACTTCAACTATGTAATTAATTTAATTATAAATATGGCTGAAATGGAAATAAATATTCTCTTTTGATTTTTGTTCAAGGAATTCAAATCTTTGTTATTACTTCCAGTTTTTTAATATTTAGGTACTTGTTTTTCTCTGAATCCAAAGTGAAGACATGACACAGAAAAAATGCTGATTTCCTTGGTTTTGTGTTATCAAAGCATCTCCCTAATTGTCAGCAGCACCTGCTTCTGACATTAGTAGAAATAGTTTATGTTCATAAAAAATATATAAGTTCTCTTAGGGTAGTTTTCGTTACCTCTGTTGCTACATCCACTGAGAGCACTTTTCCTGAGCTCCACAGCATCAATGTCACAGCGAGGATAAAATGCGTACTTGCCAATCTCCAGTCCAGCATCTAAGGGTCACATAGATCAGGGTTACCATTTATTAGTTTGGCATATAAAAATAGAAATAAAACTCCTATAAAGCTTTGTATATGCAGGTGATAAACCAAATTATTCAGCTTCTACATGTTGGAGTGTACTTTTACAGAACTCAAGAAATAGTTAATAGAAGTTGTCAATCTCCCAGACTGAATTCTGTTAAGGCTTCATTTCCATGGAAATATAGATTGAGGTCGTATAGCTATAATCATAATTTAATTTAAAGTAACCCAAGTCTGAGAAATTTAGTTTGTGTAATTTTCTTCTTCATCTCATCCAGGGATTACAGCCTCAGTACCTATAGGGTACTGTGTAAAATTGGTTAGATATGAGAGAATAAGGCCTGCTGAGGTCTGTGGTGAACCAGAGAGAATGTACTGTGTCTAAAAGCATTTAAATTCTTAATGACTTAAATATATATGTATCTACTGCCAAAATGTTATTTGTATTTATATGAATTTCAAAAAAACAATTTTGGAGGAAATTAGAATTTCTGGGACAATACATATGTCATGCTACCATTTACCTAAATTGGAAATACACAAAGGAATTCCATGTATTTTGAAATACATATATATAATTAAAGTATAAATCAACGAAACTTGATTTATGACTATGATTGCCTCTGGGGAGAGTGGGAAGTAAATAAGATTATGAAAGAAACATAAGGGATTGAGTTTTTATCTATATTTAAGGAAGTATGTCAAAACATTAACATTTGTTAATTCTGTGTGGTAACCACAAATATGTCATTTATACATTTCTTTTTTTAACATTAAAAACCACTATACATCTTACTAAAACTTATCTATGGTCTATATCAGGCCTGCTGGCTGCCAGCTTGGCCACTCATAAGGCAGGCGGCACTGCCTGTCAGAAGGAAGGTCACAGGCTGTGAGTTACAACACAATGGGCTTCCTTCGCCATCTACTACGGCATCAAGAAGTCTCCCAGTTCATCTTTTATAAATGAAAAGTCTCAGTAAACTTTTATTTCCTTAAAAAAATCGTTTGGAAACCTTCTGGGAACACAAAGAAAGGGATGCTAAGATGGATCTAAAGAACAGGGTTTGTGTATCATTTTTGCTTTAGTATTTGTGTGACCTTGAGTGTGTATCATTTAACTTAAACTTTATTTTCCATTTTTGTGAAGTGAGCATTAATTCTCACTTCAGAAGAGCTTTGAGAGGGTATAACTGATTCATGTATAACCTGTTTATCTCATGTAGGATTTATAATTTGTAAGTGAAAGGATGTATATGAGGTGTATTTTTTTAGTAACTACATTCTCTTTAGTATAAGCCAAGATTTTCTTTATGTTGCTTTCTAAAAATAATATTGCTATGAAACCTCAGTGTAGATTTAATAATAAATGATATCTACTAGAATATAGACAAATATGTGTTTTCTATAAACAGAGTAGTATCTCTATTAACAATGTGTACTAAGACTTAAAATGGAGAAAAAATATTTTAGCATTGTCTATAACGTTTATGTGTCAAATATAATCTTAATTTTTATGTAATATAGTCTAAACTAGTTCTTCATTAGGTCACCAATTGATCTATTTTGGAATCTTGTTACATAATGTTAGTTACTAGCTGCTTCTCTATATTCTACCCTTTCTGGAAGGGGGCAGTAAATTCTCTGTGTTTTCTTCCTGACAAATTGATATCGAAGCTGAGTTTCTTTTTTTTTTTTTTTGTAAGTATCAAAAAACAATAAGTAATGATTATGTTTCTAAATTGAGACAGTAGAAAAATAACAAGAAAGAATGCAACATCATCCGGTGAAAATACCAATCCAAAACCGCATTAACTATTTCTTTAGAAAATAAGCCAAGGAACCATATTTTTTCCTTCTGATTTTGCTGACGTCTCATTGATTTTCCTCAACAAAAAGGAAGACATATTCAAAACATAACTGTATTTTAAAAGTTATCTCATATTTCTGGCATCTCTCCCTTTTTGAAAAAAATAGCTTTCTCATTCAGGCAAAGATAAACTACAATTGTGATGTTTTCCTTCCTCGTTTTTTATCATGTTAAAAACAGGTTACACAGTATGAAATTGCCCAATTTATAAGCCTTTCCATGTGGATTTCCCTTAACTATTTTTATGCACATTTTACTAACCAGGTTTCTCTTCATTTCTGGGATCTTATAAATGGCACAGGATGATGGATGTTTACAATATTGATGATTATGTCTGAAGCATATATTTTTGTGCTTGGGTGTATATAGGAAAAAAGTCATAATGTATCATCTTAAAGATAACCACATCCTGATTATTTGGATAGGGAGATGTAAAAATAAATGCTGAGTTTAAATACACACGTTTAATGGTTTAAAGCCATGCTTGTAGTCAGTTAACCAAAGGCCAAGTTCCTAAATATGGCATTTGGTACACTAATGAAAACAAACACCCTGGCACCTGCCATACAAAAGACATTTGATTAACTAGTTGAAACTTGATTGCTACAAAATTAGAAACAGAGGAAATTATAGGGATGGAAGGAAAAGACTGGGTTCAGCTCCATTTCCCTATTTTGTTGATAGTGGATAAATATAGCCCATGATTTAAAAATTCTGCTCAGCCCTATGTACACTCCAGATCACAGAAAGAACACTCAAAGGATGTTCATTGTGTATATACACCAAAGTGGAGGTGTTTGCAACTTTTTCAGTATATCAATAATTTTAATTGAGTAATTTTTAAATAATATTCCTTTAGGTAATGAGGAGCTTCAAAAGAGACAATCTTATGAGATCTGCCTCATGAGATTAGGTGTGTACTTCATTCGTTTTTAGCCAATTGGTCTACTATGTGCATGCATTTTCACTTTTTAAAGTAATACTGCTAAATAAACATACATATTACACTGTGTAACATCTTAACCTTTGTTTCAAAGACTTTTCCTGTTTAAGAATTTATTATATCCAGAAGAGATACTCCATTCTGTGGCCGAAGTGGCGGTGGAGAGAGCAAGGTGGGGAGGTGTGAAATTTATCATTTAAGTTTGGGGAACAACATATATAATATATTCCTTTAGAACACTGACAGTGCGTATTGACATAATAAATGCTCTGAAAATCCCATAGTAAAGTAACTGATTTAATTATATTTAAACGAATTAAATGAGAACTCTTTTGAAACAAAGAAAGATGTCTACATTATTGAGAATGAATACTGTGATAAATCATTGTTACTGTGACTAAAAATCTGTTAAGTAGGTTGGAGTAGAAAAAGAAAAGATTGAGAATCACTGATTTTTTAAAAAAAGAGCAAACCGGAATGAGAGGAGGTATTGGAATAAGATGAAGCTAAAAAAGAGAAACAATATTATCCAGTATCTGCTCTAATGCACGCTATAATAAAACTTTTAAATTATCCACCTTTGAGGGCTAATGTTGAAGGACAATAAACTATTCAGGTGATTAAGCACATTTTTCTTCAACAATATCTGACTTATAGATAGTAGACATAACCATTAGACACTTATAGGAAGACTGAGTTTAAGGGTAAATCTTGATAACTTGTGAGAATTTTTATTTATCCAAATTTATTGATTGGAAATATTCAAAATAGACTCTATTCAAACCTATTTTTTGACAAAAAATTAAAAGTAAAGACTTTAATTAAGATTAAGGACAAAGAATAAAGGATACTTTTTTTTTTTTTTCAAATCTTTTCTTCCCACTTTGACAGAGCATAGACACTTAAGTGAGATATAACATGTTATAAAGGATCCCTAGTTCGGACACTACGGAAGGACTATGTGTGCCTGACCGCAACATTGTCCACAGTCTTCTTTCTCTGAAAACAATGGTGTTCTTCTAGGCAAGAGGTGAGTCAGCTTGGCCCTTAAGGAAATCTGTAAAACAGAGTAAATTCTTCAGCATGCCCTTTACCCTGCCCCATAAGTTATAGTCGCTCAGGCCTGTTTTTTAATAGAGAAAAGCATTAGGAATAGTAGATAACAGAGTGACTATACTTTTTTATTTTTAGAAAGGGCCTACAAGGTATACAAAGTTTGTGTGGCTCTCTATAAGAGAGATTTGAACTAGGATTTGTGAGACTCAGATTCTGCCTGGGGTTTGTGACTATTTCACTGTATGACCTTAGGCAAACTTACCTCTGCAGATCATATAAAATGGGGCTGGTCTAACTGACCTTTAAAGTTGCTTCTAGCTTTTTAACCCTCTGTTTGTGAAGATGGCTCTTTTCTGTTGAAAGTGCAGGCACTGTAGGTGATGATAATAGTTGGTGAACGTTTAGCTAGGAAAACCTTTCTGCCATCCCTCAAATCAGCAGAGTCTATGTGTAAGAGTGCATCTGGGTTTTGACATAAACATGTTCCTCTTGAATTTTCTAGCTGAAAAGAGAAGACCTCTAAATCTTTAATTGTAAAATATCACTTATGATAAGATATCCCATTTTATGAATGTATTTTAAGAAAGAAAAAACACTACCAATTAAATTATGATATGCTATCAAGTGTAAGAACCATTCTAATTTTAGAAATGTTAAATGTGCATCAGAATAGTTGAAATATGATATATTTATTTTCAAATGTTTAATTTTTTTTTTACCTTTCTTCGTCATCATGTTAAAGCCACTTTGCTCAATTCCCCCATAATTACGAAACAAAAATTATTAGAACTGAGGTTACAGATGTCATAGCATGAAGTTATATCTCTCAAAGAAAGAATGGTGCAATATTTAAGAATGGTACAATATTTAACTTATTATCAGATAAAAAAATTTTTAATTACTTAATTAATATTAAAAAAATGTAAAGATTTGATTGAGTTCCTATTCCCCTGCATTTAGAATTAATAGTCTAAAAGATTAGCATTTGGATAAATCACAAATCTTAGTAGATACTAAAATTAGTAGATACAAAAATAGGAATTTATGAATAACAGGAATTTTCAGATATCTGAAACCACCACCAATATCTCATATACACCTAGATATGCACATGTGATTTACACATAATGTTACTACAAAAATCTTCTTTAGATGAACTAATAACTACTTGAAAAATGAAAAAGTCAGTGAATAGTAGTCAGCATATTATTTCTTTGATGGTGAGGAAAAAATTCAAAGTTGAGTTGAAAGATAGGAATAAGTGTCCTTGCTGGGCTATTTATTGGCCTGGTAACCTTGAACAAGATGCATAAACTGTCAAAATTATCTAATTAAACTCACTTTATGAATTCACAAAATTTTAATTAATTTTACTTAATTTAAAATTATGTAATTAATTTACAAATAGCACAAATCATTATGGATTTGGTTTAGGTTTGCCAAATAAGAGCAATAAATGTAATTTTATATATAATATTTACTAAAAATGTATAAAGATATGCATTCATCTGTGTAAAAACACTGCATCATTTTTTTTTTGTTATTATTATATCATAGGTAAAAACTTCTCAGTGGGAACTCTAAATTGTTCATGAAAACATTTTGTAACCTATAAGGTAACGTGGAAAGATTAATGACATGATATAAAAGTAATTATTACTGAGCTGAAGGCAAGCCTTTGAAGCCGAATCCTTCAAGGGAACGTAAAGCTTGTACTCAAAAACCACCTAGGGAATTTGGAGCCATTCATAGAGACAATCTGCAATACTTATGGTAAACAACCAAGAAGATACATTACAATTTGACGTTATACAGATAATCCTGATATTTCAACGAATGACATTTAAACAGGATGTTAAAACTGTTACCAGTTTTCTTTGATGAGCAAAGCAACCAGGTACTTGAGACCCTTGCCTGCTGGAAAGCAGAGGCGAGGGATTTGTGGTCTCTTCTTTATTGGTGCTGCAATTCCACAACTTTGGTGAAATCGGCTCCACAAACAAGAGAACTGAGTGCGGCTATGGCACTTAGAACTTTAGAAGTGGGAAATTAGTTTCCGATCCTTATAAACTCACATAAGAAATTTTAAATCACTGAGGATTTTATCCAAGAGCAATTGAATTACAACTTGTAGCTCTTTCACTAACATACACATCACCTACACCATCCTCACAAAAATACATCTGAGAAATACTCATGGTGCTTAGCCATTTAAAATTCTCTTTGTAAAATTTGGTATTTTCAATAAATTGTGTGATGGGCATTCTGCTTTATGTTTTGAGTATGATCCTGAAAGAAAGGTGCAAATTGGGACTGATAAATTTAACATTCCCTGTTTTTTTTTTTTTAATTAAAATATCAGGAAAGTGTTCTTTCCCATTTGTCTTTACTCTTCAATCGCCAGTAGTGAATTTTCCAAAGTCAAAAAAACAAAATAGAAGAGCCAGAACAACAACTTACATTTTCAGACACTCAGTTTCATGTTCCTTCAAGTATAATCTATTTGTGAAAGTATAAAACATTTTTTTCATTTCCAAAACAAATTGCTTATAACGTAAAATGTTTATGGATGAGATGTTCTTAATGTGGAAGACACCTGCATTTTAAAATGACTTTCCTCGAATGGTGCAAATCAGGGGAAATGCTAATTTCCTAGTATATACGTGTTAACTGATTTTATTCTATTTGGCACTATTTTCACTCTTTTTCAAACATTATTGCTTTTCAAAATTGTAAAATTTTGTTTTCAAATATCTCTATTTTTTTCTATTTGGAATTTCCAATCATACTATTGGTATCTTGCTAGCAAAAATGTAAGAAGGCGGAAACCTACAATGGCACTTTATAGGAAGATCTCATTATTTTAAAAAGCCCAGGTATGTACATTTAACAAAGCATTTAGTTGTCAGTGTAAACTCCTTGAAGGTAGGAACTATATTCACCGTCGTATCTCAGCACCCAACAGAATACCTGATATAGAGCGAACATTATGTGTTGAATGAATTCATGACACAGCCTTATGTGGTGTGAACAAGAATGCAGGTCACATATTGATATTCCAGTTTTATTGGCATGGGAACTAAGGCTTGGAGAAGAGGAGAGATTTGCTCGTTTTACACCAACAGTAGTATGTGATAAAGTTCATGCCCAAATCACAGTATTTCTGTTAATGTTTTACAGCACAGATTCTTATTTTAATAAAAGGGACATGCATCAATATTATCCAATAATTATCTCAGTGGAGTTTAAGATTTCTTCTTATCAAACGTTAATTTGTGCTTAAATCCCTGAATTATGTTTCTTTATATAAAACGATGCCACCTAGAAATTAAAGAGAACTTCATGTATGATTGAAATAAAAACAAGTGGTAAGGGCATTGGTTGTTTAACTGTAAGGATTAATAAGGGGAAAAACATGAATCTTTAAAACTATGGATAAGAAAAAGCTGGAACAATTGCACATGAACATGCTGCTTGGCCTTTTGATATATGGGCAATTTTTATGTGGTATAAAAAGGCTTCCAAAGGGTAAAGTGCAGTTAAATAAAGCATAGATAAGCCTCAGGATAATGTGGAATATCACCGTCCCCTTCACCTTTTTTTATTTGTACTTATATTAATATGTAATAAAATATTGACTTATATTTTAATTATACTAAGCTAGCCAATAAAATTGATCAAGTGATATTTTCTAAAATGTAAATGGAGGGCTAAAAATATAAATTTTATAATGATGACAGAATGTATTTATTAAGTATACACTGTATATTAGGTACCAGGGATGTAAAAGTGAATAAGACACTCTCCCTGTCCTCCAGTGGCTCACAGCCTGGTGGAGATGGAAGCCCCTTAACCATTGCTCTGCCAGGAAATTCCTCCTCCAACAGCAGACTCTTCCTGGAATGTTTCCGTTTCCTTCAAGTACAGTTTTTATAGATAATTTTTTTTAGTTTGCCAGTGCTTTATCATTCGGAAATTCATCTATTTTCTTTCATCCTAAGTCATGTTAGATCTATATGAAAAATATTATAGTTCATTTTTTTAAATAGATGAACTAACACAATCTGGTTTGTTTTGAAACCCTGGTCTCCTAACTTCTGGTATTGTATGAATATTTTCTAATACAGCAAAGTGAATTAGTAGAATTAGGTTGGTTGGCATTTAAGTTACAGAGATTTGGGTATGATTCCTGATAAGCATGTTACTTAGCCTCTCTGGTTTAATGTCGTTATCAGGAAAATAGGCAAAGACTTAGTTTGTAGATTTATTATGAGGATTAGAAATAATATAGGTAAAGTGACTGGCACAAAGTAGTTATCCAAGAAATAATAGCCTGGTATATCATCCTGAAATAGCCTTCTAAATATGGCACATTTTGAAATATTTCTTTCTACTTTTTTAATAAAAAAACCTTTTTTATACTTGTTTATTTTAGGGAATAAAATTAGTTCTTGGAATCGAGATTTATAGCAGAATAATATAAAATAAAATATAATAAAGAAAGTAATATTGAGTGGGGGAAGGAGGTTTCACTAAAGAGGGTTATACGTGGCAATCACTCTAACATATGATGTTATAGTATATTATGCATTATCATTAATTTCAGCCATAATATTTCTATGAAAATACTAGCATACAACTATAGAGACTATCATAATGGGAAGAAAACAAAGAGAAGAAATCTAAGTTATTCTCAAAACAATTATTCTTCAAGCTTTAATTATATTTTAAAAAGTGATTTTTAGTTGAATTTTAATATAATTTTGTATAAAGTATATTTTTGTTTCATTATTCATAAGATATCTTTATTGACTTCATTTTTAAAAAGTCACTAATTATGTTGTTAGCATCACGATTTTCACATAGTTTTTATATTATCGACAGTATAGAATAGTCAGGTTTGCATCGTGGAAGCAGAGCCACCATGGGTGTGATGGAAATTAAGGACCTTGTTACAGGAGGTAGACTTTACACAAATAAGGGAGCATCTGGAAAGGGACGGGCTGCGGAGGAGGTAGAGGAAGAGAAGACATTATTTTCTAATCCTCTTAGAGTTCTGGTGTGGATGCACAAGTCAGAGCGTGAAGGAAAATGCCACCATCACCATGAGGCACCCGGGATGCCCATGGGAAGCTACAGCTGTGACTTGATGGATCAGTAGCCCAGCTGTGGTGGACTAGATGATATTTTTAAAGTGACTTTTTAGAGTCTTATGTGTCATTGGAATATAAAATTTTGGGAAGGGGGAGCTCATTAGAAATTGTCAAGTTTATATCTTTAATAGACGAAAGAGTGAGTCTCAGAGACAATTAAATTGCTCAAAAGAGAGGAAATGAAGGGGAGATAAAAAATGGATGAAGAGGAGAAGAGAGTAGCGGAAGGCATGGCAGAGGAGTTGTTTCCAAAGGGAGCGGGAGCTTGGTGCTGAGACCTGAGCTGATGGGGAATCAGTAAGGAAAGGGTAAGGCTGGGCAACAGCCAGTTCAAACCAACCAAGGCACCAAGCAATTACTGGCAAGTGATGCTAATTACTGCTGCAGAGAGGTACCCTGAGAATTATTTGGAAAAGGGAGGGAAGGGCTCAGCTAAGAATGCTTCTAATCAGAGAGATCTTTAGGTACATGTGAGTTGGCCTGGATAGAGATGTGTCTAGGGCAAGGTGAGAAATTGTGGCTCACCTTTTGTACCCCCGCAGACCCCAGTTTTGCTGAGGGGAGAAGGAATCCCCAGGAGCCTAAGCAAAAGCTGCTGAAGTCAGGACTAAGATTAGAAGTCTGGTTTCCTAATTCCAAAGCTTATGTTCCTTCAATGGTACCGTTGAATCTAAGCAAAAGTTGTCTGATGGGTAGGGATCACAGAAGATGAAATATTGGCAAGGAGGTCAAATTAGATGATGTCTAAAGATTAGCCCCAAGGTTCTCTTATATGGGGTGCTCATTTTGTAATATAGGGAAAGCTGCTGATACGGGAGCTTCCCCAGGTCCCCAGTGTCCTCGGCACTTTTAGTTCTTTCTCTTTCAATAATGACAGAATATCATTGAGCCCTATTCTCTGTGCTTAAGGCTTGCCTGAAGCACAACTACATAATGCATAACTACATAGTGAGAGAGTTCAGGCAATATTTTGAGATTGCTTACTTTGAGTTCTATTGCTTTAAGACAAGCTCAATTAATCTAATTTTATTATACAAAACGTTTGAACATTGAAAATATTTGAACAATAAGTTAAAATTACAGCCCTCAGGTCCCCAGACCTACTCTACTAAACATCTGTTTCTGTACTGCCTGTGATTCATTATAGAAGAATCAATTCAAAACTCTGAGAAATAAGGGAAAGAAAACAAACATCGACCTTAAATACCTTAAATATCTTATTGAATGAGGCTACAATATAATTCGCTTAAAAAAAGGAGAATTGAATTCATATCTACAGGAAGCTCTCCTTTGAAAAGTTCTATGATTGCTGAAGGGTAATACCAAAGTAAAGAAAAGATACAAAATGTGCCTGTTTTTGAGACCATTAAATATAATACTATCAATTCTACAGCTTATGTGGGCATTAAAATAATCATAAATCATTGTTAAAATTGTTTAATTTATGAAAGGAAAGCTCAGAAACAAATAATCATATTTCTAAATCTATACTCTATTATTGTAATTCGTAGGAGCAATCGTTTGCATTACTAGAACTGAATTTATTGAGTGCATATTATTTCCATAGAACAAAGCCTGAAACAAAATTTTAAATTTGTTTCTAAACAGAACTTGAATGTATATTTCGGATTGCTTCTCAAGTCAATCATTGAACAGCAAAAACAATGCAAATACTAAAGAATAGACATGATCTAAGTCTACTTTAAACTATTATTAATATTATACATGCATATTTGAGTTTTATAAGAAGAAAAACAGGATCTTTTAGATTTAAAGAATATAGAATTTTACTAATTTACGGATGTTTCTTTGGCTCCAATTTTGAGAGAAATAAAGATAAGAGAAAAACTTTCTTTTCTACCTAGGTTTTTAAAAGTAGGTCTCTTTTGTATATTTAAAAATTTCCTAACACAGAACATCTTTGATAGAAGTAAAATTAATACTATTAACATACATATAGAATCATTATCTTGAGTTCCTTTTCTCTTTGTTTTGAAATAGAAAATAAAAGCAAAAAAAATAATGTAATAAATATTAAATGCCTGAGCAAACAATTAGCTCCACCCAGAGTATGCATTACAAAATGATCTTAGATTTTCTACTACTCATTTAAGAGATGGAAATATTATCTCCTAAAAAACATTTCTAATTTTGACAAAATCAAGATATGTTCAAAACATTTAAAAAGTATGTAAAAATTTAAAAAATAGTTAAAAGGAAAAAAACCCTAAATCTTTATCACTTTTTATATTTAACTTACCTTGTAAAAAATCAGGAGATTCTAACTTTAAAGTCCTGTCTGTAGTTTCTCCCAAACTCAGCCCTGATGGTGAGTTTTCTCTCTGAGTTTTTATAGTCTCAGTTAAACACCCCTTACTCCAATCCCTGACTTTGCTTTCTCTTACATCATTTCTACAGATTTTCCACTGAACATTTCTCCAAACCTCTCTTCAATCACTCTCTCTCTCTCTCTCTCCTTTTCTCTCTCCCTCCCTCTCCTAGTAGTTCTCTTTGTATTTATTATATCTATTACTTTGATTATGGCATTTAAGAAGCAACGGGTTTGGTCTCTGGAAAATTTAAGTATACATTTAGTATTGTGTTCAGCCTTAGACCCATCACTTCTTCCTGAGGTTTTAGTCCAGCTCTGATCATTACAAATCATATTTGGGAAATAAAATGCACTAAGATTTATTAAAAACAAAAAACAAAAAAAAACCTCTAGGGTATTTCAAAGTAAAATTTAGGGAGATCATAATCAGAAATTCAAATTGATTTATTGGTGTATATTTTGGACCCCTAAATTAAATGAACTTCTGTGGAAATGGTGAGTAGTTTTCAGCCTCAGTCAGGTGAACAGCGCTGTATCAGTGAAAGTGACAGCTACTTCGTAATTAACATTGCTATACTGGGAAGGCTGTCACTAACAAACCTATAAATACTAAACTGTGACATGTGGGCTATAAATGCAGACGTTGTAATCATTCTTATCTTGTTCTTGTTCTCCAGTATTTTAATTTCATTTTAACCAAAATATTCCTGCCTCTGTCTGAAATTTTCCTTCAATCCTATTTTCTACTAATCATGTTTGCAACCTTATATACACAAATTGTAAAACAATGTTAAGTCCTAAATGTAGTATGTTAGTTTGTTAGATCATTATTAGCTCAGTTGATTCACCAGTAGATGCACATTTGACAGAAATAAACCAAGGCTAGATAAATTAAACTAGAAGTAGTAGCAATGCCAGATTTCAAATGTAGATCTGCTTAATTCCGTATCCAGTTATTTTCCCATGATTTCGTTCTGTCTCACTACTTAAAAAGCTAGAAAAAAGAATCCAAACCATATTATGTTTTTGCATAAATAGAAATAAATTTGTTCTTTTTGGTTTTGCTTAAAAAGCCATTTAAAATACTACTCACTAGTGTAGGAACTATTACATGGTTAATTTGGATCTAGATGGGGAACTGACCAGAGCACTCTTGAATTGGTGGGACAGTAAAATGCTTCATTTTTATGAAGGGTTTCCAGGGATAACATATGTCTCAACAAGCTTGAAATTTGAGTAGTTGGCAGCAATAGTTCACAAGTCAAGATAAAAATACAGCCTAATTGTGGACTCTTGTTTAGACATTACTGCCATAAAACGATTATGTTAGCTTGAATCCACATGATGGAAAACTCTCAATATAGATTTAACGGATGTATCATAATGCTACCAGAAGCCAATATTCTTGACGTACCTTCTACTCTTATTTGAAATGCCTCCCTCAGCATGCTGACAAGTGATATCTGTGGCTGATTTATTCCAGATCTGTCCCTGCTTAGACAGTCCAAAGATTCCACCCTATTTGTGGATTTTGTTGACCTAATTCAAAAGTTTGACTTAACTGTTCTGCAGCAGTAGAAATAGCAACAGTTTATTCCAGGAACATAACCATGGTACATTTAAGCCATTTATACAGGCTTCTGCACATTATATACCCCTGTGTAAATTACTTATGCATTTATACATAGTAGAGAAATTCAGTTATCTTTAAAAAAAAAAAAAGAGTAGAAATAAGAACATGTGAATAAACAGAGAAACAACCAGTGATGGATGGGAGAGACTAAGATGAGGAAAGGAGAAAATATTAATGAAAAAAATTTCACTTAGTAGCTTTATTTCATTCCCATAACAACCTTGCCAAGCAGGTATTTTTATTCATATACAACAATTGAGAAAACTAAAGTTCAGTGTGAAATAGCCTAACTGCTCACAGATTAAAAATGATAGGACCAGGAGCTGAACCTTACTCTCTTTATCAGTCAGAATTCTGGCAGGAAATAAATGGCACATTCAAATCAAGTAATTTGGAGAGAACTTAATGTGGGCTGAACATAGAGAAACAAGGAAGAATAGCACTGTCTACTGAACCAATAATAGCCAGCTATCCCTAATCCTGAAAGGTTAAAGTGATTACAGGGACCCAGAGACAGAAGGGACTGCATAGAGAAAGTTACCTGGCAGAAGTGTGACCTTTCATCAAGGGTTACAGCCAGTCAAGAGTGATCTATATGGGAGGGAACTTATGAAATACACACAGAGATGTCACTCTGCTTCCTTGATACAATCTCACGTCATCTTTACCTTTGGTCAAACCCAACTGACAAAGAGATCGAGAGAGGGGAGATAAAAGACGCAGCACATCATTTAACCTCAAAACAGTGCTAAGAGATGGTACAAATAGGAACATCTGTAAAGACCAACATGACTGCAAGTGCCATTACCTGCATTATTGTCTCATCCTTCCTAACTTTTTTTTTCAAGTCAGGTTTATTGAGGTATAATTTACGTACGCAAAATTCACCCTTCTAAAGAATACAGTTTAAGTTTTGACAGATATAAAAAGAATGTAGGCTCTACTACAATCAAGATATAGCACATGTCTCAAACAGCTCCTCCCCACCCCAATTTCCTTCCTGCCTCTTTACAGTCAAACCCTTACCCTACCCCCAGGTCCTAGAAATCACTAATCTGATTCCTGTCCTTATAGTTTTGCCTTTTCTAGAAGGCTGTAGAAAATTATGTAGTGTGTACTCTTTGGTGTCTGGTTTCTTAGAATAATGCTTCTGAGATATATCCGTTTTGCCAAATGTATCAGCACCTTTTTTCTTTTTATGAGGGTGTTCTATTAGATGGATGTACCACAATTTGCTTACTTATTCACTAGTTCCAATTGCTCAGCAACCTTGTTAGCATTTGACATTTACTGCCATTTTCAGAAATTTAGCCATTCTGATAAATACATACTGGCATCTCACTGTTTTAATTTGTATTTTCCATAATGACTTATGATGTTGAAAATCTTTTCATGTACTTATTTCCCATTCCTATATCTTCTTTAGTGAAGTATCTGTTAAAACCTTTTGCTTAATATTCAGTTGTGAAAGTTCTTTATATATTCTAGATCTAAGATTTTTATAAAACTTATGTTTTGCAGATTTTTTCCACTGTGGCTTGTCTTTTCATTCTCAAGTTTCTTTCACACAGTAGGCATTTAAAAAAAATAAATCTATTTAAATTTCTTGAGACTTGTTTTACACTGAGTAGGCATTTTTAATTTTGATGAAGTGCAATTAGCCATTTTTTTTTTAATGGATCCTGCTTTTTGTGTCCAAGAAATCATTCCCTCACTTAAGTTTGCAAATATGTTCTCCTATGTTTCCTTTTAGAAGTTTTTCAAAATTCTTTTGGCTATTCTAAGTCCTTTAGATTTTCACATAAATTTTAGGATCAGTTTATCAGTGTATACAAAAGAGTTTGCTGGGATCTTATTGGGATTTCATTAAATACAAAATTCAATTTAGGGCAAATTGGTATCCTAATAGTAGTGATTCTTCTGATTTGCAAACATAATATATTTCTCTTTATTCAGCTCTTCGATTTCTCTTAATGATGTTATTTTCAAAAGTGCACAAATCTTACATATAGTTTGTTAAATTTATCCCTAATTATTTTGTTTTTTGATGCTATTATAAGTGGTAGTTTTTAAAATTTAAATTTCTAAGTGTGAACATTCTGAGTAGATAAAAATACAATTGATTATTGTATATTGATCTTGTATTTTGTGATTTTGGTAAACTCACTTATTCTAGTTGGTTTTTGTAGATTATGCAGGATTTTCTTCATGTATAAAATCTTTTTATTTGGGAATAAAAACTGTTTTGTATCTTCTTTCAATCTGTATGTCTCTTCTTTCTTTGTAATTGCCTATTCCCTCAGCCAAGTCCTCTAGTTCAGTACTGAATAGAAGTGGAAAGTGAACATGCTTGCTTTGTTCTTGATCTTAGGGTGGGGTATGCATTCATTTTTTCACCTTAAATACGGTAATGTAGAGTTTTTATAGATGCCTTTTATCATGTTGAAGAAGTTCCCTCCTATTACTATTTTCTCAAAGCTTTTTTTTCATCATGAATAAACACTTAGTTTGTCAGTTTTAAAAAATATTTTTTTCTGCATTTAGTGAGATGATTTTACTTTTAGTCTATTGATATGGTAAATTATAATCTTGCTTCCTAAGATAAACTCCACCTGATCATGATATATTCTTTTCTATATTGCTTCGAAGTACTAATACTTTTTAAAGACTTTTATTTAAGAGGGATATAGGCCTTTTATTTATTTATAATATATTTTTCAGGTTTTAGTATCAGGGCTATGTTGGTCTCATAAAATACTTGGAAAGAATTATACACTTTTCTTAGTCCATTCAGGTTGCTATAACACAAATACCAGAGATTAAGTGGTTTAATCAAAAAACATTTGTTTCTCATGTTCTAGAGACTGGGAAGTTCAAAATCAAGGCACCTGCAGATTTGGTGTTTGATAGGGCCCTACTTCCTGGTTCAGAGATGGTGGTTTTCTTACTGTGTCCTCACATGACAAGAAAAGAGAATGCTCTCTGGGTCTCTTTTATAAGAGCACTAACCCAATTCATGTAAGCTATGTTTTCATGACCTAATCACCTCCCAAAGACTTCACCTCCTGACAGCATTACATCGGGGGTTAGGATTTCAACATATTGCTTTGGGTAGGGGAGCACAAACATTCTGTCCATTATAACCTTCATGTATTTTCTGGAAGAATTTGTGTGGAATTTATATTATTTCTTCCTGAAATATTTGGTAGAATTTGCCAGTGAAGTCATTTGTGTCATTAATTGCCTTAATGGGAAGGTATTTAACTAAAACTTCAAATTCTTTAATAGACGTAAGATTAATCATATTAGCTATTTTTCCTGAGTGAATTCTCATAGCTTACATCTTTCAAATAAATATTTCATTAAATTATTGACTTAAAGTTATTTATATTATTGTTTCTTTTCCTTTCATTATTTGTACTATCTGTGGTGATGTTTCCGATTTCATTCCTAATTCTGGTATTCTTTTTCTTTAATCTTTTTTCTTGACCAGTCATTCCAGAATTTTGTTAATTTTATTTATCTGTTCAAAGAATCAGCATTTAGTTTTCTTGATTTTCTCCACTATTTTCAACATGTTATTTCACTGATTTTTGCTTTGCATTGTTTCCTTTCTTTTTTCTGATTAGGGTTTAATTTGCTCATCTTTTCAATTTTTTAAACATGAATATTAAGATTATTGATTATAGATATATTTTTTTTCTAATGTAGGCATTTAGTGCTATATGTTTTCCTTTACGTACTGCCTTAGCTATAGCCTTTACATTTTGATATGCTCTGTTTTCATCTTTTATATAGTTTGGAATATTTTCTAGAGTTCTTTAAAATTTTTGACTATGAGTTATTTATTTAGATATATTTCATTTAATTTCCAAATTTTTCACAATTTTTCTTGTATTTTTCTGTTTTAGATTTCTAATTGTTTTGTAATCAGGAAACATACTTTGTATTATTTCAGTTATTTTAGATTTGTCGAAATTTGTTTTAAAATCAACTATATAATTGCCTACTTTGGTGAAGTTTCATGTAGACTTTCAAAAGAATGTGCGTTCTATTGTTATTGTGTGGAGTGTTCTATAAATTTCATTGAAGTTAAATTGACTGATAATTTTCAAATCTATATATCATTTTAAATTTATTTATTTTAATTAGTTTCAAGTATACAGTACATTGGTTAGACATCTATATAGTTCATAAAACGATCCCCCCAATTTCTCCCTACCTCCCCTGGCCCTCCACCTAGCCATCAAATTAATGCTAACTGCATTCCCTATGCCATGTTCCCCAACTCTGTGACCATCCATCAGCTACTAATTTGTACTTCTTTAACTTTTCACCCCATTCTCCCAGTCCCCCAAACACCCTCCCCTCTGCCCATGACCAAATTGTCCACTATATTTGTGTCTGTTTTTGATTAGTTTGTTCTTTTTATTCCTTAGATTTCACATATAAATGAAATCGTATAATGTTTATCTTTCTCTGTCTGACTTAAATACTTTCTAGGTCCATCAAAGCAATATCTTTTTCCATTCCCTTCCTTTTCATATGTAGGAGTCTTGTTTTCTTATCTTTTCAGCCACTCTGTCTTTTGGTTGGAGCACTTAATTCTTTTCCATTTAAGGGACTCATTGATAGGAATGTAGTTGTTACCATTCTTTATTCCTGTTTTTGATACATATTTTTTATTCTGAAAGAAGTTCCTCCAACATTTCCTGTAATTCTGGCTTGGTGGTGATAAATTCCTTTAATTTATTTTTGTCTGGGAAGTTCTTTATCTGTCCTTCAATTCTAAATGATAGCTTTGCTGGACAAAGTAACTTTGGTTGTATATCCTGGGTCTTCATCCTGTCGAATATTTTGTGCCAAGCCCTTCTGTCCTGCATAATTTCTTTTGAGAAAAAAGCTACCAGTCTTATGGGTGTTCCCTTATAGGTAACTATCTGCTTTTCTCCTGCTGCTTTTAATATTTTTTCTTTGTATTTAAGCTTTGGCATTTTAATTATGATGTGTCTTGGTGTGGGCCTCTTTGGATCCCCGATTTTTGGAATTCTCTTTGCTTCCTGGGGTTTTATGTCCATTTCTTTCACCAGATTAGGAAGTTTGCCATAATTATTTCTTCAAACACCTGTTCAACATCTTGATTTTCTTCAGTTACCACGATCAGATGGATGTTTGGACCTTTAATAGTGTCCCATGTTCTCCTTAAATTATTTTTATAGTCTTGACATCTTTTTTCTTGCCATTGTGAATGAGTGTCCTTGGTTTTCCCATCCTCTAGATAGGGCATTTGATCCTTTTCTTTATTCACTTTGTTTATTCCTTTGTTTATTCCATTAAGTATACTTCTCATCCCAGATAATGTGTTCTTCATTTCAGACTGGTTCCCTTTTATAATTTTCATTTCCATTTTTATGTTTTTTTATCTCTTTGTTGATTTTATCTACACTTCCCAAAAGTTCATTGAGCATCTTTATAACCAATGTTCTGAACTCTGCACCTGTTAGATTACTTGACTCCATTATATCTGGATCACTGTTCTGTCTTTTCATTATGGTTTCTGTTTCTTTGTCTTCCCATTTTGGCTGTCTTTCTGTATCTGTTTCTGTGTACTAAGCAAAGTTCCTAAGTCTCCTGGTCTTATTAGTGTGGATATGTGAAGTAGGTGTCCAATGACACAGTCCTGAGAGAGGTTCAGCAACAGGCCAAATTTAGTCCAAGCCTCTGCCCCTCCCGGGCCACCCATTAAGATTCAGCAAGCAATCCACAGATGCTGTGCTTTTAGTTACCTCAAAAGGCCACACCAGAAACTGACGCCAGCCGCCTCCAGTGTGATTCTAGATACTTCTCAGCAAGAAACACTTGACTCGCTGAGGCTATACCTGGATGTGGCTTGGGTGTGGACACAAGTTGGGGGAGGCGGAGTTTCAGGGACTCCTCTGCGTGGAGTAACCTCTATTTCCAGTTTGATGACCTCATGGCTATGGCAGCGCTGTGTCCGCGTACTGGTAGAAGGGAGGGCTTAACAGGGAACAATGGATACCACCAGCACTTCTGTACAGAGCAAGTCTTTCCTTGGCCCTCACTCCGACAATGTCACCCTGTAAGTCCCTGGGGCCCCCTGTGTGCAGCTGAATCGGTACTGGTGCTCAGAGTGAGCAGGTCCATCGCTGCGAAAATCCACTCGCGGATGCAGCCCCTTTAAGAGGCTTCTGTTGCTGCCACTGCAGCAGCCTCTATCTCACTCAGCTGCTAAAAACTGGGCAGCCCTGCATTCTTGCCCTGTCCTACTTTCTGTCGTTACAGGATAATTTCTTGGATTTCTTCTTAGTTGCATTGCTTGTTCAACTAGATCCCAGGCGATTTTTTTCTTGCTGCTGCTCCTTGTTTCCGTCACAACTTTGATTTGGTCACCAGAGGGATGAACAGAACCTCTATCATCTATGCCATTTTTTTCCTCCCCTCAAATCTATATTTTTAATAATTTGTGTTTATTTGTTCTACCAATAACTGAGGAAGAATTGCTGTCTCAAGTACAATTGTAAAGTTTTTAATTTCTGCTTTCAGTTCTATTAGCATTGGCTTTATGAATGTTTAAGCTCTTTATTAGGTTCTTATCACTTTATTACTATGTAATTTATCTTTTTAATTCTAATAAAATTCCTTGTTTTGAAGTTTACTTTGTCTGATAGTAATGTGTTTACCATAGCTTTCTTTTGAATATTATTGGCACGGTACATCTTTTCCCCACATCCTTTTACTTTTAATCAATCTATGCCATTATATTTAAAACAGGTTTTGAGAGATATTGTAGAATTGGTTCTTGCTTCTCCTCCCCCAATTTGAATTCTCTAAATTTCAAGTGGTGTATTTTGACCATTTGCATTTATTACAATTGCTTATTTATTAAAACCACCATCTTAAAATTTGTTTTCTTTTCGTCTCGTCTGTTCTCTGTTCCTTATTGCCTCTCATTCTACCTTATTTTGGATTATTATTTATATCTCTGTTTTATTTTTTAAGATGTTGTTACAGGTACACAGTGCATATTGTTATGTTGCCAATCTTCCTTCAAATCATATTTTTCCACTTCACATATAATGTAATGATGTTTCAACAGTATATTTTTGTTTTACCTCACTCATCCTTTATAGTATTGTTGTCATACATTTAACTTTTACCTGTTATAAACCCAACATTTCTATTTTTGATTTACACATTTATCTTTAATGATATAAAATTTTAAAAATTAGTTACCTACATTTACTATTGATGATGCTGTTTTTTGTGTGTTTAGATTTATATTTCCATGTAGTACCATTTTCTTTTGCATAAAGAAATTCTTTTAACATTTAGTGTTTTGTCTAAATGAATGTTTAATTAACCTTTACTTTTGGGTATTATTTTTGCTCATGATGGAATGCTGAGATGACAGCTTTTCTTCTTTTAGTATTTTAAAATTAATGCTCTATTTTCTTTTGGATTGCATAGTGTTTGGCGAGAAGTCAACTGTTATCTGTTTCTCAATAATGTGCTTAGTTTTTTCCTTTAAATTTATCCTGAGGGTCTCTGAGTTTCTTGGTTGTTTTCTTTCATTAATTTTGGGGGAAAATGGCCGTTATCTCTTCAATTTTTTTTGTCCCATCTCTTCCTGCCCCCCTTTTTTTTCTGTTACTCTAATGCATTTATGTTATCATTTAATAATGCCCAACAGCTCTTGGAATGTCTGATTTTCTTTACACACTTTATCCTCTCTATATATTCAGTTAGAATAGGTTCTGTTGACCTAGATTCAAATTTATTTACTGTTTCTTATTCTAAATCCAGTCACCGATATTGTGTGCATGTTTTTATTTTTTATTTTTAGCATATTATAGGTCCGGCTAATGAATGTGGATTTCACTTACGCTTGGGGCTTCAAGGAATTCTAAACTCCCATGAAGCCTACAAATTTACTTTAGAAATTTGTTAAAATTTTAACTTTTTCTTTTCTTAATCATTTTTATGGTAGCCTCTTCTTCCTTAAATATTCTATCAAAGATGAAACCATTTGTGTATCCTCTCTCCCGTAAGATGAGCTGTAACTATTTGAAATTTACTAACTCTGGTTGTCTATTGATCTTAACTTCCTGACTAACTCAAAAATAATTATGGTTTTGCATGCTTTTGTGAAAGTGACGTTGTGTTGTAGCTTTCTATGTGCTAAGTAGAAACACAAATCTCCTTTCTTATATTTTTATGCTTGTTTTATAGTATACAAATATTTTAATTATTCATTTTTATTTATTTTTCTGAAAATATTGTTTTTATTATAATTCCAATTTTGTAAATGTGAAAACAGATTTGAAAGCATGAATAATTTGTAGAAATAAGATGTCAAGTATGTCTCTTAGCTAAGTTCTAACTTTCCATTGCATTTTCATCTGCATAAATTACTTCTCTATTAATGGAATTCAGAGGTGTGAGAACTGTGTTCATCAGCCATTTCATATCTTTTGTATTTATCTTGAAGTGAACTCCAGAAGGCTATTTTAATTTCATCATGATCTCCCAGGTCAAAAGACTGATTTCTGCCTCCGAACTCTATAGATCTCCTCATGTTGCTCTGGCTTTGCACTGGTTTTTGATGTATTCAATGTTTAGGGGACATTGAGCCTATGCAGTTGCTGTGGTTGGGGCTTTTATAACAGACTAGAGGTTTACAGATCACTGTTGAGCCAAAGCATATTAGCTTTCATCTTTATTTTTTAGGGCTAGAGCCTCAGTTAGTCTTATTGGCCTTATCTCATGAGCTGTTTTTACTGCCATACCGTTTGAGAACCCCAATAGAATGCCTTGGCCATTTGATACTTCCACCCGTTAAACCCTTTTCCCACTAAGATCACCTCTTCTGGTTACATTAACTACAGGATTCTATCTGGTAAATGTTAGCAGTTTAAATCATTGAATTTATCAGTTTAAGGACATAAAAATGCTGGGGATACCAGAAGCTGTACTAGAAGACCAACTGCCACATATAACCTCGGTTTTGTCACACACACACACACACACACACACACACAGCCCTCCAGGAAAATATTACTTGCCTACAATGAGGTATTAATATAATAATAATAACCTATCAATATATAGCACTTCAAAATTTATAGATCTCTTTATAATTTATAGTACTGCTATAGTCACTGTTCTCTTGATACAATATTTGTAGATAACAGAGAAACTATTATTAATACCATTATGCAGATGAAAAAAAAAACAATGTTTAAAGAATATCTTTACCTGTCCCATTTGATGTACAAAGAATTTTTCTGTGAAAGTTTGGGCCCTGGTTTCTAGGAGCCTATATTCTAATAGGGAAAGCAAAATTGGAATGCAAATAACTTCAAAATGGCCTTTATACTACTCCGTAAGGAATTCAACCACCTCTCTCTCTCTCTCTCTCTCTCTCTCTGTCTCTCTCTCTTTAGTTCTATTTCCCTCATTTTTATAGGGTTTCTTTTTCTAATGGATCACCTGATACTCTGCAAGGTT
The DNA here is from genome assembly GCF_902729225.1 of Pteropus medius. NCBI lineage: Eukaryota > Metazoa > Chordata > Mammalia > Chiroptera > Pteropodidae > Pteropus > Pteropus medius. The sequence goes on along the minus strand of NW_024353517.1, from coordinate 7,785,801 downwards.
TTCCACCAATTATCGTACAAGTACGTTTTTCTCTCATGATATGTTAGGAACTATTTGTTTTAAGTTAAAGTTATTGGACATAATACAAGTGAACATGGGATAACAAAAATAATCATTTTTTGATTTTCTTCTACGAGACAGGTACTGTACTTTGTTTTTTACAATCATTGTAATAATCAATATAATTTATCGATAATTTACCACGTGACAGCATTATTAAAAATCTTCATTTCTATACAGCAAAGCAGAAATTATGATTACCATCCTCATTTTACAGAAGAAGAAATCAAAACATAGCTAAAGTCACTAAACTAGTTAGTGGTAAAGCCAAGATTTCAACCAAAATTTTCTGACTTTAAAGCTTATATTTTTCACAACACTGTTATCTCTCTATCTCATCCTAGAAACATATTACAAGGTAGGTAGTATCCAAAATTAAATCATCTTCAAAGTCACGCAGTTATAAATGTGAGAGCTAGGGTGAAAGCCTAACTTAAATCTTTTCTCTAAACCTTTCTCAACCACTGCTTCCTTCTGTACTATACCAATGACACTGAGAAGGCACCGTGACAGAATATCCCTGACATTCCTGGTATGCATCCATTTAGAACATCAACTTTCATCATTGTTGAAAAGTAGTGTCTCTGTCAATTATGCCTCCCTTTAATTTATCTGTACGAATTTATACTGGGAAGGATCCCCAGGCATCACAAAATAAGATTAAATTAAAAATTATGCCACTGTAACTAAGGTAAGTAAACTAAAAACTCTCAAGTAAGTAGGAAATGCCACTAACAACATTAAATTCTTTAGCGATCTAAGAAAACAAGTTTTCACCCTAAGTAAATATACTCAGGGCAAATCAACTATGGTATGAATGCCTAAAAATATTAACAAAACTTTTTATCACAGACATAGCTAAAGGATGAAAGTAATAGTCCTACTCTATGCTGGTCAGATTATATCACATTTTAAGAGGATACAGACAAATTAGAGTGTCCCAAAATGAGGGCCCAGCATAGACTGAGATCAGGAAGGCAGTTAATCTAAGGACCATTTAGAGGTACAGGCATGTTTAATTTAAAGAAAAATAATCTATAGAGAATCCTAATAATTATCTTGGGTTGTAAAATATAGGAATAGAAATTTGAATTCAATAGGAACAAAAAGTCTGTTTATCAATGACATTTTCGTTTAGTATATTTCGATGATAGAATTCTTTCAAAGAACAGTTAGCTCCACATCAAGAGGTACTTATGAAAAAGTAGATCTGTTAGGGGTACTGAAGAAAGGATTTTACATCAAGAGGGAGTTTAGATTAGGGAATTAGTAAAGTCTTTCTAAGCTTCAGGATTCTATAAACCAAATGAAAAGTAGATATATACGTATATTCAAATAGAGTGGTTTATTTAGAGAATCCTCCATATATTGATCAGGGTTATTAAAGGACAATTTTAAAACATAAAATACATACTCAAGTGTAATGGTCAAATATGTTGGCAAATCAAAATAAATTTTTGTCTGATAATGTTCATCATTACCATATAGTCAATTTGCATCCTGTTACTTAAGCAAATACACTGGTTGAATAAAACGTATGTGTAATACTTGGTATTATCATAATCTTTCTTGCTTGAGAATTAATTATTTATTACTTTATGTTTTCTCACAAATTATAGATATTTTCATTTCAAATAGGGGTATACAGCTGTAGATATGAACAAAAATCCTGAATTGTAATATTCCTTGTTCGATTTCATTTATCTCTCACATTTTTACCTCCATATATTAAATAATAGTAATTTACTTGGAATACAGGCAAACAGTTTGAGAGTTATAAGCTTTCTTCTTTATAATTCATTGTTTTCTTAAGCAAAAAAAGTGTTTAAGCCTAGTTTTCTCTATTCTGTTTTAATAATGAAATCAAATTGGGGAAGGAAAGAGAGAATGACTTATATGTGATTTGGAAGTTCCTTAAATTTCGAATTTCTTTTCAAATTTCAGGTTAGGAGGCATATTGAAGGATTTGTAACTCAATACTTAGGAACTGAAAAAAATTATTAAATAAATATTTAACATTTACTGAGCACTCACTATGAACCACATACCACTCTAAGATATTTTATATGTACCAGTTTATTTAATCATTACAATAATCCTATGAGGTGAGTTCTTTTATTATATTCATTTTAAAAATAGGGAAACTAAGGGATATAGAGGTTAGTCAACATGTTCAGTTTGATTCGGAAGCCAAATGCCTGACCATTACTCTTTATTGATAGAGAAAATGCATGTTTAAAGGCAGTGGCAAGTGTTAATTTTAACAGAAATAGCAACAGATTTTAATCATAAAAGATAGTCAGGAATTAGTAAAGGTAATATTTTCCTTTTTATTTTTTAAAGTAAATTTTTGTATCTAAATATTACTATATTTATTTTTATATTTTCATATAATTAATATAATTTCCTTGGGATTATTTTCTTATCCAAAGCTTGTTTTCTTTCATTCTCTCTCTCTCTCTCTCTAGCACAAAAACACACACACTAGAACCTGTAATGTTTTTATGACTTTGTGCACTAGAAGTAAATAGATATTTAGCAGAGGCAAGTAATTTGCCTTTATTAAGAATCCTCACAATCCACAGACTTCTGCAAAACTAAACTTCTGGCTGCCAGCCATGATTTAATTTAGAAATATCCCAGTTTTTCCCTTTGCAGATTAGAAGGTCAGATATTCTTTGGAATAATGATCCTCCACAGACTGGAGTACTTGGAATCCAGAAGTGAGACTGGATCTCCTCTGTCCTGTGCTGGGCCTGAACAAGTCTTACTTTTCTGGGCATCTGGATCTTTGTATGTGATTCTTGTTAAAGTGATCTGTATGGCCTTTCCCAGTTGTCAAATGTCTTTGACTTACTAATTTGGGTAACTGCTTATTTTAGAATATGTCTACATTGACTACATGATTGTGTGTTTCATTTCTTTAGTCTTTTGTATATCAGGTCCTGAGAAAGTTAAGGTATAGAATAAAGAGTTTGTAAGGGATAGCGCATATCTTCAAGTAACTTAAGGTCTTGCAGAGGAGTGACTTAATTTGAAAAATAGTAACATTTCAATGTGATTAGTGCTGTACAAATGGCATTAAAAAAGTCATGAAAACATATTTTAAACATAATTTGAGAGATTTACCTTCTATCATAGTATTTTATTTGCCAGGATGCCTGAAGAGTGGTTGACAGATCTCATCCTAACATTAAAAATGTGCACACCTGTTTTTTGAATAAGGATGTTTCTTACCATACACAGACCAAGACTAGAAGAGGCTATTAAGGTCCACCCTATTAAAATCATAAATGAACAAAAGTAACTATTTTTTTTTACACATCCAAGATTCACAACCATTTTTTTCCATGAATGTTAAAAAAAAAAAATGAAGCTATAAGTCAAAGTCCAAGCTTAAACTATCTCACCATGAACTATTTTTCTGAATAGAAATCACGTGCTTAGCTTTGTTCCTTTATATTTCTTAGAATAAAAAAGAATACTGTTTCTTATTCTTTACATTGCATCTTTGATTCAGCATTTGTACTGATCTTGCTTATTACCAGAAATAAATTCCTATTCATATGTTTGTCAGGTTATTAGAATTCATTGATCTGCCAAAGTGAAACAAAACTATATATCTTTCATTAACATGTATATGTTAGTCTTAAATCTAATTATAAATGTGGATATGGTAACACAAAGTTGAATGTAAAGTTAGAGTTTAATTTTGCATAGGATTGACAAATGAAAGTATTTGGGTATAAGCAAAGCCATCTCCTTCTCTATCTGTCCCACAATACTTTCCAGTTTCATCCAGTCCTGTCTGATCAGCACTGGAACACTAATTCATCTTGTTTTCATTTTTTACTAATGCTTAAAGTCTATCATGAAATGACAACAAAAGAGGTTAAATTATTGGAAGAAAATTAATTTCATTATTGATATAAGATAAGCAGAATAAAGTAAAACTCAAAATGATAAACATTAAAATTTAAATATAACTATTAAAATTACTTAATTAAAAATTAAAGAGAATGGATCCAGCTACTTCTTCAATTATTAAAACTTTTAAAACACTTTTCAAAGATTCTGAGTTAATTAAACAACAAAACTCTCAATTAAATGTTTCCCTTAATTATTTTATTTATGAATCCTTTGATATATATAACACTATTAAATAACCATGATTTATTAAAACTTATCAAGGAAAAAGTATTTAATTGTTTATTTGATTATGATTGTCTGATCTAAACAACTTCATGAACCTTTGTTTCTATGAACAGAAGAGTGATATTTAGGTTTAGGGAAAGGAAATTGAAACAAAGAATGGCTCATTTAACTCCATATTACCAAAACACAAAGTTCATAAATAATAATCATTAACATTTATTCAGTGCTTAGTAACAGCCAGCATTTTACTAATAGTTTTATATTCATTTTGTAGTTTAATCCTCATGGTAATTCTAAAGTGAGTATTACTATTATCCATAAGTGTAAAAAGAAATAACTTTGGCATGAAATACTTAAATGACTTATCAGAGGTAACGCTGTGATAAAGGTGGCAGAGGTGGGATTCAAATCTGATGTGTTTACTGTCCACCTCTCTAACTATATATTGTAAGCCTCCTAAATATAAGTAATTTCTATTCATCTTTTTTAATTATAACAAGTTACCTAGAAGTACACAATTATCTTTTCGTTCTTGTTTTTCCCCCAGAAAACTTCTTCTGCTAAAGTGAACAAGTATTTAAGAGGATTCAGAGAAAGCCTATGGAAGAAGATATACTGACCACATATGTATATTAAAAAAAAAACAAAAAAAACTCTCCTTTTAGAAGCTGGCCTATTCAGATTAAGGAATAAAAAATAAGAGGTACGGCTATAGAATCTGGCCCTGTATCTGTCACCTAAGACCAAAAGATTCAAGATCCCAGGGAGAAACCTGTCTATAGAATTGGAAATTTTGAATGCAAGGGCTATTGACATATCAAACTACTCTAAATAAGTGTCTGCAGAAAATGTTTTTCACATTCAACTTTTTAAAATTAAAGTTTTATTCATTTATAAACACAAGCAAAAGTTGACTTATTTAATTCAGTGATTTTTTTTAGTTGATTTAAATATATTGATTCTGGGTGCAAAATATAACATTTTATGCTTAAATTTAAGAGTACTAAAAGTGAGTGTAAAGATGAAAAGCAAGTCTACGGTCATGCTACCCTGAACATGTCCGATCACTTCTGATCTCAGAAGCTAAACAGGGTCGGGCCTTGTTAGTACTTGGATGGAAGACCACCTAGGAAGACCAGGTGCTGTAGGCATAAAAAAAAAAAAGATGAAAAGCAGTGCAATTCTTTTATTATTACTCCATCAGATTTAGATCACCTTAAAAAATTAGGTTTTACTTTTTCAAAAGCCTTTTTTGTTCTTCCATATCAAAACCTTTATTGGGTTACAGGGAAAATTAAGATTCTCCAAATGTTTGTATCTGCTACAAGAAGAGATTTGTTTCTAGGGATCCTGTAGTCAGACTAGGTAGACTTAAGCTAATACATGGAAATTGAAAATAAAAAAGTTGCTTCATTTCTGTCATACAATGTCTATAGTTTCTGGGATAAAGGGATGAATACTCTTTCTGTTCTTCTCAGGTTCTTCAGATGCTCCTGACCTACAAAATCCTTACCTGGCTTGGATCGGACGATTGGAGCCATCCCTACTTACTCTATTAACTTCCTTTTTGCCCATTTCACAACTTTTTTATCCTTAGTTTTGCTGGTTTCCAAAATCACCAGTTGGTTACCTCACTATGTGGTTTGGCTGTTTGATTTTTTAAATTGCCATTGGATTTTAATCTTTGGTACATGGATTCTGGCATCTTTTCTCTACTTTCAAGTTATAGAGGTAAAAAGTTCTCATTTCTGAGCTCTATTTCAGTCCTATGAAACAAGCTGTAGCTGGAACTAGCCTTTTACTCATAGTACTCCATCTGACAAGGGCATAGAAATTATTATTTTTTTCCTTTACCACAGTGGAACAAGATATGTGGAGAAAGTAAAGGGAGGTAATTGGAAAAAAAAGTGTCCACAGATTTGGTGTTAGAAACTTAATTCACTCACTAAAAAGCAAATTGGAATTATGAATTTAGTAATTAGAGTTATGGAATTTTATTAATTTCTGTAATAAATTTATCTTCAAAGATGCTGTTCTTATTTTCTATTACAATAGATTCTTATGAAAGAGAAAATAGGTATGGTTGTTTACATTCTAAGTTTGGCTGAATATCAGGAACAAATGTAAAATATGAGCTAAATTTATATCTTTACAGATTTCATTGTTGTCTAGGGATACAGTTTTTAGATAAATTATAAAACAGCATTTTATCTTATTGTTTAAATTCTGATAATTAATATGCTTTGGTCACATGATAACAAAAATTTAAGTTTGCCTGGAATTTTGATTCCATTTTTGGGACACATCTATTTGATATACATTAACAAGAATATAGCATCTCAATATGTTCCAAATTGAATAGATACTCAAGGTGATATTTTTAAATAGTAATGATGACTTTATGTTTAATATTCCTTATTCTCCAACAATTAACTATTACTCAGTTCCCGAAGGTCACATAAATGTTATTTCTTCTGTAAATTCTTTCCTAAACTTTCCAGTTAGGATTCGTTCTTTCTTTCTCTGAAATTCTATAATGCAAGTACTTTTATTTCTTGTTACTATTAACCTAAAACTTCTACTACTACATCTCTGATTCATCCATGAGGTTATAATATCTTTGACAGTAAGAGCAGCATCTAATCATCTTGTTTTCATCACCGGTCTAGCTTGATACCTGACTGGTGTTAGATAATGGTAATATTTTCCTTAATTGAGCTGTAATTTGTTTTAATTTTGCCAGAATTATATGGCCTCTTCTGAAGTTTCATGAGCCCTTTTTGGCTTTCTGATAAAATATTCTTAGATTTTTCATTATTTTGTTAAAAATGTCAGCTCCTACTTGAAAGCTGATTGCTGGTTTATTGTCTTAACAACCTTATTATTACACTTGATAAAAATCCATACTAACTGATTCGTCTTATCTCCCTATTCTCACTATTCATTTGTCATATATCAACTAACTCTGACCAGATTAGTATACTAGACTTATTCTCAACACACACACACTCACATACACACACAGGTCTTTGGGCAAATTTTCTGTAGAAAGTGTACATAAATACTTATTCTGTAATAGTGTAGGAAAAATTAAATTTTATAATGTATGTAAAGCAAATATAAATGTTTAATATGTATTCCATATTATCATCATGGGTTCACATTCAATTGAATTTTATAAAATAGCAATTTTTTGAGGTGATTACCATTATCATAATTTTTCAGTTGAGGACTTGAGACAAAGTGGCTGGCTTCAAACCACATATCCAATAAAGAATCGATATAATTTTGAAACTTGAGGAAATTGTTTTCTCACTCTCAGATTGGAAGGTGCAGAGATATTAATGGTTGATCTTGCTCAGAAGTATCTGAAAGTTAAAATAGGACTGGACTGATGTTTATGAAGACATTCTGATGGTAGAGGTTCTGGCAGATGAGGCATTTCTCAGGAGTCCCTTAAAATACAACAGAGAATAGACCTACTATATTCTATATCTATAAAAGTCTTCTGTCTCAGCAAAGAGAAGGGCTATGCAGATCGATATGACTCCTGGAAAAAGCTATCATTACAAAAAATATGAAAGGATTTAATATAGTAAATAGTCCACTGTGTCTGAAGCATAATAAAATGCATATATGGTACTGGGGTGAAGTATTACGGAAGATAAAATCCAGAAGGCAGATTGACTCATTTAAATTATTATTTTTTCAATGATGTTCCAGAACTAGGCTGAACAATAGAGGCATAAAGAGGCAAAACATGCCTCTCCTGTACTTGAGAAACTCATTCCAGGAGAAGAGAAAAATAAGCATGTAGTTATAACAAGTACAATGGCTGCTGTAAGTTCAGTGGGAATGTGAAGGAAGTTGCTTATTTGCCTCTGCCTAGGGGAGTGGTGGAAGTTTTCATAAGATAAGAGATATTTGAGTTAAGATTTGAAGGATGTGTAAAAATATGAAACGATGAGGAAACACCGTGCAAAGGCATCTGTGGATTGAAGTGCATGTTCTAGAAGTAAGTATTGTATTTGAGCCACAATATACAATAATTGGTGACATAATCTCTTAATCTTGGAAATGGAAAATTTTAAAAATCTCAATAAATAACAAGATGGTTATCTTATTGTTAGGTAGCTAATCGGCCCCAATGGTAACATTATATTTAAGAAAAATTTCATGTAGCTCTCCTACTAAGTGTAGATTGAACTTGCCTCATGCCTATATTTAAAGCATTTTATCATAGACTTGGGTTTTTAAACAAACACATGAACTAGTTAATAATCATAACTTGCTTATTTTCATTGAGCTATTAAATACACTCCATTCTGAAGTAAGGAGATTAGAGGAGTATGAGCTATATATAGCTAGAAAGACTAAAACCTCAGTAACTAGAACAGACATTTGCTTATTGGCATAGGTACATTGAAGGATGTCCTCTCCTCACATTACCAACATGTCAGGATTTTTAACAGATGTTATTAAGACACCACAGCAGTGCAGAGATGTATGTAAACTGAGAGCATAATCACTATGAGAACTGAAGGCTGATGATTTGACTGTGTTGAAATTACTCCAGCGTCCCTCTAATTTGTCACATGACTTAATGTTTAACTCTGTTATATGGTTTTAAAATCTGAGTTCTTGACGATTTCTTTTTCTTTTTCTTTTCATGAAGTGGATGATGATTTGTAAACTGACTCTTCATGTTCCTAAACCACTGGGCATTTTAAAAATTAGTTTCCATGAAATAGACGTGGTTTCAAAGGAAGTCTTGGCTCAAGTAGCTTCTATTTGGGGACTTACACTGCCAGAATATCCATTCAAAGAAAGATGATGATTTCTAAATTATTCTATTTTTACTTTGATATACTCCCTGTAACTCTACAGTTTTCTTTATGCTACTTCTCAGGATCTCCCTCCTGTTTGTCTTTAGGATTTGTTACCATTAGCAACTGCTATTACTGGTCCTCCTTGTTCTGTCAACTACCAAATCTTAGTATAAAAGTATAAAAACTTTGCAAATATAATTGTTTAAGGAAATACTTCCTTAAATTTTAATACTTTTAACATGTTAATTCATGAAAAGCAGGTAAGAATTAAGAAAATGATCTTGATTATTTAGCATAAACCCAGCCAAAACAATTAACCTTTATAGTATGGACAAAATATTGGATTTGCATGTTGCTCTTTTGACTCGACTTGTCACTTCATTTTATTTTCTTGCAAACTTGAACAACAAATATTACTGAATGCTTATTTGCACTAGGCACTATGTTAAGTGCTTAGAAAATGATTAGAAAAATCAGAACAAATATTCTGCTCTTGAGAAATTCACCAACTAGATGTAGAGAGAGACCTATAAAAAGATAACTTTTCATAGGGATGCTAGAAGAATTCATATGATGCAATGTTAAATCTTTATTTGGGGGGTAGAAAAGCAAACTTCATTTTTATATATTAAGGAATCAGAGATGTCAGTAGAAACTGTCAAAGAGATTTAGATATGTTTGGACATATCTGAAAGTTCAACTTGAATTTGTAGGGACTCATCTGTAATTTCTTTGCATGAGAAACCAAACCATAATGTTATTTTTATGAGAGTTTTATGAGAAAGAGCTCTGAGTAGCAGAGTGGGTTGAGAAGCATTTAAAAATTGGTTCATATCTCATTGGAGGAGAGGATTTTTCTTCAGCCCTTCTCTTGTGGACATGTTCTCGAATCCTAATGAGAGTAGTAAAGAAAAAAAGAGAGACCCGAGTCTCTAACTTTCTGTAAAGAATATTTGGTGTACAGCGTATGTGTAAGTCCTGGTGGTAGACAAAGTAGTCCAAGTGGATAACATCCTCCAGCAAACATGCCAGAATAAATCCAGAATAAATATAGGAGAAGATGTCACACTTTGGTATATATTGGCAACTCTGACAACAGCATAGGCATCATGTCATCTTCTGCATAGGCAATTTTGGCCTTGGCACTGGGAGCACTGGCTGCTTTGGTAATGCCTCTGTGGCTTGTGATGATTTTAGCATTCTCAGCAGCTATGTTCTTCCCATTTATCTAGAACAGTGGAGAAGAAAAATGGTAAATACCCAGGATCACTGAGATGAAGTATTTGTGAACAAATGTATAATATCTTTTGGGAACACAAAGAACTAGGCTGATAGAGTTCGAAGGGGTCTAGAAGTACTTATAACACTAAATAAAAGCAGAATAGAGAGCATTATTTATTATTGTTATTTTAACACCACCTAGACCCCATTTTTTAATTTATTCTTTCAGGTGATTTTTCTCTAGAGAAAAAGAAACTATAACTAAAACTATATTTATTCTAAACAGTATGCTTACAACTCTTCTATAGCTTCTAAACACTACTGTATTATATCAACTTAGATCAGTAAGAAGTGGCTAGCCTTTACCTCAAAAATGTAGCCCTCTGCCAGAAAAATACCTTCACTGAATCTAATCTAATTTTATAGCTCAAATGTTAATTGAACTAATTTTTAAAAGAGACATACGGGACATTTATGTATGCTCTATAAACTTATTCTTCCACCCAAATGCCAGTTATCAACTTCTTGTTTCTCAACTTCACAGCCATCCTTCTTTATGGTACTGCAACTGGATCTCGTGGATCTTTCCAGCCTTTCCTTAATGAAGGGCACAAGAGTAAAACTACAAGGTGATGGAGACAGGAAAACTCTTCCCTGCTGGGTCCAGACAAGTCTCCCATTATTTTATTCAATGAGAGAACTTCAGTTACATCCTCAGTCTATACCTCAGCAAAATAAACCACTTCCAAGTAGCTCACTGCTTAAACAGGGCACCTCTGACCTGTTCATACCCTTAGCAACAGCAGGCCTCTTCCAAAGACCAGCTCTCAGTGGAACTCTCTGGCAAATTTCTTGGCCATGGGCAGTCTTGTATTCCTGTGGTTGTCATGCCCATTACAATACAGTCTAAATTTCAGTCTTGGGGGCAGGGACTTTCTCCTAATTCTTTGTTCCTTTACTATGTACTCTCTCCCTCAGACTAGAAGTAGTAGCTGCTATTTTTGTACCTGTTACTCCTAGACCTCATAAGAGTTCTCTTTTGTTTCTTTTAGTAATTAACTACTTTATAATAGTTAAAAATTATTTATATTCATTTTTTTCTTGTTGAAATGACTGATGTAGTTTTTATCTCTTGATCGGACCCTAATTGATTGATCCCTTTTTCTATTAAGTAACATAAATATCCAAATCACAAATTTAGCATCAGTTCTAAAATAATGTTATTTTTAACATTAAAAAATAAACAAATGTTATTTTTTTATTATATAATGAAAATCCATTGTTTTACCTTTTATTTTGGTGTCAGAATACATAAATATAATTGGAATATAATGGAATCCTTATCCTAGAGTTAGCAAACCTTTTCTATTAAGAACCAGAAAATAAATAGTTTAGGCTTTGTGGGTCATACAGTCTCTGTTGAAAGTATTCAGCTCCTCTGTTGTAGTGTTAAAACAGCCAAAATAATCAAAATAAAGGAGAGTGACTATATTCCAGTAAAACTTTATTTATAAAAACATGTCTAGCTAGACTTTGTCTTTAGACCGTCGTTTGCCAGCTCCTGCATTAGATAATAATCTCATTACAGAGATACACAATAAAATGGTCACATACTAAAAATATGATTCATGAACTATATCATTCTTGTTTTACAGCTATAGATTTATTTCAAAAATGTAAAGAGTTGAATGGACTTTCAAGTTAATCTTAAAAGACATTTTAATTTAGGGAGCGTGCAGAACTTGGTAGAGCCTTAGCTATGGAATCAGACTTTGACTATAAACTGCTATTTCCTACCTATGTGCCCGTGGATAGTTCAGTTTATCTCTCTAAACTTTATTTTATTCTTATTCAACATTGAAATATTAAGACTTTACCTTAAAAGTAGATCACAATGGCTAGTATTCACAAAAATGTAATGAATGCCTAGTCTGTGGAATATATTATTTTAGGCATAAAACAAACAAAAAAAGCAAAGTTATATAGGAAGATTGCTCGTAAGGGAAATAATATTGATTTTGAGAATAGAATAGGTACATATGGATAGTTTATACATAGGCCCAACTGAGTCATGTGGTGTATTATGAAGTCTCTTATTCTAGCATTGGTTAAATATTATATATTTTAAATATTTGTTCAATATTAATTTAGAGGAAATTCTGACTACTGTGTCAGGGGAAGAATTTAGATCAAAGAAGAGAGGACAGTTGCTTCTATATCCAATCTAACTACCCAACATTGACTATTTTTAAAAAGGAGACTGAGATACCTTTATATATCATAGTCAAGATCTGTTCATTAACAGTTATCATAGGGCCTTGATAGTAATTTGACTTCAATTAGGGACTTGATAGTAATTTGACTTCAATTAGAGAAAGTAAAGTCATGTCTTCTCATACTTCAATTTCTGAATATATGTGTGTATAGGTACATATATATTTATGTGTATATGTATATTATATATAATATATTCTCATATATAACTGTTGTGCACAACACATATATGGAAAAGAATGTACAGAAAACATATTTGCAGAGTTCAATTAAGTGTCATGAAGAGAACACCTATGTAATCATCACTCAGTTCAAGAAGTGAAATATTGCTAGCACCTATTCCCCATTTTACTCACTGCTTCCTCCCTCCGAACATAAGTAACTATAGTACCAAATTTTAATATTACCCTTTAGTTTTGCCTTTATTACCCTTTAGTTTTTGAATTTCATATAAATGGAAACATATAGTTTATATTATCCTTGACTGAGTTCTTTTGATCAATATAAAGTTAGCGATATTCAAATATGTTGTTACTTTTATCTGTAGTTTTAAAACTTCTATTATCATAATATTTATGATATCATAATATTCAAGTGCATAAATATGTTAACAGTTAAATATCCTGTTGTTGGTTTTTTCCCCAGTTCTTGGCCATAATGAATACACTTGCTATGAATAATTTTATATATGTTTTTTGGTACATATATATACTTTTTAAATACATATTTAATACTGAGAGGAATTTCTCTGTCATAAGGTAGGGTATGTTTCTTCAACTTTAATAGGAAATGACAAGAGCACATATTCTAAATTATTTTGTTTAGTCATTTTCTATGAATATTCCTTGTGTCCATGAATTATTAATAAGGTAAGAACTGAGTCACAGACAGGTAATAATCCATGTCTTATATGATTTAAAACGTTGTTGTAAAAATTAAATGAGGTAATAGATCTGAAAAACTTGGTAAAGTGTAAAAGGTTGTGTGGTTGTAAGTTATTAGTATTTGTGACATATCAACTAATAAATAGGCAGTTCCATATAATAGAATACTAGGTAGAAGAGTTTATTCCATTCATTAAGCATAAAATATTGGTTAATATTTATTGAATGCTTATTATGCACCCAGAATCATGCTAAATGGTTTGTAGATGAGTTTATTTAATCCTCCAAAAACATTAAGTAGTAGGTAATATACTGATATGCAAGCAAATGAAGTCTACCTGAGCTCACACTGTTCTTATCACTCATTGCTATACATTGGTTCAATTTTCATGAAGAAAAAAAGGAGAAAACATTTAAACACCTCTCATATGATCCTATCAAATCAGGATGTCATCATTATTGAATTATGCTTCTCAAAGTTTCAGAAATTTTGAAGTTTTCTCCTGGATCAACTTAGCCAATCACTTCAGATGAGCCTCATACTTTTAATAAACAAATGTTTATTGGTACTATGTGCCAAATATTGGGCCATATTGGTTATTAGGTCAAATGCAAGCTCTGTCTTCATATTAATATTTAGTAAGTCATAGGTAAAAATTGAAATAATAATGATAAAAATTATTAAATATTTTTATGATAGGGAAGTTTTATGATAGCAAAAATAAAATAGGGAGCAGAAGGAGAGGATCTAAGTTATTCTAAGGATTCGAGAAATACCCCTTCAAGGAAATGAGTAACCTAATCAGCCATAATGACAGAGATGGGTGATGTGTAATCCCAGGAGGAGAAGTAATGCATGGAAAATCTGAGAGGTGAGAGCATGGTGCCTTTGAGAGGCTTGATATAGACAGGCATTGCCAGAAGATAATGTGAGGAGGAATGAGTGGCTTCAGGATGTCTCTTCAGAGAGAAGAGACATGCAGAGCAATGGTCATTAGAGCCTTATTGGTCACAGTAAGAACTGATGTAAAGGCAATAAGAGTCTATTGAAAGTATTTAAGCAGAGAAGAGAGTGACTGTAATCAATAAGCAGAGAAGAGAGTGACTGTAATTCAATAAGTGACTGTAAAGATTACATAGCTTGGTGAAAAATAAATTAGGAGATATACTGGATATAGTGAAATCTTTTATATAGCTGGTGTATAGGGGGAAATGTTAGTGATGGACTATAGTGGTGCACCTCAGGACACAAAGACGTGGATGAACTTGAGAGTTATTAAAGAAATAAAATGATATGAGGTGATTTATTGGTGCAGCAGATACTATATTACTCAAATCCACTTTTTAGGGAGTGATGCTACTAAAAAACCCAGCTTCAGCTGGGAAGAGCTCACTTGCCCAAGGTTGCACTCTGTCCTAGGGTGGCCCACAACCAATGACTGAGCAGTGTGGGGCTATAATGTTCATTCAGGACGTGGAGTTCTTCGGGAATCTCTTAACTTTCCAGATCTGTATCCCGGGAGATAAGCCATGGAGGTTGAGAATAAAAAAGGTAGGTAAGAAATTAGATGATGAAATAGAAATTTTAAAATCATGACTGGGTAGATGGGAAAAGGAAATTACTAGACTACGAAAACACATGTTTTATGTGAATTTTTGTAAAAATGAGAGAAAGAAAGGAAAGATATCATGGCATACTACCTCTTTTAGCATGAGACCTAAAATTCAATTCTTTGGTGAGAATATCTTCTACACAACACTCTCTGCCTATCTTGAGACCTGTTGAAAATGTTTCTGCAGAGCTCAAATTTAACCAGCTAAGAGGGACCAAGATAATATTTCAGTTCATTTGATGGTATTTTCTAACAAAAAGCATGCATCTCCAAATAAATGTCTCTGTATGAAAAAATGTATTACAGTACAGAGAAAGTTTGATCCTGTCTTTTAAAGTTGAGCATATTTTGGCTTTTGTGTGATCTTCAACTTAAAACATCTGCCCTTATTGATGATGAGGTAAAAAGGGTAAAGTAAAATTTGGCACCAGAGGACTGGCTATCCTAAAAGCAGACAGAGAAGATATTCTTCAGGTGCTTCTTCGGATATCCAAAAAAATCCATCTTTGCCGCACTGACAATTGCCTGGTCATAATATTATTGTTGAATAGAAAACTATCTCAGGCACTCATGACTTAGTTTTTATTGACCAGAAACTAGATCATAGACCCAATTTTCTAAACCAGTGAAAACAGAATAAGACTCATGGCTGAGAACTCTTTATCTGATCACATAGACTAATTTCCCTGTTTTATTTGAAAAGATATTAGATAGACAGAAGATAGAGATTGCAATTGTGAGTCAAATAGAAGTTCAGAATCAACCCATGGTATTCATTAATACATAAATATTTATCTGCCTACCATGGAAAAACAATTTCCATGAACCATGTTTTTGTAGGTTTGAGAAGGAGAGTCTCTGTGCTCGATATCTTTCCTTAGCTGCTCCAGGACCTCTACTCACTTTTTTCTAGTTGTGCTTTGCTTAGAGAAGTTGACCTTGCAAACTCCATCAGCTGGCTCCTTCGCCCTCTAGCATTCTTTCGGTTTTGACTGTTGAATGGTACTTAAAGAAGATTCCGTGAGTGCAAGGAAAGTAAAATCAGGGTTTTATTCCCATGATCGTTCTTCCTTAGAAGTTGTTACCGGCTCTCTAGATAGAAGGTCACAGGTCCTGTCAGGTGTCCTTTTCTCTCTCTACTGAAAATTGATCCCTCGCTTCACTCCCACAGGACTCAGGATGGTAACAGAGCTCCACTGTTACTAGTTCTATGGTACTGAGCTATTTTTTACTTTCCCTAAACTAGACCCATAATTTTGCCAAAGATCCCTTTTTGAAACCTTCCTCCAATTACTTAATTTGAATGTGTCATTTTTTCCCTACTGAGATCCTAAAACAACTCCTGAGGTGAAGGTTAACATGTTATTCTTAATTGTTCTTCAAACTTCCTCAAAATCCTGGCATCAGAAGTAGGATTTAATCAACTTTAAATGATATTTTAGTCTTTTGCACATATGCTTCTAAATATATACATTAATTTTAAAATGAAGATTTGTTTTTTAGTGTTCACTTTGTGCTCAGAATTGGGCACAAATATGAATCAAACACTACAACAGCTCTCAAGACACTGACAGTAGAGTAGGAAACAGGGAACATATTGCATAGATGTAGAATGTAGGCTAGAAAGTATATTAAAAAATGTGGAGTGGTTTATGAACATTAAAGATGTCTACCCAATGTACCGTATACTTGAAACTAGTTTAAATAAATAAGTTTATTTAAAAAATGTAGATGTGGCAGGCTTTGGAAATTCAGCAACATATTCCATATTTATGATTTCTAATTTTATATCTGATTTTGTTTTCAGCGCTTATTTTAATCTCTACTACTTTATAACTACATTTACTTAGTTTTGTGCTCTTTTGTTTTCATGCTTTTCTGATAATTTGGGTAGCTATTTTCTGATTACAATTATTCCTTAGTTAAAATCGTTTCCTAATTTACAAGTTTTGAACATTATCTACTGTCTCCCAAATGTTTTAAGATATGAGAAATTAGTGTACATTTGTCTCTACCTTCTCTGTTTGCTTCCATCATCTCAATTTTTAGTGAGTAGTATTTTTATAGTTGTAAAGATTTACAACTTTACATCCTCTTTAATAATTGTAATTCTCAAAGCTGTTGAATCTTATTCAGATTTAAAAGAATTCGCCGGCTCGCAGACTTTAGAGCATAATTTCTTCCATTTAAATTATTTGAAGTCATTATTTTGATGTATTTTAATATTAATAAATTTAGATGCTCTTTTTACAGTCTAAACATATTTATTAGGATTAGATGTTGTAAATATCACCTCTTGGATTTTTACTCTTTTATTAACTTTTATTAACTTTGTCCACATCTGTCATGAACATAAATTCCGAATTTGAATGTAATCAAGTTTATCAAGCATTTGCCTTATGACTAATATGTTTTAAAATTTTTAAAATAATTTTTATGAGCTTTATAGATTTATCTTTCCTATTTAATTAAAAAAAATTCACCTACACTTCTAAATGTCTTTTTTTTTCTTTTACCAGAAATTAAACCAGTATGCACAATCTTATCTACTAAGGGATGGATGTTTTCCTTTCTGATATATGTTAATAATAACTAATCTTTATTGAGCACTTCCCCTGTGCCCAGTACTGTTCTGTCCTTGCCCAGTTAATTCTTACAACAACCTTCAAAGAATGTTTTGTTTTCTTGTTTATAATATATATTTTTAAATTTTATTTTTATGAGGTGACATACAAAATTGTAAGTTATTTAAAGTATACAGTGGTGATTTGATATAGGTACGCATTGTGAAAAGATTCCTCCAACTAGTTATTTAACATATCCATCACCTCACATATGTACCTTGAGGGCATTCTGCTTATGCTAAGTGGAATAAGCCAGACAAATAAAGACAAAGACACAAAAAGACAAAGACAAAGGAATTTCCAGTTCACGTTGCTCTAACTGATAAAAGCAGCATAACTGAAAAAAGTTTTGTCAAGAATTTGAGGTTTGTAGAGGTTCTGAATAATTATAAAGTCTTTGAAATCATCTCTTTAATTAATGATATATGTATGGATAAAGTGATATATTAAGGTCAAACACGAATTTGAATCGTCAGAATTGTGACTATCATTTGATCTGCCCTTGATGAGGCATTCCTGGAATTACTGCCCAAGACCTGCATAGACTTATGCAACTGAATACTGCCCAGTTATTCCTCCCAGGCCATTGTTCTGATACTTGCAGGTCACTGGCCAATACCTGAATTGCTCTTTGGATGAGACTCAAATATTCAAATTTGGGATCCAGTGCTATTTATCCATATCTTTCCCCAGATCTCCTCCAAGTCTACACTTCTCATTTAGGTCCTTACAAATAAAAGAGATCTTTCAGCTTATTTTCTGTCATCAGAAAGAAACTCAGCTCTTAACACCCCATAAAAACTATTTGCCTTCATTCTAAAGTCAGAAGGTCTCAGACCTTAGCAACACAGCAGCATGTCTTTTCTCTATGGAGAAGAGGAAAATAATTTCTTTTCTGAGCTCTTCCTCTGCAAATACAATTTATATATATAATATATTTATTTATATATAATTTATTTGTAAATTTATATATAATATGTAATATAAAAATTTTATATTTTATATAAAAAATACTCATTTTGGCTGAGATACAATGATGAGAAGAAATTAGAAGAAATTAGCAAATGATAGAAAAGAGAAAAGGGTTTTCCAAGCATAGGGCATGATCTATGTAAAGACTCTAAGATAAAAATTCAGGGTATGTGAGGAAAAAAAGGAATCTATAATGGCTAGAACAAAAACAGTAAAGGTAAAGTTGGAAGGAAATAAGATTGGTGGGAAAGTATACAAAGTTTGCATTGTTTAAGTTCCTGTAGAAGAGGGTAAGGATTCCTATTTTAGCCTAATTGAAATGGAAAAGTATTGAGGGCTATATGGATAGATTTTTAACAAATTCTAATAAATTATAGAAATATCAAATGAGGCAAAGAAGATACTGTTATTGTATTTATGGGAAAATTTTATTTTTTCAGAATATATTATTCTTTCAGTTCATTCCATGTCAGATTTATATTTATTTATTTATTTATTTAAATTAAATTTATTGGGGTGGCATTGGTTAATAAAATTATATAGGTTTCAAGTGTACAATTCAATAAGACATCGTATGCATATTGCGTTTTGTGTTCACCACCCAAAGTTAAATTTCCTTTCGTCACCATATATTTGACTCTCTTTACCCTTATTTACCTTCCTCCTTCCCATTCCTGCTGATAACCACTAAACTGTTGTTTGTGTACACAAGTCTCTGTTTGTCTTGTTCATTTGTTGCTTTCAGATTTATATCTTACATATCAACTTTTACTATCTGACTTATTTCGCTTAACATGATAATCTCAAGATTCATCCATGTTGTCACAAATGGCAGTATTTCATCATTTCTTATGGCTAGGTAATATTCCATTGTATATATGTACCACATTTTTATCCATCTGATCTCTGCAACCAATTTTTTTTTTCTTCTGGAAGTAAGATTTTACTTATTTTGCTAATTCTCTTACTTAGATTAATTTAAAATGCAAGTTGTAATTATGCTTGTTTTCTAAGTATTCTGGAATTGTTATTATATAAATCTCTTCAAGAAAAATTTTTAATAAATTTGTATTGTCAAAGCCTAGCATGACACCTGGTGATCAATATATCTTTACTAGACTATAAGCTGCTGAATGTAGAATGCAGGTATGATTCTATAGTTTTTGAATAATTGTGAAAATAAGTAATGATAATGGTACTCATTAAAATTATAAATTAAGAGAATGAAAAGATCACTATAGAAGAGATGATAGTCCAATTTATTAATCTAAACTATTAATCCTTGCTCCTGAAAACCTTATTTGTGACTTCTTTTCATGTCAGTGGTGCAATCACCTTAAATACTTATGTCCTTCAGTATTGTCAACCTTGGTGTTTACTTAAATCTGATAACTTAATGAAAGATTATATATTAAAGCCAATCCCCCTTAGGGAAAGTCAGGAAATTAAACACTTGGGAGCTACCTATGACTGATGGTTAGAGAGTGTTTGAGAACTCAACAACATCCTGAGTACATCACAACATGGCTTCCAGGATGTGAGCAAGAAGGCTGACTCATCTAGGGATGCTGCTTAAGTGTCCTAATTCCATGCCATGTCTGGTGAGGTTTTTAAACTGTTCATGAGAGGAGACAATTATTTTGTCCTTTTTTGAACTTTTTACCAGTTAAAACTTTAAAAAGAATTTATCACCACTGTAGAAAGGGCATTGATGAGATGTAGTAGAGCCTTGGCCTGGAAAACCGAATCTGTTGGCAATGCTATTAACACTAGTAGGTGAAGAGGGAATGACACTGGTCTTAGAACTGAAACATGTTTGATTCTGAATTTAGCTATATCCTCGGTGACTGCGTACAAATTTTTTACTATTCTGAGTTTTAGTTGTTATTGGTTTATATGATATATGAATATATGTATATTTATTTGTTATGAAAAAATTTTAGGCTACTAGATTATTTTTTCTCCTAGGTCACTACTGGATTCCGAGTGATTTGTCATTACCTATTTTGAAATCTTTATTTATATCCGGAGAACAGTAAAACTTATCTTGCTAATCTTTGGTTGAACTAAAAGGGCTTGTTTTAGATGTTGGAACTATTTAAAGACATTAAAAATAGTGCTGCTCCTTCCCATACTTCTGGACCTACCAAGAAAGCACCAATGTAGAGAAAAGATTGTGGCATTCAGGAAATATTTCTCACATCCTAGGATTTTTAATAGGTAGAATCCACTACGTTCAATATGGGATTATGTTGTTCACAAATTCAGTGTTCATAAACTGGGAGGTGCTCTTCTCTAGTTATGATAAATAATGTTTGCGTCATAAATAATTAAAACTCTGGGAATTTAGAGGAACTAAAACCTCCAGTAAATGGTATGACTTTAACAAATCTTTTAATCTGTGACCTATATTTTCCCATTTACAGAATAAGAGGATTCCATGATTATTAGACGATTTTTAAAGAAAAAGTAGAATATTTGTGGCAAGTATTATTTTATAAATAAATTTGAGCTGGATCATTTGTGATGAGCTATAATGAAACTTATAAGGGGAAAAATAGAAGAGTAGTCTCACTGGGGGATAGAGAAGAAGCAGAGTATTAAAATAAATATGAATATGGTGTTTATAGCACAGTGAAAATACCTCAACATGAATAATCATCAGGCTCTATGACTTTGGTCAACAGTTAATAGTTTCTTCTGAAATCTACAGTGAAAATATTTCATTCAAATCCCTTGATGATTTAATTTGCTGCTGGTCTTGGATTAAATTCTAATTCCCAATGAAGACAAATTTCATTCAGACCTTTGCTGATCTTTGAAACACATCATTTTGGTCCTTTGCAGAGACGAAGACACTGAGCAGTGGTTTTGTTTTGGTTTTGTAATATGACATTTGGTCACTTCACCAGTTTTTACATCTGGTTTCAGTTTGAGATGAAACCACTTAAACCTCATGCATCCACTGAAAGCTGTGGTTTTGTCACAACATTTTGTCACAAAAATTACATAAACATATAAACAGAGGAAAAATTTGCTGGTTTTGTTTTAAAGTTTTGGTTTACAAATCTGAAATCAAATGAAATAAATTCAGGAAGAACTGAACATTAACAAAATTAAAGCTAACCAGACTAGACAGCAATGTTCCATGCTACTACCCTTGAAAATTAGTATAGATGTATTAACATTTGATATAATTGTTTACCTCCTAGATATTGAACTACTAGCATTTTGACCAACTTGTTTTGGGCAACTGGATGTTACATTTTATTCCTGAGTTGGAAAAAGAGTATACCCATTTTTATATTTTAATACATGGATGTTCATAGTGATGAAATTTTACTTACAGTTTCTCTTTTTACTTCTTAACATGGAGCCATCACATTTTTAGAATGGAACATACCTTAGAGTTATCAAATATGTCCATCCCCAACACTGCCACTATACCGATGTGGAACTGAATTAAAAGAGAAACTAAACCCCTGACGTTATTTACCAAGCTCTTATTTTGCTCCTATCACATAATTGTACATCATGTTCAGTTGTTAAAGTGTGATAGTGATGAAGCCAATGTTTTCCAATTGGATTACCAGAAGGCTAGTTTGACTCTATTTAATAGTTTTACTCTACTTAATAGTTAAGATTGTAACTTCAATCCAGCTTTATGTTGTCACTCATTTCATGGGAAATCAAAATGTGACCAAATCAGTTCAGACTTATCCACAAAAAGAAACATCATACACTGTTTTAAACAGACACATGTACACACACGCACTGCATATATACATATGCATATTCACAGATGAAATGAAATTTCTCAAAATCTACACTTAAACCTTCTAGTGAATTTTCATTATATACACAAAAAAGTTCAAATTCCTTAGCTTGACATATAAAGTCCTTCATAACTGCCTTCACCTTCTAATTCTAGCCTTTTTCCTATTCTGTCTCAGCTCTAGCTCAAGTTAATCCAAAACAACACTATATACTCGACGTGTCATGATTGTTATTTTTCTTAGACTTCAAACTTATTCTTCTCTCTACTTAGCATAACCAATTTTATCTACTTTACTCAGAAAATTATCACTCATTTTTTTCCTAACATTTTATGTCTTCAAGGATATTTTTCCTTTATCCTTCATCTTAGCTTGTAGCAGCATCATCAGAGTTATCCAATTGTTTCTGTGTCTACATAACATTTTGTTCTTACCTGTGGCATAGCAATTACTACATCAGATCAAAATTGTTTATCTATATGTCTATGTATCTAGTTTAAATGCCAAATTTTTGGGACAATGCATCAAGTTCATCTTTCTTTATACTGAGAACAGAGCACAATCCAATCTTTCCTGTTTTGCCTTCAAATTTTTGCCCCAAATTATTTCAGCAGAGTAATATTTTTCTCTTGCTTTCAATCTCTACCTGTTTCTCTTCACCTTCCATGCTTCTTTCTGATTACTCCTTTCAAAGTATTGATCATGACACTTTTCTTTTTAAAAGTTTCAGAACATCTTACAAAACTTAAGTACACAGTCCTTATTCTTTACAATAAATCATTTTATCCTAATTTCTTTCCCTCCTTATCAAATGATCTTGTTTTCCTTCTTATATTGACTACTCACTTTGATGAAAATAACTAGACTTTATCAAATACCAATAATTACAACATCTTTATACTCACAGGTTCTAAATCTCAGTCTCCCTTGTGTCCGAACTCTAATAATACTTCAGAAACTGGAATGTTTGGATACTATCACCATTTCTCTATACTTATATCCCCCACATCCTTACCCTTGCTTAGAATCCATCCATGCACCATAGTGCCTTTCACATCATACTAATTCTACAAAATTAAATTTGATTAAATTCAATGTTCCTCCTATACTGACTCTGCAATCATATCAGAGAGAAACATACACACTTTATTTAATGATATCACTTTTAAATGCCTGCCTGCTAACCTCAGACATTTTGTCCTGATCTACGATTCATTTAGGGAAATAAATTTTATTTTTTCTCCTACTTCTTTAGAGATCTCTTTCAAATCTTCTCTCTTTTCTAACCACTATAGCCACCTCCTTTCCAGTCTTGCTCTCAGCTGATGAAATTATTTTCAATTTCACTGAGAAGTAAAAAGCAATTAGAAAGAATTTCTATAAGCTTCTACTACCACATCTACTTACCTGTAAATATTAGTACCAATACAGTCTGCTTTCCCTACTCATCCATTGGTGCATTAGATACCAACCCTCTTGACTTTATCTAGAAGTCAAATACATCGTTACTCAAACACATCACTTCTGCAATTCTCCCTCTTTCTTCTATCTCATCAGTTTTTTCTCTCTCAACTGGACCATGTCAGCCCATCTTGGGCAAAACTTTTGTTGTTTGTATCTCTTCTTCCGGCAACTGTTCCATTTCCTTTTTCCACCGTTGACAACAAAACTTCTTAGAGGAGTGTTTAACCTTTACTAACTCTTTTTCATCTTTTCCCTCTTGAACTATTTGGTGAGGTTTTAATTATAACCAGTCTAAGGCTCTTGTCAAGGTCATTAATTACTTTCAATGCCAAATCCAGTGGTCATTTTTAAGTTCTCAAATTGCTTAAAAGTATTCGTCACAGTGGTTACTCTCTCTTTGCTTCATTTAGTTATTGGAACGCTAATTCCTTTGACTCGTCTTTTATTTCCTGCCTCACTAGCACTCCCCTCCTTTGCTTATTCTTCCCCTCTCCCTGGCCTCTAAATTTTATAGTACCTCAGGGCTCAATCCAAGGCCTTTTTCTTTACTCTCAGTAGACACGACTAGTCACAGGTCATTAAATATCATTTATCTCCTAATGATTCCCAAATTCTTATTTCCAGCCCAGACATTTTTCCTAAACTCTAGACCCATACATTTAGCTATCTATTCAAAATAACTGCTTAGTTACATATCTCAAACTTATGTCTAAAACTGACAATTTGGCTGCCTAATAAATACTCATTCTTCTTGGAGTCTTCCTCATCTAAGTGCATAACTACTCCATTCTTTCAGTTGCTTGGGCTAAAAAAAAATGGTGTCAATCTGACTTCTCTCTTACCCAATATTTGACCCATTATAAAATCCTATAAGTTCAATGTATTTCCACGATTTGACCATTTTCATCACTTCCTCCATCAATGCCCATCTCCGACCCACCATTATCTTCCAAGTAAATAACTTTAAAAATCTATTTGTTTTACCTACTTCTGTCCCACCTTCTTTAACTCTTCTCAACATGATATTTGCAGTGTCCCTTGACAATGAGAGTCAGATCATCTTACTATTTTGTTCATTGCCCTCCAATGGCTTCCTAAATTACTACCACCCACAAGGTACTACATGTTTATATCTCCTCTCTCTGCCTCACCTCTCTGACCTCATCGTCCATCACTTTCCAGTTTATTACAATATTTCAGTTATACCAGTCTCTGTACTTTTTCTTGAACATTCCAAGCATGTCCTCATTTCAGGGCATTTCCACCTACTGTTTCTTCTGCTTTGATGACTCTTCCCCATATTTTTGCATGAGTCCCTCTCTCATGTCCTTCAGGTCTCTGCTATAATGCCACTTATTAGAGAAGCTTTCCTCAATCACCCTTTGTAAAAGTTTAATCACCTGCAAACTGTCTTCCTGTCCTCTTTGTGTAATTTTCCTCCAAAACACCTTTTATATTTACTCATTTGTATATTGTCTGTCTTCCTCCACTGTTCTACATAATAAGAACAAGGACTTTATTTCATTTACTATTGTTAATTGGCAGCTAGGATGTTACCTCCTATATAATATTTACTCAATAAATATTCACTGAATAAAAGATAAATTAATTCCCCTTTACTCTCGCACATATATGGACTGTATCAGCAACACTTGGCTAAATGTTGTTCCCTAAATATCATAAAAGGCCCTGTATTTTACTTCTTGTCTCAATCCATTTTTCAGCACTCCCCACTTCCCATTTCTCTACACTCAATTCATATTCATATTTCAAGTTTCAATTTACATGTTATATCATATACAAAGATCTTACCAACTGGAAGTTATATTAGTTCTTAGAACACCCAAAATACTTTATAAATATACTTGAGAATCTTAACACTTTCTTTTCTATTATTCTATAAAATCTTAGAAAGTAAGTACCAAGTCTATCTTCCGGTGTACCTCCTTCCCAAATTTTAGACTCTAGCATCTAAGAGTTCCTCAACAATAGCTTTTAGAAAATATATAAAAATGAAGGCTTCATTTCACTAATGTATAGAGGGGTAGACAGAAGTCCTTATCATAGCTTTAAATAGGGTTTTAAGAAATAAAATTCGAAACACTCATGTATACTACACAAATTTAAATAATCTTCTTACATTATCTTTTATAATTTTACAAAACCCTACAATTTTAATCTGTGGCATTCCCTACCTCAGTCACCATACTTCTGTTATACTAGATTTTTTTTTTTTCCCTAGTATCTTTAAAGCTATTTTCCATCTTAGAGTATTTGCCCTTACTATTTTTCTGCTTGAATTTTTCGTGGCTTGTTGATTTATAAATTAATAACTCAGGTATCAGCTCAATATATATATGTGTGTGTGTGTGTGTGTGTATGAAGTTGATGTTTGTATATATATTTATATTTATATATACATATAAATATATATACAAACATCCTCCTTATTTTTCCTTCTTTATTACTCTTGTATGCTTTTTATTTAACTTATTATTTCCTGGAAATCATTCCATATCATTCATAGACTCTATCTCATCTTTCTTTTTTTTATTATTTTTTTAAAAATTTTATGTTAGTTTTAGGTATATAGTACAATGGTTAGACCTTTATATAATTTATGAAGTGATCCCTCTGATTACTGTTGCACCCCCTGGCACTATACATAGCCATTACAACAATAATGACTATATTCCCTATGCTGTACTCTACATCCTATGACTGTTCTGTTACTATTAATTTGTACTTCTTCATCCCTTCACCTTTTTCACCCAGACCCCCCAACCCCCTCCCCGCTGGCAATCACCATTTTGTTCTCTGTACCCATGATTCTATTTTTGTTTAGTTTGTTCATTTCTTTTGTTCCTTAGATTTTGCATATAAGTGAAATCACATATGTCTCTCCTTTTTGCCCGCCTAACTTAAGGTCTCTGCCAATTCCCTCTTTATCAGGTCACCCTTAGTTATTGTCTTCATAGCACTTATTACTATTTGAAATTATGTTTTGAAATGTTTACTTGTTATTCACATATTTTATCTCATCTCCTCTTCTACCTCTTACTTTCCCTCATCCCATAACATATTCTTTATATCTCTGGAACACGAGATGCATAGAGAACATGAAACCTGGTTTGCTTTTTTCACTACTATGTCCAGTAAGCCTAAAACTATGCATCATATAAAAAATAAACATTTGTTATTTTTTAAAATCCACTGTTTTACCTGGCTTTTCAAATAACTACCATATCGGTTTATTCATCCTTCATTAGTAGAAACATTTCAGAGTTTATTAATTGAGCAGGATTTCTTTGTTGCTTCTCCCTTCATCCATATATTCATTTAGAGAAGGAAAGCGGACCTTCTTGAGTATGGCTTTTCAGAGATAGAGTAATGGCAAGAGAGGTCCTTGTAATGAACTGTAATTGATTCATAAAGTCACCTTTAGCTCTTCACATTCGTAAAAAATAAAATTTAGCCCCTGAAATAAACACCTTCCTTCCTACTCATGAAACTATTCTGCGCTGATGAAGTCATTTAACACCAATAGTTTCTAATAGTCTAAATGAGGAATGCTCTAAAAATAAATGCTCAAATCTCTAAAACAGAGCTAGCCCAAGGTGAGAATATACACAGTAATATTCTAAATTACTAATATTTAAGAACGTTGATATTTTGTGGCAAATATGGCTTTCATTGCTTTTATGTGCCTAGATTTATTAAAATCTCTTTCATGAGACCAAGAAAAAAATCAATATAAAGATGTAGAATGAACACCATGGAAACAGATTCATGTTGAAGGTTTTATACTTAGCTGTCCTAATGTTTTTCCATTGTGGTTGACATTTGCTGAAGACAAATGGAAATATTTTGCTTTAACATGAAACTTTCTGGGATTTTCCCCAGCAGACACAATCTCTTTTCTTCCTTTTAACTCCAAAGGCATCTCTCTTTCTCTTTCCCTTTCTCTTTCTCTCTGTCTCTGTCTCTGTCTGTCTGCCTGTCTCTCTTTCTCTCTCTCTTGTCACTTCACAGTTATGCCTCATTACTCCTAAAGAATAAAATTCTTACTGTGTATTTTTTCCATCACTTTCAATTGCCTTCTATAATTGGAAGTAAACAATGTATTCAATAAATGGTTGTGGAATATACTAATAGCAATATTTTTGTATACAGTTTCTTTTTACTCTTTCAAGGTCAAAGTTTCTAGAGGAAAGAACTGATAATGGTTACTTCCAAAACACAAGACAAAATTACATAGAATCATGTAAAACATAGATTTCCACATTCCTAAGGAGCCAAAAAGTCTGTCTTCCTCTATTTGGAAGCTTTTGATAAATATCATGGAGTATTTAGTATTAATTTATAAACGAATGGTAGAAAGGCCACCTGAATATGTAGATCTCCTTCCTATTGTCTAGTCCAATACTAAACAATATGACTATAATGCATTTAAATGTAGAAAAGCAAAGTTTAGATATATAAAGTTGTATTACAGACTGGCAAAACAAATAGGTCTAGGGATTGAAAATTTTAGGGTTTACTTAGGATTGGCAGGTTGCCTTTTGTATTTAGAGAGGAAAATAAGTAAAAAAAAAAAAGTGCAGGACAGTTTGAGAAGGAAGTTGAAGAGTGATATAGGCCCTGGATGGTTTGAGTGAGATTTGGGGCTTCACTTGCCAGGAAATGGTAAGCTCTTGAAGGATTCAGTATAGGATGGTGGTGTGATCAAAGCTGTGCTTTATGAAGAATAATCAAAAAGTATATGCTTGATAAGTTGACTAGAAACAACTGAGAAAGAAAAATCTTTTCAGAATCTTTTTGTGATAACCTTGTTTTTTAATGGGAAAACATATAAACTAAAATTTTGTTGCTTCTTGACACCTAAGGGGAAAATGAAGATCAGGTAATTTATGAATTATATAGGTATAATTTTTCCCTGTCTGTGCATTCATGCATGCATATATTTTTTCATCAGAAATGTTGCTGTCTAGATTTATAGACTAAAGCATTTGACAGTGTGTCAGATTATATCCCAGGTATAAATATATAAGTATATTTTTGTTTTATTAGATCATATACCTCAGAGCCCTAGTCACAAAATCAATTTTAAATTTCATTTGATTTATTTTAAGAACTTTCGTTATAAAGGTACAAATGGCAATTGATCTAGAATAACCTTTAACTTAGCATTTTGTGACTATGTCAAATGTAATGTCCACCCTCAGAATAAAGAATTTCACATACTTTTTACAGAACTTACTATCAAAAGAAAACAAGTAGTAGGCAAGAAGATTTT
The DNA here is from genome assembly GCF_902729225.1 of Pteropus medius. NCBI lineage: Eukaryota > Metazoa > Chordata > Mammalia > Chiroptera > Pteropodidae > Pteropus > Pteropus medius. The sequence goes on along the minus strand of NW_024353517.1, from coordinate 7,756,633 downwards.
GTTAACAATTCAAGTTAATTCTACCATATATAGGATGATAATTAAATATCCTCTAGAAAGATGAATATATTATTGATTATCTTAAAGCACAAAAAACAGACCTGATTTTTCTTATTAAATTGTTATTAAATCACCAGTACATTCTACTCCCTTGTGGGTATAAAATATAATAGGAATCAGTAGAAATGTGACTACACGTTTCCCTTCCTGAAAAGACATCTCTCTCATGTTTTTGCTGTATAGTTGAATGATTCAACAAGACTACCTGGGTTCAAATCTCAACTACTTCTTGGCTTTGAACTTAAGAAAATTGCTAAACCTCTCTGTATATTTACAGGAGATCACTTTTCTCAACTATAAAATGGATTAAAAAAAAAACAATAGAATCAAACTCAGGCAGTTGTCATGTGAAAGCTAAATCGTTAGTACATTAAAGTGCTTTAAATAGTGCACGCATTTAGTATGCACTCAGAAAATTTTAGTTATTACTAAATCTCATCATTTATTCCAAGAACTTTAGAATTCCTCTCCCCAATATTTCCTTTGTATATTAGGCAAACTACTATTATAATACTTAAATGGCTATATTGTAACCATTGGTTGACATGTCAGTGTTCCATGATGTACTATAAACTGCTTGAGAGAATAAGCTCTCTTTATATTTTTATGTCTCTAGTGCTTACAACAATGTCTGGTACATAGGAAGCATAAGAAACATAGGAAGGAAGAAGGAAACAAGGAAAGAAGGAAGGAAGGAAGGAAGGAATAGAAGGAAGGAAGGAAGGAAGGAAGGAAGGAAGGATGGGGAAAAACAGAGGGAGCGAAGGAGGAAAGGATTAAGAATTGATTAGTCATGAATGCTGTGTCTGTCCACTATTGTTGCATGATCAAACACCCAAGGACTTAAGTGCTTAAAACAACAATAGTCATTCATTTTTCAGCAAAAAAAAATCTTCGATTGGGGACGATATTTTGGAAATAGTTTGTCTCTACTTTATGTGGCATCAAGTTGAGTTGGCTACTTTCAAAATAGCTCAATAAGATTTCCGGTAATTTGCTATTGACTATCAGCCAGGGACTTACCCAGGACTAGAGGTGGGGGGCTCAGTTACATCCCATGTGGATCTTTCTGTGGGTTGATTAAACTTCCTTAGACATGATGTCCCAAGAAAACCAGGCAGAATCTGTGCTTACTTTTACAACCTAGCCTTGGAAATCTCATAGCATTAATTCTGCCATTGTTACAAACATGTTCCACATCTCAAAGAGAGGAGTTTCAAAGTCACATTGTAAAACAAATGTGTGTGAAATGGGAGATCTAATTGAAACCATTTTTGTAAAATGCAGTCCTCCATAGGTGTGGTGATGATGATAATGAGTTTCCTAAAGCTTGTAAAATAATAACAGCAATGACAACAACAGAAAACCAGTTAACTATCATTACAAGGAAGAAATTAAGTGATAAAATAATTAAACAAAAGTCTATATATTCAGAGACCTGAATATAAAATGCCTGGGGATGGTGACGAGAGACAAGAAATCTTTCTTTCTCTCCTTTGACCACATGAATTCTACCTTAAACTTGTTAATAGTGTTCATACCAGGTGGCTAGTTTTGTTGTATATTAGTAAATAAAAAGAAATACCATCAAAAGATTATGATGCTAATGATAATACCCACAATACTTTATAGATTGCTGTGTCCATTCTTATACATTTGTCTTACCTGAATCTCACCTGAAATAAAAAACCAAGGAAACCAACAACAAAAACGTAAATAAATAGGATTTTCATATATTTAGGTAACAGATAAAGTAACTGAAATCTAGATTGATAATTATATAAAGAACTAGTCTTAGATAAATATCTTGTGATTTCTAATCTGTCTCTCTCTTCACCCCACCACTCAAATGTTACAACCCTCTATTTACAATTTTAAGACCCCGAATCCCAGACTCTGAATTTGCACAAGTAACTGAGATAAATCAAATCCGAACCTATTGCCAATTGTTTCTAAGACTAATCTTTCCCGCAAATCACAAAATGTTTCTATATCACGGCATTTATTTCATCTGACTCCTGTTGCCATTGGTTAGGCATACCTGCCTCTTATGCTAGATTGTACATTCTTTGGTACAGAGATATCTTCTTATCCATCACTATGAGATTCCTACAGTGCTAAACACAGTGATTGGTATATGTATGTGTGTGTATGTATGTGTATATATATATATATATATATATATATATATATATATATATATAAAATTTATATATATATATAAAATTTGATTTGTTAGGAGCACAAGTTAAAGAGATATCAATTAACTTAGTTCAGAGTTTCAGAGGTATAATCTGTTTTCAAAAACTTAAGCATCTATCATATTTATTTCCACAGTAGTTAAGAGCACAGGCATAGGACCAAAATGCCTGGGTTTGTATCTAGACACTGCTGTTTATTGGCTGTGAGACCCTCAAACAGTTAAACTGTTTTATCATTTATAAAAAGGATGATAATAATAGCACTTCTTCATGTGTTATAAAGAGTTAGTAACAATATTTGTAAAGCTATTAGAACATCACATGGCGCATGTTTAAGCAGTATCTATTGCTTATATAATTGATTTCCTCTTGGTATATTTTAAAAAGTCACAATGCCTCCTGTGAAGATTTTACTGGCATTTTTTTTTCCATGACAAGAATGCTGGTTATAGCCAAAGCCATCCTGAGAAAAAAGAACGAGGCTGGAGGCATCATTCTGCCCAACTTCAAATTATACTATAAAGTGACGGTAATCAAACCGGCATGATACTGGCAGAAAAACAGACACAATGGAACAGAATCAAGAGTCCAGAAGTAAACCCATATTTATATGGGCAAATAATTTTTGACAAAAAAGCCAAAAACATACAGTAGAGAAAGGAAATGGTGCTGGGAAAACTGGAAAGCCATTTACAAAAGAATGAAACTAGACTGTTATCTATCATCACACACCAAAATTAACTCAAAATGGATTAAGGGCCTGAATATAAGACCTGAAACAATAAAATACATAGAAGAAAACATAGGAACCAAACTCAAGGACCTTGGACTTAAAGAGGATTTTATAGAAGCAAAAAAAAAAAAAAATGAATGGGGCTATATCAAACTAAAAACATTTCTGCACAGCAAAAGAAACTATAAACAAGGTAAAGAGACAATATATTTGCAAGCAACGCCTCCAATAAGGGCCTAATATCCAAAATATGCAAAAAACTCATACAATTCAATAACAACAAAAAACAACAAATGATCCAATCAAAAAATGAGCAACAAATATATGAAAAGATGCTCAATATTGCTAGCTATTAGAAACATGCAGATACCTTCTCACACCTGTTAAAATAGCTATAACCAACAGGACAAGTAAAAACAAATGTTGGAGAGAATGCGGAGAAAAGGGAACCCTCATACATTGCTGGTGGGAGAGCAAATTGGTACAGCCACTATGGAAAACAGTATGGAGATTTCTCAAAAAACTAAGAATTGATCTACTGTATGATTCAGCAATCCCTCTACTGAGTATTTACCCCAGACTTGAAAACTTATATCTTAAAAGATATTTGCACTCCGATGTTCATAGCAGCATTATTCACAGTGGCCAGGACATGGAAGCAACCAAAGTATCCTATGATAGATGACTGGCTAGAGAAGCTGTGGTACATATATACAATGGAATATTACTTGGCCATAAGAAGCGATAAAATACTGCCATTTGCGACAACATGGTTAGACTTTGAGATAATCATGCTAAGTAAAATAAGCCAGACAGAAAAAGTTGAAAATCACGTGATATCACTTATATATGAGACATAAACTTAAAAGCAACAAATGAGCAGGACAAACAAACAGAGACCCATGGACATGGACAATGGACTTGTGGTTACCAGAGAGGAGGGGGGAGGTACATGAGGTAAAGGGGGTCAAATATGTGGTGATAGAAAGAAATATAACTATGAGAGGTGAACATACAGTGTTAAATACACACACACACACACACACACACATATATATGCCTTACTGTAAAAGCATACAGCTGAAATTTATTGTATTTTGTTAATCAATGCCATTGTAAAAATAATTAATTAATTGATTAATTAATTAATTAAAAAAGAATGCTGGTTATATACTTATAGTTAACTTTTAAAAAATAAGCCTAACTCTTAAGACTCTTTTTTTTTCCTTTAAATGAATATCTACACAGTTACTTGTTGCTTCATAGTGTAAGGGCTGACAGATACATGCATATCTCAACAAAATTCTGCTAATTGATGAGGAAGTATTTGCATTGAGATGTTGGTTTTAAACTACTTCCTTAGCGGACATGCTGCTCTCTTTATAGCGGAGAATAATAAGCTACATGGGACAAATAACTACCTACATTTTCCACCATTTGCTCTTTTTGATTGCTTTCCCTTTTGCTTTTTTACAGGAAGAATAAGTTTGTAAACTATTCTGGCAATGGCAAGGCTTTCTTCCCCTTGTTTAATGGAGTGTTAAACAAAGGCTGAGTTGGAGGTTTTGGAAAAAGATAAATTCTCCATATAAACTAAAAAATGAGATCCTGGCTCATTTTTTGGTGAGGAAAATGATTAAGTCAATCATTCAGTCAGTCTTTTAACAAACATGTTTTGAGTGTCTGCTCTGGACCTCTCTTGAGTAATGGATTGGGGAGAGAAATAAGAATTATGAAGGTCTTCCTGCTGAAAAATTTATTTTGGTGATTTTTTTTTTTTTTAAGTTTCTCAGTATCCTAGATGCATACAAATGCATGTCTTCTAGGGTCAGATGAAACACTCAAGAATTTCAATGTGGTACAAAAATGGAATAGGGAGTTGTGATAGGGCAATTATGTGCTCAGGTATCATTTACCACACGTTTATGTGGGGCTACCCACTTGTGACCAAATAGAAATTTATCAGAATCTCTCAGGACTGAAACCAAACCTGCAGAGATTAATGAGTCCAGCCTGAGTACTTTATTTAAAAAAAAAAAAATCAGTCCCTCTTCTTGAAATGCAAACTCCTTCCCCTTTATCTAACCACTTTCCTTCTTATCTACCTTCCCCAGCCCCTCTCACTCCCCTCACTCAATCCATACCCCATGAGATGTGCCTAACTCCAGATGAGCAGGCCTGTCAGTTGTTACTTGGGTCCCAATATATAAGGAACTAGAGACATCACCACTGAAACTGTAATTGTCAGAAAAAAAATTAGATTTACTACAAAAAGTAATACCTATTGCCTGGACACTGGAGATAAGAGTAGGGAGTTGGCTCCCAAGGGACAAAGGCCCAATTTAATAAAGTTCTAGACTACCTTCTAAAGACAGTGAATTCAGGCAAATGCAAGGAATATTATCTGCTGTATGAAATATGAAAACATGGAGACAGAGTTGGATTGTTCAAGACAACAGAGAAGTGGTTGGATGCTTCTGTGAGCATCCCACAGAGAGTTAAGTACTTAGCCAGATTCTAAAATAAATGGTAATAGCCATTTCTAACTAGCACTTACTGTGTGGCAGGAACTGTTCTGTTTTTATATGTATTAAGTCTAGTAATCTTCACGAAAATATCTATGAGCTAGGTGTGAGTATTAAAATTCCCATTTTACAGATGAAGAAACTAAAGTTTGCAGAATTTAAGTAATTTGTCCCATGTAGGTAAAGAGAGCAGATTCAGAGCTGTGCTCTTAGCTACTTGGCAATCTGACTGTCAAATATTTAAAGAATATTAGCTTGAAGATGGCATCCAGCTTATTAGCCTGTTCTGGGGACCAACTTCTATTTATGCTTTAAATATAAGCTGAGGTCTTCCTTCTTGAAGATGTGATTCCTGGACTCTTTTAGGCCCTGTTTCATGTCCCCCTTTCATCCTGGCCACAAGATCTAGAACTCTCTGATGTCAGGACTGTGATTTGCTTTTTGAATTCTTAATGCTTGACATAGCATTGGGAGCTAAATAGGAGGTTATAAAATAGCCTATTGCAGTAGAGATCCAAAGAAAATTGAATGCAAGCTTAATAATTTACACTTTATGACCATTCAGAAAAGCAGTTGGTGTATGTACCAAATTTATATTCAATTTTATGATCATTTGTTGTACTCTTCAGTCTTCTTCAGAATTCATGAAACTGACAAATAGTAATTGCTATTTAATGTTAATAGAATTAACATTTCAGTATTAGATACTAAAATCACAAAAATGTTGTGTTCAGAATAATAGAATCTGCTTTATTATTACATAAAACTCTTCTGCTTTCCTTTTGCAGAAAAGGAAATCTAGCTATTCGTTTATCTATTTTTTTGACTATTCTCTGTAACTGTGATACAGGTCTAAACCTTCCTTTCCTCTCATCAAAATTAATCCTGAGTCCTCTTGTCTCAGTTAACTGTCACCTTGAGAAGTCATATGATAAATAATAGGATGATGATCATTAATAATGGCTTAATGTATTTCAAGGTTGGGATGTCATATATTTGAGAAGAAGATTTTTTTTTAAAGTTCAGAATTATAACCAAGGTTATTAATATTTCAAGCTATAATCACCATTCAATATGCAGTGTTTTGAGTAGGTAGGCCCTACCTATGTCTTTGAAAGCACACAATTTGAAATAACTATGTATTCAATATTTTTCTATTGCAGTCAGGCCAAAGCCCAGGTTAAATGCCCATTTTCCATTGGAAGCTTTTCTAGATCCTCTTTAAATTCATATAAAATCTTTTTAAGAGTATCAACTACCATCAGTATTACATTAAAGCTAATTGTGAATGTAACTACCTTCCTTTGATGTATAGGAAGGGCACTGAGAACTAGTTGAATTAAATTGAATTTAGGCACAGGGGGAGCAGTGGAAAAAATGGTATACATGATAGAGTCTCTGGTCATCTCTCTGGAAACCAAATCAAAGTTGTGGCAGAAACAAGGACCAAACTGCAAGGAAAAAATCTCCTGGAAGCTAGATGAACAAGCCATACAACTCGGGAGAAATCTAAGAAATCACCCTGCAAAGGCAGAAGGTAGGATGGGACGAGGACGCGAGGCTGCCCATCCCAAGTGGCTGAGTGGGATGGAGGCTGTGGCAGCGGCAGCTGCAGATGCCTCTTAAAGGGGCCGTGTACGCGAGCGGACTTGGTGACGGACCTGCTCACTCTGAGCACCAGTGCCAGTTCAGCTGCACAGAGACTTACAGGGTGACACAGAGTTGTCAGAGTGAAGGCTTGAGGGAGGCTCCTTCCCTAGTAGAAGTGCTGGCAGTATCCATTGTTCCTCTGTTGAGCCCTCCCCACTCCAGTGCATGGACTCACTGCCACCATAGCAGAGATGTCATCAAACTGGATAACAGAGGTCACTCCACCCAGAAGATTCCCTGAAATTCTACCTCCTTCAACTTGCAGCCCCACCCAAGCCACATCCAGGTGTATCCTCAGCGAGTCAGGTGCTTCTTGCTGAGCAGTGCCAAGACTCATACTGGTGGCAGCTGGCCTTGGTTTCTGGTGTGGCCTTTTGAGGCAACTATAAGCACAGCATCTGTGGATTGCTTGTTGAATCTTAACAAGTGGCCCCAGAGGAGCACAGGCGTGGGCTAAATTTGGCCTGCAGCTGAACTCCTCTCAGGACTGTGCCACTGGACACCTACTACACACAGCCATACTAATAAGACCAAGAGACGTAGAAGCTTTGCTTAGTACATAGAAACAGATACAGAAAGGCAGCCAAAATGGGAAGATAAAGAAACAGAAACCATATGAGAGAACAGAACAGAGATTCAGATATAATGGAGTCAAGTAATCTAACAGATGCAGAGTTCAAAACACTGGTTATAAAGATGCTCAATGAACTTATGAGAAGGGTAGATAAATTCAGTGAGAACTTCAACAAAGATATAAAAAACATAAAAATGGAAATGGAAATTATAAAAGAGAACCGGTCAGAAATGAAGAACACATTATTTGAGATGAGAAGTATTTAAAATGGAGTAAACAAAGTGACTAAAGAAGAGGATCAAATGACCTATATAGAGGATGGGAAAGCCAAGGTCACCTGATCAAAATGGCAAGAAGAAAGAAGCCAAGACTATAATAATAATTTAAGGAGCCTATGGAACATTATTAAAGGTAAAAATATCCATGTCATTGGGGTACCCAAGGGAAAACAAAATGTTGAACAGCTATTTGAAGAAATAATAATGGAAAACTTCCCTTACCTGGTGAAGGAAATGGACATCTAGGATGCTCAGAGAGGCCCACACCAAGACACATCATAATTAAAATGCCAAAGGTTAAATACAAAGAAAGAATATTAAAAGCAGCAAGAGAAAAACAGAGTTACCTACAAGGGAGCACCTATAAGACTGGCAGCTGATTTCTCTAAAGAAATCCTGCAGGACAGAAGGGCTTGCCACAAAATATTTGATATGATGAAAACCCAGGATCTACAACTAAAAATACTATATCCAGAAAAGCTATCATTTAGAGTTGAAGAACAGAGCTTCCCAGACAAAAATAAGCTAAAGAAATTTATTACCACCCAGCCAGTATTACAGGAAATGTCGGAGGGACTGCTTTAAGAAGAAAAAACATGTATCAAAAACAGGAATAAAGAATGATAACAACTACTTTCCTATCAACAAGTACCTCAAATGGAAAAGAATTAAGTGCTCCAACCAAAAGATAGAACGGACAAGAAAACAAGACCCCTACATATGCTGCGTACTAGAGACTCATTTCAGATTAAAAGACACATCCAGACTAAAAGGAAGAGAATTGAAAAAGACTGCCATGATGGACCTAGAGGGTACCATGTTGAATGAAATGGGTTGGATATAGAGAAAGACAAATATCGCATGATTTCACATACGTGTGGATCAAAATCAACAACAGCAACAACAACAAAAGTGGAGAAAAACTCATAGATACAGAGAATATTTTGAGGGATACTAGATGGGAAGGGGGTTAGGAGGGAAAGAGGGCAAAGAGATTGAGAGGTGCAGGTGGATGGTTGCAGAGTAGACATGGGGATATAGAGTATTGCATGGAGAACATGGTTAATAATATTGGAATGAATATGTGGGGGGAGAAGGGGTGCTAGATTTGGTGGAGTAAGTGCTTCACAAGTTGTGTGGATCTCTGATCAATATGCTGTACAGCTGAGGCTGGTGTGTAGTATGTCAACTGTAATCGAAAAAAAGGCTCATTGAATTGTACAATGTAAATGCAAGTGACTAGTTGTCTTACATTTCAATAAAGACAAAAGAAAAAAAGTAAAGACAAAAAAGTTGCATTTAACTGACTTCGTACTATATGTATGACTGACAAATATCTCTCAAAGCACTTTCCAATTTCTCTTTGCTTTATCTTTTCTCTGTTATGATTTATGATTCTTCAGCTCATATGGATTTGTGCGGGTGATGGTGATTGTTGCTTATTCTTATTTTCCATTATTAGGAATTTATTCAAGGGAGAGATTTACCAGATGAACTATTTTCCTTCATAGTACTTCATTCTATGATCCTAAAAATCCCTTCTCTCTCTCTCTCTCTCAATCTCTCTCACACACACACACACACACATCTCAGTCTTTTTAACATAATAATCCTGGATTCATTAACTTTATTAAATAAAAGTTATTGCAAGAAGTACTATATGAGAAGTACTATAGTACTATGTTGGGCTCTAGGAATGGAAAACTTAGTAAAAAAACAAAAGCAAAACAAATAAAGGGCCCTGGGCTATATGGCTCAGAAAATGAAGTAGAGGGGTGACTTTAAAAGCTATTTCAGAATTAGATTTATATTCTTCATCCTTTTCAAAATCTTTATGTTCTTAAATTTTAAATTATGTTTCTTATAAGCATTACAGAGTTACCTATTTTAAACATAAATTTAATGTAAGTACTCATATATTTGGCCTTGAAGCTATTATGTTTGTTTGCTGTTTGTCCCACTGTTCATTTTTTTCTCCTTCCTTTCTCTTATTTTTTGTCAACTCAGTGTATTGTTTCCCCTGCATCTTCATCATCTATTACTGACTAGCGCTCAATAGATCTTTTAAAATATTTAAGTAAACCTTTTATTGAAGCATAGCGTATATACAAAACATGCACAAATGATAAAGGTACTACTTGATTTATTAGCGGTTTTAATTCTCATTGTCTTTGATTTTTCTCTTCTTAATTACAAACACTGTGTTTAGCCATAATGATTTTCTTAAATGTAAATCTATCACATTGTTCTTCTTTTTCTAACATTTCATTGTCTTTTTTCTTCTTTTATAGCATTATTGAGATACCATTGACATATAAACACTGCACATGTTTAATTAAGATATACGACTTGATTTTTTAAAGACTTTTTTAGAAGCGTTTTAGAACTGCAGTCCCTAACCTTTTTGGCACCAGGAACTGTGCTCCTATGAGAATCTAATGCCTAATGATCTGAGGTGGAGCTGAGGCTGTAATGCTAGTGCAGAGAAGTGGGTACCAATATAGATGAAGCTTCATTTCCTAGCCCACTGCTTACCTGCTGCTGTGTGGCCCAATTCCCAGCAGGCCATGGACCAGTACTGGTTCACAGCCTGGGAGTTAGGGACCCTTGATTTAAGGGATATAGAGGAAGCTACAAAAATCCTATGTATCCCTCGCCTCCATGCCATGCATAGCCTCTCCCAGTATCAACATTCCCACCAGAGTAATACATTTGTTATCAATGCTGAACCTACATTGACACATCGTAATCACTCAAAGTCCATAGTTTACATTACTGTTAACTTTTGGTGTTATACATTCTATGGGTTTGACCAAATGTATAATGACATATATCCATCATTATGGCATCATACAGAGTATTTTCACTCCCTTAAAAATTTTCCGAGCTCTCTGTATATCACCTACTACCCCAACCCCAACTCTTGTCAACCACTGAAAGTTTTTCTCTTCCATAGTTTTCCCTTTTCCAGAATGTCATATAGTTTGAATCATATAGTGTGTAGCCATTTAGGATTGGCCTTTTTCACTTAGTAATATGCATTTAAGGTTCCTCCGTGTCTTTTTATGGTTTTATAGTTCATTTTCTTAAGCACTGAATAATATTCCATTTGTGGATGGACCACAGTTTATCTATCTATTTACCTACTGAAGGACATCTTGGTTGCTTACAAGTTTGGGCAGTTAAGAATAAAGCTGCCGTGAACCTCTGTGCGCAGGTTTTTGTGTGAATATAGTTTTTAACTGCTTTGGGTAAATAACAAGGAGTATCATTGCTGGTTCATACATTAGAGTAATGTTTAGTTTTATAAGAAATCATCAAACTGTCTTGCAAAATGGCTTTACCATTTTGCATTCCCACCAGTATTGAATGAGAGTTACTGTTGCTCCATATCCTCCTCAGCGTTTGGTATCGTCAGTGTTCTAGAGTTTGGACATTCTAAGGGCTGTTTAGTGGTATCCTATAACTTAAATTTTTTTCTGATGACATATGATATGGAGCATCTTTTCATATGCTTATTAACTATCTATATACCTTCTTTCGGTGAGGTGTCTGTTAAAGTCTTAGGCCCATTTTCTAATCCAGTACCTCATAGCCTTTTTATCATTTCTGTGACAAAGTCAAATTTTTGTAGTGTTTACAAGGTACTTCAAAATCTGATATAGCTCTACAATCTCAAATTTATCCACGTGCTTTTGTTTTATACAAATAATGAGATTTTAATACATTTTTTCAGCCAATACTCTCCCAAATCTGAATCTTTGAATCTACTGTTCTCTCATCATAGATTGATATATCTTTCATAATCCCCTCCTACTAATTTTAACAATCTGACTCTTACTCAGATAATCCAATAACTGTCACACCAAAAGGCTTTTCTTAACCTCTGAACTAAATTTGCTCCGTGCTGTAAAAGTATCTGTTCTGTCCCTTTCACAACACTCATTACACATTATCAAAATGATTTATTCAGTTGACTTTCTGTCCTTCCAGACTAATCTCTTTAAGGGCATGAACTGGATTCAACTAGATATGATTTCTAGAATAAGATATGCTGTGCTATACGCATCCTACATGCTTTCGAGTCTGGAGGGAATTGAGTCTGCTTTTGAATGGACCTTTTCCTACCCTGAGAGATCTTATGATCCATTTGAATATGTCTTTAGATTTCCTTTATCCATGCATACTAAAATTTTCAGCCATAATATTGCTTTTGGATATTAAGAAAGCTATAAGCCAATTTTGTAAAATCTCATTAAAATACTTTGAAATTTGTCCAAGTACAAATGAGATAACATTATTAAATTTGCATAAATTATCTTAAATGAAACTTTTAGAAGGGAAAATGTTTTGTTCTCAATTAAATTGTTAAATTTCCTTGAATTTTATCAGTTCAAAGCCACTATTCTTTTTATTCTAAAGGTCACAATCACTATTTTCATAATCCTGATAGAGCAACACTGTGTAGAAGTAGTCAACTAAAAGCTGCAAAACAGTGTTAATTGCCATTATAAAATGGTATTTGTCAATGATTCCAAATTTCTTACAGCAAGAGGGACATTTTTAACTTAAAATTTTTCAAATCTTTAAAAAGGTGTTATTTTAGCTTCTTTTATTCTTTAAAATATGCAATTAAACACACTGCTACATACTCGGCAATGCTTTAAATGAATTTTATTTTATTAATCACAATAGCATCCCACTACTTGAAAAGTAACACACAAAAGCATACAATGTATTAATACATATTTTCCATCTATAGAAAATTCTTGGCAAGCACTTTAAACTTTTTGCACTGATAATTTGGAATCAGAGCTATAGTAAAAAGAATCCAGGACTTGGAGTCAGAAAAATCGTGTCTACATCTGGATCGATCAATGAATGCATTCTCTCTCTCTCTCTTATTTTTATATTTTTTACAATTTAAAGATAAATCAAATATATATATATGTAAATATATATATACATATATATGGTGTGTGTATATATATATGTGTATATATGTGTGTGATTATATATATATATATATTCTCTTTTAAGTAGGAACATGTAATTGTCTGAATTTTGCTTGATTATAAAGCCAGGTACAGAGAACATCCTATCAGAGAACATCATATTTCCACTTAAAGAGGAAATATTTATATGGCTCTATTTTCCGTGATTCTGATCCATTCTTACTCTTGGTCTCTCTTCTAATTATCATAGAACAGGAACTTCTATCTGCCTCCTTCTGCCAATAATTTGGTGATAAGGAAAACAAAGTAGTTTTGTAGCTTAAACTAATTCATCATTTATTGGATGAAGACAGAATGTCTCCTAGGCTTAATCAGTGTAATAAAAAACTCTAAAAAAATAATAATAATACACAGACTTAAGATCCCAGGGTAACACAACTGAGCAATATTTAGAGGAGAAAATTTTATGAGGCTGTGACAACAGCATCCTGCAGGAAAGAGAAGGAGCAAGAGAGCATAAGAAAGATTGAATAAAGTATGGCTGGTGTGCGTGTGTGTGTGTGTGGGTGTGGGTGTGTGCATATGTGCAGAGTTGGGGCACAAGTATCCAACACCCTTTCTACAGAGAAAGTAGATGTCTTGAATATGCTAAGATTAATTCAGCATGATCTAAAAGCTAGTTCTGAGTCTAAACAGAAGATAGCTCCTTAAAATGCTTTACCAAAAATTATAAAACTTATTATTCTATTGGCCAATCTTGTGAATTTAGTTAATAAGAATTTGTCACCAAGAGTCTGATGATCTATTAATTATAAAGTCCAAAGTCATAAATAATGCATTTATTGGTCATCTCAGAGGATGCCTTTTTAACAATATGTACCCAAATTCTTGTTTATTGTTCTGACTCTTGCCACTTCCAAGAGACAAATTCTGAGAGCGATATTATTTTTCAATAAGAATTACATATTTTTTCAGTGAATTTGAAGATAATGTTTATAAAATATTGTGTAGAATTTATAATTTCTATGCAAATGAACATAGGCTTAATACTTTGGATTCAGTTGGAGGGAGAGGGACTAGATGACCTGATGCGTCTTCCCCAATTTTAATTCTAATTAATCTAGCATGTTTCCCTTTTTCTTTTAACAGGTATCTCCCACCCCTAGTATGAACCACTGGAAATTTATATAGAAAGGAATCATGTTATAACTGAGATAATTTCCAACTGCCTAAACTTCCTACTAAAGAGAACAAAAAAAAAAATTTGCTACTTTTGTTTTACATAATAAATTTATTCTCTAGACCTTTCTATATAACCTGTGTTTTCATTCAATGATTCTGACATGAATCTAACCACATTTGAAAATTTTTTTTCTTGAATGTCTTCAGTTATTGATTACAACACACATTTGATGGAAAATAAAGTTGGATGAATTTCAGCCAAGCCAGTTCCTTTGTAGCACAGATACAAAACTCTAATGGTACTGGATGAGGCATAATAAATGGGAAACTTTACAGTGATTGCTAATCTATTGGGTAGAGATGTTAAGTTTCAGGTTCTTGAGAAGTAAATACTACACATATCTAAAAGATAGAAACTAATACTAGAAAAGCATTTAGCTCTAGTCTTTCTTTTTGCCAAGTTGAAGATTTAGCTTTTTAGAAAGGCAGTGGAAGTTTAATATATCTAGTTATGTCATGAATAATAAATATGATACTCTAGACTACAAATCAGCTTTATAGGACACATCTGGAGGGCAATTAATTTTATACTTCACGGCCTCAAGCAAAGCCTGTGGCTCAACAGGGACCTTGGTTCACAGAGGTCTCCTAAATGCTTGGTCCTTCTCCACTGATGGTTGAGCTAGTCTGATATTCAAGTGTGTTCTGAGCTTTTGCAACTGTTCGGCCTTAGTACTAGTAATGGAGAAGCAAAACTGGATATGGTTGCTCTTCTCTGTGGGCAGAATTCAAGTTCTTGTGGTTCTGGCCATACTCTCCTGAAGGAAACTTGTTATATTTGGTTCTGTTGCTTAAGGTCTAGCTGTTTGGTTTTTCACCCGGAAAACTACAGATTATCAGATTTAAGATTCTCTTCTTTGGAGCCATGAATGGCAGAAACGAATGGCAAAAACAAATTGCAGCTGCTGATTCAGCTATTTGGGTCACTCATACAGATGCCCATGTTAAGGGCCCAGTCTGACTGGCTCAATCTTTCCCTGTCCAGATTGATGCCTTGATCCATCATTGTATTGGACATGACAACACAGCCACCATCACAGACTGAGCACACATTACAGGACTCAATAATTCTATTTCAGGGCCACTGCATATCTGATGTATTAGTTCTGCTAAGAATTGACTCATTTGATCCATGATAAGAGAGCCCACATTATCTGAGAAGAGGCCCTTTACTGCTACTGGAAGGCTAACTACGTTGTACTATTGAAATTCCATCAGGGCTATATGAGTAGCTCACTGTTGTTGACACTTTTTCTGCTTAGAGTGTGGCTGTTCCAGTTTGATCAACTGATTCTAGCCCTACCATCATGGCCTTAGAAACTAATCATTGTCATATTTCTAGATTTCTGGGTTTTTTGTAAATATGACCATGTGGACCATGTATTGCAAAAGCCACTTAAAATGGGTCAGTACTCAAAGGAATTGATAATCTTCCATGTTACTTGTGATCCATTCACAGCCACCTTGTATTATCGAGCATTGGAACAGCCTCCTCACATATGGATTTAAAAACATTTCTGATTCTTCCTAAACCCCTCTTGATGTATAAACTTTAGTAATGCATTTTGGTCACTAAATATGGCTGTTTCTCAGAAAAGGATCATCTCTTGGTCACTTCCTATTTTGAAAATTCTGGGGTGCACCCTCTCTATTCTTAGACACCGTGCTCCCCCCCCCTGCAACAGCCAGCCAGTTTGGACTGTTTGGCATACCCTTCAAGTGGTCACCCAGCCTAAAGGGGTTCTAAGGGTTCAAACTTAATCGTGGTTCAGGCAGTTGTATTTTTTTTGTTGGGTTGACATACGTCTAAATTATAAGGACAATGACTACTTGATTGCATATGCTGCTCACTGAATCCCTCTAAGAAGCATACAAGAGCCAGAGTGGGGCACATAATGTATTTCTGTAAGTTTCATGAAAATGATTTTGTCCCTCTTGCACTTGACTTTTCTAGACAACAGGTCTGGCATGAGCAGAAAATTGTTGGAAAAAAAATGTTATAGACATAGCAATGGATTACACCAATTTTGTGGCAAGAGAGGTAAAATAATAACCCAGGCACCTGTGGAAGAAATGTAAAGCCCCAGAGGTATGGCATACATTAATCTTTTTTCTTTAAGATCCACCACTGGAATCTTCTTCATGAAGGAAAATGCCCTGATACGGCTCCTTCAAACTATTGCAAGCACCTTCAATTCAATTGAAAAAGGTAGTAGGAATGCATCCTTGACATTAGCTAAAATGATTGATGATACCTTTGGAGGTCCATTATTCTGCCTATCACAGTGAATGAAGTCAGACACACACAGGACATATTGTGTGATTTCATTTAAATAAAGTTCAAGGACAACCAAAGCTAAACCATAAGGCTAGAAGCCAGGATAATAAGTACCTCGGGGATGGGGGCTGTATTGACTGGGCAGGGCATGAGTTTATTTCTGAAGTGATGGAAATGTTCTATATTTTCATCTCTGTTGCAGTTAAATACAAAATTCAAATATCTGTGTACTTAGATCTGTGAACTTTAATATATACGAGTTGCCCTCAATTAAAAAAAATTCTAGGAGGAGATCACTTTTTTCCTTTCCTTCGAACTAGTGCCAGAGGTGAGAAAGCCAAATTCTTATTATTGTCTGTGCCATGTGTTTGTTTTTAATTAACCCTTACTCTCTTTGGGCACTTTGGAGGTCCTAGATTCATCTGAGAAATGTCAATTTATGAGTTTCCTGAATTTAATCTTCTGCCTCAATATCATGTGCGTCATCAAGGTGCTTTCTCAAAGGTTTGGCAGATACTCTTAGAGTTAAAGGCTGGCTGTGTGATCTTACATTTCCAGAGGTTCCTGTTTTGTTTATTCTACTCATCAGATCCCTATTTTTATGTCATTTTAAAATGAGTTTTAAAAGCTGTGTGTATGTGCATGTGTGTGAGTACATGTGCATTCAAACACCTTTTATCCAGCATTATTATCTTTTTAATCAAGAGGGTCACTCTGGCTACCTACTTTACTGTAGGAAAAGAGTAACTCTTAGTTTTAATTTTCCTTCTGTGCTTTAGACCTTTTTTGCTGGCTTTTTTTGAATGAGAGATTTTGTTTGTTGTTATTTTTCTCTTGATCTTTGTACTCCTTGGATCCAGTGTAGCTATACGGCATATGTACGCCTGTATTCTCAACCCCACTCCAGAAGCAGATCTAATATTTACAACTGCTGCTGTCTTCCAAGGGTAAGACTGTGAAAAGAGTTATTTATTCACTAGACCCCTGTGTTTATGACTTTTTATTCTTTCTCTCATATGTGTATGGCTTTGTATTCTTTCTCTCACCCTCTCAGATATATAATTCTACTTAAAAAGCAATCACAATTAGTCACAGCTTTTTAAACTCTCACAGGTTGGAGCATTTCAACTTGGCTTCTGGTTTAATATAATAAACATGGTTTGTGTCACCTGACATATATACATATCCTGTAGTATATATCGATTGCTTCAGTCTATTTCTGGTACCAGAACCTAGAAGACATTGGCTGAAGTCCACAGTTGAGTACGCAAATTTTTGTTCTGGCTAAACTTGTTTTTGTCTTAAATTTCATTTTTAAAAATATGTTTTATCTGTCATTGTAAAGTTTAGAGATAAACAACAAAAATCAGTATCTGACAGTGTGCCATCTGAATTAACATGTCTGCCTCTGGATTTTTGTTAACTGTTGATCCCTCCACAAGATATGTACAGTAAACCATCACTTAGTCTTCAACACTTAGACTAATGGAAACCTGTTTTGTGAAGCCTTTCTCCCCTCATTTTCCCAGGAAGATTGAATAAACCTATCCCTTAAGTTCTCATTGCAGTTTACATGTGTCTTTTTTTACAGTTCTCATCACACAATGTTACATTGTTTCCATGCATCTTTTTCCTATGAAATTCCGAGCTCCTTGAGAGTATTATATGTTGTTCAAATCTGAATCATTAGTACATAGCAATGTGTCTGCTAAATTAAGTACTCAGTAAATTATTAGAATTAACTAGTTAAATATTGTAATTTAATTTCTAGGACTTTATAACCTGACCCCACAGAACTCCACAAGTTCTGTTGCTTTTTTTTCTTATTAATTTTTAACAACCACCTATGGCACCAGCTAAGTCTTTTGCCTCATGTATCCCAAACATGCTGGGACATGTTCGTTCTTATCTTTGGGCTTTTCTCTTACTCGGAAAGTTGTCTCCCTGCTTTGAAAATTGGTGGTGTATGTGTGGTATATTTAGCAACTCTATTCACAGCAGTATTTTTAAGTCATGAAATACAATGACCAATGTATGTATTTATAAAAGACATACAAATGAAAAGCCTCAGATAAATTGTAGGGGAATGTAGGGGAAGTGATTCAAACCTAGGTGACATTAAACACAAGTTCAGGTTTCATTCTGATTGCATTGGCCTGAATTTCTCTGAACTGTCTGATATATACCAGTGTTTTAATGGGCAACAGAGAAATATAACTTACAATGTCTGATGTGTATCATGCTGTAGTTTGTTTTTCAGAGGTTAGAGGGCTAGGAGCTTATTTGGACTTTGCTATTGCAAAACCACACAAATATTATGCTGATGTTCGATCCTACAATTTGACTAAAATGTGCATTTAAACAACCATGTATGTGTTCCATCCAAGCATGATATTAGATAAAACAAGTAGCACCAGAGCAATTTTGCAAGTGTTTGAAGAGGAAACTATTGTAGTGTTTGGATTCAACCCACACAGTTCTCAATTCACATTTTAAGAGTGTAGTGGGACACAACAGAAAATGGAATATTGAAAGTTGAATCTGTTGTTGGCATATATTTTTGTGAGTGACAGGCTTCGGACAAAAGAGGAATGTTTTCCTTTTCTTTTAAATACATTACATAAGAAATTTGAAGTGATCAATTAAATATCTTTTATTTTTAGCAGCTAAATTATGAAAGCCAATATAGAAATTAGATAATTATTTTAATTTAAGCATGCTTAGTAAGATATGGCTCAAAACATGAGAAATATGTAAATTCAATATTTGGTTAAATGCCTGTTAATTAGATGCTTAATAAATATCTGTTAATTCACTATTAACTAATCTGACCAAAAAAGCCTCTATGAGTGAATAGCTCATATTAATTTAAGCCTACAGATTTTAGTTATGTCTACCTTAATTTAAATCCCAGCTTCGCCACTTTTGGCCAAGTTACGCACATGCTCTCTGCCTCTAATACTTCTTGCATAAAATCAATATCTTATTTATTTCATAGTGTTTTTAAGTGAATATAATATAGAATATAGAAACTAATTTTATTCTCACATATTTATGAGTTTATATGCATTTATACATAAAAATCTATATCTATATATACATAAGTTCATATATATACATACATAAATTTGTGTCTCTGTGTGTGCAGTAGTGGTATATGTGAAAGTGCTTTGAAGAGCGTCAGAGCAAGAAGGTTAGGTTCAGTGTGAGGCCCAATCAGAAGAATGCACAAGAGGCAGACATGAGGATGAAATGGCAGGCACCAACTTTATTGCGTGGAGAGCACTTCTGTTGGGAAGAGTAGTCTCTTGCACAGGGTACTCAGTCTTGGGCACACTTCTGCTCCCCTTTCTTGTGCTCCCCTTCTGCTCTCCTCTTCTGCTCTCCAGGGAACCACATGGCTCCTCACATAGCAGAATACAAAAGTGGCATTCAGCCACACATGCTTGATACAGTAAGCTGAAATATGTTTACATATTTTCTAAGTCTGGGGTCCTATTTCTAGCTGTGGGCCTGGATCACAGCCAGATCTTGGACCAGCCAGACCTTGGACTAGTCAGGCCTTGGATCAGTTAGGCCTTGGATTATAGCCAGACTTTGGGTCAGCCAGGCCTAGCGCCTACAAACATAAAGCACCTGATTCATGAAAAAAAAATATATGTGTTATCAATTATCACCATTAATATTACTGCTATTAATGACTGCTTATGCTTTTAGCTAAAGCCATCATCTCCCTTTGTATTTTAATTCACATCCACAGTAGCCTACCACAGTTCATTCTGTCTTCTTTTTCCCATATCATCAGTTTTACCTTCTATTGGATTTTTCTATTAACATTCAAACTTGCTGAAAATTTTCCATCTTAAACAAATCTTTCTTTACAAAAAGTGCCACAACAATGGGGAACGAGGTGTTTTTCCCTCCAATAAATGAAGCTGGGCCAATTGGACACCTATCTAGAAGAACTTTTAACCTATATCTTATAGTTTGCAATTGCAAATTATTTATAGTCATAAATGTGAAAGATAAAACAATTCATATTGTGGAGGAAAACAGGGGAATATCTTCATTTCTCTGGGATAGGTTAAGATTAATTAAGTAGGGCACAATAAAGTTCTCACCATAAAACAAAAGATTTGAAAAATTGTACTTCACTCAATATAGGACTTCTGTTCATGAAAATACATTAATAGAGTGAAAGGAAAGCTGCAAAGTTAAATATAATATTTTCAACTTGTATAACAAAGTTCATATTCAGAATAATGATAAACTTCTACAATTCAGTAACAAAAAGATAATACAATTCAATAAAAAAACCGAGTAAGCACTTCAGAGAAGGATAACCAAATAGTCAAAGTATACAAATACTAGTCAGATAAATTAAAATTAAAATCAAAATAAAATACTAGTCCACACTGACCAAGTGGCTAAAATTTAAAAGGTAGATAATACTAATTGCTGGCAAGTATACAAAGCAAATGGAATTCTCATACACTGTTAATGGAGGTATAGAGTTACGACTACTTTAACAGTTAATTAGCAATATTGACTAAAGCTGAGCCTATACATACCCTATGTCCAGGGATTCTAACATATATTCTGATTTACATAGTTACTTTGTGAATATCTGTTTCTTCCAACAGAACCCTAGGACAGGGGATTTTATTTATTATGCTTGCTGCTGAAACCTAAGTGCCTAGAACACAGCCCGGTTTATTGTAAACGCTTAACGAATGGCTTTCAATTCCTTTAGTAAAATTGTAGGAAGGTTTCTGAATGGGAAGCTTTTCATTTGGTACACATTGCTTTTTGCTCTTATGACTTTTCTCTTGTTATTTGTAAGAACAAAGAAGTTAGTTCTATCTAAAAATATGATAAAATTATAACAGTATAAAATGAATTATTATAATAATCTATTATACTTCTGATTTAAATAACCTCTTAGTCTCTTAGTGTAGAAAATGACAATAACTATTTTATAGAGCTGTTTTGATGATCATATAAGATCATTTGGTATAGCATTTAGTGTTAAGCCTGATTTGTGGTAGCATACAATAAATGTTAGCTATTACTTTTGCAAATATTCATAGTCAGTACTTTAAATACCTCTCTTAATGACCAGGCCAACATCCACTGAGTATATAACTGATTATGTTTTACAAAAAAAATTATAAAATCTGAAAAATAATGAAATTAAAATGTCATACTTCAATAATTTTTAGTAACTACCCTAAGCATACTGAAAATACAAGTATATATTATTTATCTCTGTATATGTTTTGCCTTCTGAGCAAGTTTTTGGTTTTGATATATAGAGATTTAGTAACATTTGCCTAAAAATTGTTGCCAAGGTAATAGACTGATATAACTAGAAATTAAATTGAGGCTACACAATAGGAAAATATTCATTTTTCTAGAAGAATCGATAATATATTTTTAAGGCTAAATTTTTAAAACTATAAAAATCTCAAGGACACTGTGGGTATAAGCATAAACTTTAAAACCAGTTTTATATCTAACAAATGTACCTATTCTTATGGCAAATGTTGAACATATAATATTTAATAAATAATACAACCTAAGAATTACAGTAGTACTGGTTTAATTTGCTCTTGAATTTCTTTCACGTTAGCTACAGGATATTTAACTATTTGATATTGAAAATAAGCAAGCATAATAGAGTTACTTGAAAATCACATTTGATTTTTATGATTAAAAGCAAAATTTTCTTCACTAATTACTTTTACTATTTCACGTTAGTTTAATTTGGAGAGAAAGTGGTTATAATGTGTCAATCTATGATCCACAGGCTTTCCATTTGGTAGGGAATAAGATATGAGCTTATTATAAATAAAACTGATGTATATGGTTGCCGTTCCTTAGCAATTAGTGGGGATGGGCATATGGAAGGGAATTATTTGCACAGAAATCAAATTTAGTTTTCAAACCTGTATTTATGATTTTGAATTGAGCCAAGAACAGAAAAAATTAAAATAGTTATTAGGGGTTTATGGAAACTGAATAAATGAATAGTTTCATTGGGAAGCTAAATGTAAGGATTAAAAAAAGATAGCACTGGCAGGAAATCTTCAAATATTGAAATAACACTTTTCAAAATGAAGACACTCATTATTGAAAAATAACGACAAAGCTAATCGAAGATGATCTTTCCATTCTAAAGCCTCTCCAGAGTTTTAAGGCATTGCTTCTCTACTGGCTTTATTTTTTTGAATCCTCAGTTTGACATTCAACTTTATAGGCAGTATAGAAGAAATACTATTACTTCTTATAGACCTTTTATTATTAAAATACGGTTTAAAATCTTAAAGATCCAGATAGCTCCTCTCTGTAAATTATATTTTAATAGTATATAACAATTTTATTTTGTTCAGTTTATTTAAACAACATAAATTATTGATTCATTATCTGTGTGACAGTCACTATATTAGGTGACAAAACAGAACACTTAGATATAGTCACTGTCCTAAAAAAAACTCACAGCCAAGGGAGAAGAAATTAGTACAAAGACAAATTCCATACATGTAAATATCCGACTATATATGCAAATATATAAATATTTGTGTACTCAAGATAGAAAAAGACAACAAAATATGAAGATGAAAAGAAAGTTATTAAGAAAAAAACATTAAAAAGTGTCCTAAAACATAGAAACTGAAGGAAGCAATCAGAATTATGGTGAATGTGGTCTACTCTGGGGATAAGAGACCTTATTACTAAGTTGGGACAGTAAAAGTTATCAGAGGTGAGGAGAAGGTCAGAACAGGTGGAAAACTATTTGGAAAATGTATACAATTCACTAGGGAATGACAGAGGAAAAGAAACTTCTGGTAAATAGAATAGCACAAGAAAAACATGATTTCCTTTAAGAAAATGAAGGCATATTTTAAAAACCAAGTACTATACAATTTTCTGCATTTTAAATACTTCAAAAAATGTAAGCAAATGCAATTAGAAGAGTAGGGATTGAATATTTTTAAAGTTCCATGTTTAAAAATAATCCCTTTGGTTTTTTTTCCAAGTAATACTTATAGACTGGAAGGAAGCTTTCTCTAACATTTATAGGACATGGGGCAAGAGTAAAAATGAAGGTCTACATACCAGATAGTGAGGGATATGTTCTCCTACACTGAAGTAGAGGCCAGGAAGAAACTTAGAACTATCTAATTGCCGGAAAGGTGGCAATGCGTGGAGAGCTGGCCCTGGCCCCTGTAGAGCAGACCATTCCCTTCTAGCCCCTAATTCCACTGACTTGTACTATGAGGGGCTATGTACAAAAGTGGACACCCCAGACTACATATACAGACTCTCTTTGTATATCTATAAAAAAGGCACCCAGTATGTGGTTTATCTTTGGGAGAAAGAATCAGTGTAGGAGGCCCAAGAAAGCTTAGAAAGTCTGGCCAAAGAATTCCAAGGTCTGTGTACCCAAGCCATGGAAAATTGGGGTGTGGTTCTGGTTAGGCATGTCTTCTGGATCCTTCAGGTTCTTTACCCTGTGGAGGAGGCATGGCTGGAGTAGGGCCAGAGCAGACCTCTAAAGCAGTGCTAATCAAAGACTGCTAGTCCAACTGACATCAGGGACTACTTGTTATTGGTCCATGATGAAATAAGGAGCTTCACCAGACTGTAAATAAACTGTATCACTAAGCATGCTCTTTATTTTAGCTGACTTTATTTTCTTTATTCCTTAAAATGACTTGTAAACTCCTTATCTTGTCATGGATCCACTCATGAAGTGGCACTGCTCTCAAGTATGAGGCTAAAGCTGAGGCCGCTCTTGACCAAGTCTAGAAGTTTGAGTTACAAAGAGCAATAAAAACAAACAAGCTGATTTTTTGATATATGATATATTCCCAGTAGGTATTTGGGGCTAAATATCTCCAGTGTTCAAGACAGTTCTGTCAGAGGCAAACTCACTAGTGAATTCACATTATATTCTTCCTAGTAACAGCATCAGTTTAATAGGATTTAAAACACAAAACATGAACACTTTGGACATTAAATATTCTGTTAATTAACTCCTTCATGTGAGTTTTAACCTTATGTTTATTTCCAAGATTAGTGTTTCTAGTCATAATTAAATATAATGATTATATAAAAATAATTTTGAGATCTAATGTAAAAATATAGATGTGAAAAAAATAAAGATTTCCAACTCAGTCTTATGGTCAATGACAAAGGTGATGAACTATAAGAATACTGTAGGCACTGGTCGAACTCAATAACTGGAAGTTTTTATTTCAGTAACATAGAAAAGATCAGATTGGAGTTATAATAGATGGTCTAATATATTCTACTTTAATGAGATCAGAAATAATAATATTCAAATTTATAGAGTTTAATTAAGATATCTCCTAATAACTAAGAAAAGTTTCCTTTAGAAATCACTCTAAGGGAAGACATTTAATATATTTGCCTCTTTGTTTTAATAGATGTAGCTACTTGTTATCAAAGAAATTTTAACTTCAAAAATTGTCATAGTAGAGTTAACTATGAAGTCAATCTTATTAAAATGAACAACTAGGCTATGAAATCAGCCTGATTAAAATAAAACCATATTATGATTTTTGTACTAAGGCCAGCATTACAAAGACTAATGGTAGTTAACTTTTCAACTTTTAGTAGTAATAGTCCTGTATAATAATGTTTGATAGTTATTCACAAAAAAAAAGATAAACGCCTGTTTTGTTATCATTGTTCTAATAGTAACCACTTTAAGAAAACGTTGTCTCACTTTGCAATATACTTTTCTTCTGTTGTTAAATTGTCCTATTGTTAAATTTCAATAAATTTCTTTTAAATACATAAAAGAAATTTCCTTGACTATCAGCAATAAAAATTATTTAATCTCAGGAACTGCGGAGTAGTTTTACTAGAAAATGAATTTAATTTATACACATTTATTTTGCATGCTTTTTAAAAGTGTTTTACAATAACAGAATACTATTATTGAAATGTTAGATTTAATGGAGTATTATTAAAAAAGAGAATTTCATCAGCAAAGTGAATGTAAGGAGCTCATTTCAAAAGA
Source organism: Pteropus medius (assembly GCF_902729225.1). Taxonomy (NCBI): domain Eukaryota; kingdom Metazoa; phylum Chordata; class Mammalia; order Chiroptera; family Pteropodidae; genus Pteropus; species Pteropus medius. Next base: position 7,731,085 of record NW_024353517.1, on the reverse strand, counting down.
AGCTAATTTGAGCTCAACTGCTATGGAGTATAATTTTATTCCTACGTAGGCTCAAGTGTACAGATCTAGGAAAAAGCAATTGATATCTCTTTAAAGTTGGAGAGGAGGGAGGTAGATAAGGGTAAAGAGAGTCAAATATATGGTGATGGAAGGAAATTTAATTTTGAATGGTGAACATGCAACATAATATATATATGATGTATTATTGAATTGTACACTTGAAAAACCTATGTAATTTTATTAACTAATGTCATCCCAATAATTTTAATTTAAAAAATCCAGTTTCCAGCTCTTGATTCTAAAGCTCATTTGCCTCTAGAGACGATCCAGATGTTCAGGTTCATTTTAGAACTGAATAAAATATAAGAATCGAATTCAAGAATGCACCAACTGCAAGAGGTCATGAAGAATGGCTTGTTGATTGCTTTCTTTTTATAGATATAGAAATTGAGTTCTGGACAAGGTCGGTGACTTTTTCAAGACTCATAAAAAAACAAAATTGTGATTTTCTTTTCTAAATCAGGATCTGTCCTCTACCACTGCTGCTCCTAAAACTAATTTTATTAAGTACCTTCCTTAAGCCACCCAAGCTTACTAAAAATAAATTGTGATTGAGTAAGAAGCTCGTTGTGTCTAGAAAGATCACCTAATCTTTGATACCTAGCCATATTATTTATCCATTCATTCAGACTAATATATGCTGAGTAATTTTTATGTTTAAAGTACAGATGGGCATGATGGATTAGATAGATGATTAAAGCATGTTCAGTATCTTTATATTATTAAAAGCTCACCATCTAGTAGGAGCAATAAGAAATAAATACACATATTCAATGTCATATTTATTCTAATACAAAAAAAAAAAAAACTACATTCTTTGAGGAATCCATTTGTAGGTAATTAGAGGAAGTAAAGAGCATACTCCATAGTGGGTGAGGATCAAAGCTTCAAAGATGAAATTGTGACTGAGATTCAAAAAGTTTTACTGAGAAAGAGTGGAAATAGTTTTCAAGTTGCCAAGGAAAGCTGGCAGCTAAAGGATGAAGCAGAACTGATTATAGGATGCAGATACCAGAGCCTGGCTGAGAAGGAAATCTGATAAAGAACCTAACCGAGAAGAAAAAGGAACCAGCTCATCACAGGAGTGTCCAGGAGTGTCAGAGCTGAAATGGTGTCAGAGTAAAAGAACTTCTTGGTCCAAACCGTTTTTATTTAGAAATGACTAACAGGCTCAATAATCTATTCTGGGTATATATGTTCGGAGTGAGGAGGCAGCGCTAGTGATTTGTTATAGAAGTCTATATTTCTATTTTCCTTCTGACAAAGGCCAAACTGTACCATGTCTACCAAATCCAACTAATAATGAATATAGACAGGTGCCACTGGGTCCTATTCTATTGAGATTTTTTTAATGATGTTCTCAGAGAATTTCATTGTAATATGATCTCGAAGAATGGATTCTAAAAACAGCAACTTTTAAATATATAGTTTTATATGTTTGCCTTAATCATAGAAAATTTTTAAAAACACATGGAAAAGGAAAAAAGTAATAATTACCCATAATGCACCAAAAGGACTCAATGTAACTACTCTAAAACTGTGGATTATGTGTGAATGTGTGTGTATATGTACATATATATAATATACATATATGTAAGAGGTGATTAAATGATTACTTTTAGAAAATATTATGCTATTGTGTGCCTTGGAAACCCAAGAAAATAAATATCATTAGTAATCAAAGAAACAGTTAAAAACATGAAACTATTTTTTTTTTATTTGACAAATTAGAAATGACTAACAATTAATGACAATATCCAGTATTGGCAAAGGTTTAAGGATCTGGGCAAACACTAGTAGAAGTATAATTGTCTTAGTATTTTGTAGTCTAGCTATATATGTCGGAAGCTTTTGAGATAGTTTTTACTGTGACCTAGGAATATATAATAAGGATGTGACATAAATATTTACAAAGCTTTATGAATTAGCACATTCACTAAAATAGTATGTTAAATACTGTTATTGTAAACAATATAATTTTCAATACTAATAAATGATTTGGCCACATGATATAATAACATACTGCTAACAAAGCTCACAAAGGAGAGAATGTTATAACTGTGCAGTAAAAAGTTCATGAAATATTCTGCATTTTAAAGGTTCTAAAACTGGTGCGTGTGCATGTGCATAAGCGTGTGTATGTGTGTTTCACATCAAATCTTTTAGGACATACATATATATTGAAACAGTTTTGTTAAAATAACAAGAATTAAAGTTTTTTATGTGGAAAACTTTTTATACTTTTTAAAATGCACCAAGTTCACAATTTTCTCTTAAGTGCATAGTAAGTGTTCAAATCAACTCTTTTAATTAAATTAAATGGAAAATATTGATAGAAATCAAATTTCTAATCTGAAGGCCCTTGTTAAGGATATCTACTGGCTTTATGTAATAATTTGACAACTAAATATTAGTGCTTTTATTTTTCCGGAGTTAATATTTTTCAACCTCGATGACCTGAACTCTTATCATAAGATTGCCAGAATCTATACAATCCAAGAATTGCCAATTAAATGAATAAATAACATGATGGCATGTATATATTTATAAATGTACTGAGACCCTATTAAATTAAAACACAAATCTGTTTAAAATAATAATCGAATTCATAGTGGTAATTTATCATTGTACATTCTTCCATCAGAGAGATAAACTTTTAATAATCTGGGTAAACTCCAATTTAATTTGAAACTATTCTTAAGTATAAGTAAAAGAAACCATGTTTGCAACACTTTAGTCCTGTATGTTTGTTTACTATTTTCTGTGTGTGTGTGTGTATTTACCTTAGTCTATAAAGGTGGCTGTGTCTTTTAAGAATACTTTTATCTTGGTAACAGAATCAAAGCTTTTCTTTTGCCAACTACAAAGCAAACAGCACACAAAAAGACTTGCTGAATGCGGTTTCCATCCCTGTTCACATAAACTGTAACTCCCATTAAAAGGTAGATTTTTTTCCCCCATGCTGTGAATTTGGGTTGGACTTGCCACTTGCATTGACTAACAGAATATAGTGGAATTAACCCTTTGGGACTTCTGAACCCAGGCCTTAAGAGTTTTGCTCAGGGGGAACTCAGACACAATATAAGACATTGAGGTTACACATGTGAATTGAAAGAGAGGCCACATGGAAAACTGAGGCTTCAAACCTGGAATTGATCATCAAAATGCCTTTCAAAGGAAGACTCTCCTGACGTGGAAATGAATTGACATTTTCTACATGTCTTATTGCTATATATGCTTTTTCTTATGACAGAATTTTGCCCATAAACTAATGTCTTATATGCTGTATCTTTTAACATTTTTCTTATGTGGTATTGTCATGTTTATTAATAACAACATAGTAACAATATAGCTTTATGGTTTGTTCTGTTCTATTTTCTACAAAGGATATAAGGTAAGTCATTTAACAAACTAAGGATACATTGAAATCTAATTGAAATTAATCATAGGCGGGACATAAAGAGTTCATGAGAAAGAAGTTTGGATTGGAGAATCATGGTTGTTCCAATGATTTGAGGTTCTATGTAGGCAAGGGCTTGAGCAAGCCACTTTCTTCTATGACTCTGACTCCTCATCTTTAAATAGAGGAGGAAAGACTTGCTGATATCTAAGTTCTTATCTAAGTAAACATTAAGTCTGGACTTAACGTACACACATTTTAAAATGGCTGAACATTTACTATAATTTATCTCAAACACATTCGATAACATAATGAAGTATTATAAATGTAGTTTTTAGATTTCTAAAAGCTAATTTGTGTGATTACATATGATAGCAATTGGAGAGAAGATTGTTATAATTAAGATTAGGTAATTGATGTTCGTTTTACCCAGATATTTGTTCTAAAACCTAGAAATGAACCAATTATATGACTGAACCCATTTTATAGGGTAGCAAAATAGCAAAATTCTGCTTTATTTATAGGAGTATTTCAATGCAACCTAGACAAAATGTTTTTTAAAATTTATAAGTAATACTTTGAAATATGAAAAGTTGGGCAAAAACAGAAACAAATGAAATTTAACTTTGCATGGTGAACACAGAATGCAATAAACATAAAGATGTATTATTAAATTGTACTTTTGAAACTTACACAATTTTATTAACCAACATCACCCCAATAAATTTAATAAAAAAGATGGGTGAAGTACTTGAAATTATGAGGTTAAATGAAATAATTAAAAGATTTAGTTTGAAAAGGGATTGGAGAAAGATGTGTAAGAAAGAGGATAGATTATTCTTTGTGGTTCTAAGGGAAGAACAAGAATATATAGATGGAATTAAAGAGAGACAATTTTGGCTCTGTTATATAGAAGAACTCCTTAAGAGTTCCCTCATAAAGGGTCAGTTAAGCAGAGATTATATAATCAGAGAAATCTTCTCAAGTAAATTCAAGAACTAGTTTCATTTTCCAGTTAGTCTAAGACTCTAGGTGACTGGTACAAGCATAAAAGATACTTCTGATTAAAAAAAAAATTTGGATACAGACTGCTTCTCCTGGGCCTGGGTCAGCGGGAAGGGCAAAGGCTCACAGTTGCACTTTGGAGATGGTTAATATTGCAAATCTCTTCAGGAACAGTAGAACCAACTCCCAGGCAAATAGTCCCATTCCCAAGGTTAGCCAGCCTTCAAAGACAAACACACATTTCTCTAAATGCTCCTGCACCAAAATTACATCAATGTGTTCTTTAATTCTTGTATTTTAAAACCCATGATTTTCTTGTGGTGAATGCCTCAGAGCCATTGGAGACCTCCAGGATGAAGACCTGCCAAAGCCAATTGTGGCCCAGGCACATATGCCAGCTGGATGGTCCTGCTTGACTCTGGGTTTTTTATTTTCCTTCTTCTTGCAGCTTCGAGTAAAGGACCCTTTCTTGGCTTTCTTGGGTCACAAATACTGGACTCTGGACTGAAGTCATCTTTAGATCCAGGCTGTCATAAAGTACCCCTGAGGAAAAGTAGAATTTGTTTTCCTTTCTAAGGGATTTGACTGAAACCATTTCCACCTCAGAGCCTCTGTTAAAAATTTCAGAGCTACTTTTCTGATGCTTCACAGTTCTAAAAAGGAATAAAAGCTTTTCTTTGCATACTTCAGAGCTTGGATATATGTCCTTATTAACGCTATGGACTCCTGCCCTATCTACATGCTTTCAGATTCCTGGATAAACTGCTGCTGCACAAAAATACAAGTTACAATTGCACATTGTAATGAAACAACTAGTATCAAAGTTTTATTATCATTCTGGCTTTTAAACTAGATTCTTAGTCCCATTCATTTTCTTATACTCCTTGTCAAACAATGGTGGGGATAAAAACTAAAGGGATTTAGCTCTGTAAAATGTTCCTACTTGATCAAGAATCATAGAATTTAAGACAGGAAGGACAAACCTTTGAAATCACATATTACAAATCCCTGAATTAATAATTGAGATATTTGCCCTAAGATGTTAAATGATTGAACATGGAGGGAAAGTATCTTTATTCCTTCCCCAGGGCTCTTCCAACCACACCCTGTTTATTCATAAGACATGTTCTCAGCCTCCACAGAGCTCCTTAAGGCTATATGTGACTAAGTGTCTGGCTGCTATACTAAGGAATTCTCTTACTGTGGAAAGAGCCCAGAAATCATATTTATTGATTGAACTAAATACCAAATATAGTGTTGTATATTAAATAACCCAATATAGCTTCTTTCTCCTCTAAAATCCCAAATGGAAAAAAAAAAATCAAGAAAATTGTGATGTATCCTCAGCATTTAAGAAAAGAAGATGATTGTTCATAGCACCTTTAAATAAGGAAAAATACAAGATCTTGATATATATATCATGAGTAAGGGGAGCATAATAACTTTGACTATAAGACACATCACTTTTATGTGTGGATTTTAGATACCAGTTTTGCATGTAAACACATTAGTTCTGATTATCATTTTAATAACTTTTTGTTTTCTAAAAATTCTACATAATATAAATTTCTTTTTAACATTCAATTCTTTATTTAATAACATTTTTGTTAGTTTTCTTTATCTATAGAGATAATAAATTGTTGTTTTAATCCACTTTTATGGCAAAAATTGGTGTTGAAGGGGATTTTCAGCTGTTCACCTAAAGACATTAATATGTATGATTAAAGAAATCTAGATTTCTTATCTTTGGAGGAACAATTCAATTAAACACACATTTAGTACATTTATTATTATAATAAATAACAATAGGACATTATAATAATTACTATTACACAATAATATATAACAATGCTATATTATTATTAAATATTAATAATATTTATATATTTATAAAATAATAAATATTAATAATATAACCATATAATTAACATATTAATGATATTATTATTGCTTAATAGTATATATAATATGTAATAATAATTATTATAAAGTCCTATCTATGTCTAATTAAGGGGGGCTAATTAAGGTTATGCAGATAAAAAGATGTAGTAATATACAAGCAGAACAACAATCATGTGCACATAAACTGAGAAATAAAGGAGGGTTCAGGGATTTGCGAGTGGTATCATGTGCCTGAAGCCTATAGTGTGTCAGTGGGAGGCAATATGGTGATGATTAATTTGGAAAAGTGAGTGAAAAGTTTGGATTTTTTCTACTCAATGAATCCTTCGCTCATCTTTAGTCATTTTTAAAATTGAGATGACAAATAATACGTTAAAGGAGTGTTAAGAAAAATTAAGCTCTGGAGGTAGACACCCTGAGTTCAAACCTTGGCTTCTCTATTTCATATGAAAATTTGAACAAATACATTTTTCCATGCATTAGGTTAGATATTTGTCCAATGGGGGTAATAATATAATAAGCTTCATTTACTTTCTATGGGGAATAAATGAATTAATGAGTATAAAGTATTCATACTGTGTAAGTCATCAATACAGTTTGGTATTATTATTAATGTAACATTTGGCATTAAAAACCCATAATTTACATTTTATTTTAGTGAATCTTTGTATTATTTTGGGAAATATATTTCTTAGTGTGAAATATTTGTTTGATTTCAATTCTATCCTCTTTTTAGACTTAAGTATAATTTTAAATAAATTTAAAACTATAGAAATAAGGTCATATTCCAAAAATGAGGAGAGGAATCAACTCGATTAGGTCAGAATCTTGGTTCTACTAAATTCTAAACATTTGACAATGAGAAAATAATTTAAATAACTTAAATTTTCAGAGAATCATTTTCTCAGCTATAAAATGGGGATAATAATTCTTGTTCACTATTAAAGTTTTATAAAGTTGACTGTAATTGAATGGGCCTTGAAAAGTAAGTAGGAAACAGACAAGTAGGAAATAAAAGGTCTTGCAGATAGTGTTAAGAATTTCGATCTTTGTCCCACAGGCAATGGAAAGCTATAAAAAGATATTTAGTAGAAGAGAGAGCGAGATGATCAATTACAAGTTTTTAAAAGATCATGCTGACAGCAATTTAGAAAATGTATTGGAGGAAAGTAAGAGTAGATGAAGGAATCCATATCAGAGTCTATTACATGTAAAAATAGCCATAGCCTAGTTCAAGGTGTGGCACTGAAAATTGAGAGAGATGGATGAATTGAGATCTATCTTAGAGATCACATTAACTGGTAAAGTTAATTAGGGAGGAAAAGAAATAAGAGGAGTCAAAAAAGCAAGCAGATTTTTCCTTAAACATTTGGGTAGAAGGTATTGAGAGTGAATACTGTTGGAGAGAGATCATGAGTTAGTTCTGAATATCTACTGAGTTTGAGGTGTCTGTAAAACATCTAAATACAGATGTGAAGTAGACAGTTGATAAGTGTCCTGGAACCTAAAAGAGAGGCATGAGTTAATGGTACAGATTTAGATTCATTAGAATATAGGTGGTCATTGAAGCCAAAGGAATGGAATAGATGACTTTGTCCTGATAGAGGATGCAGGGTAGAGGACAGGAAGGCTGAGGACAGATCACTGGGGAAATTTTTATAGTTGAATAAAAGACGATAAGCCATCATACAAGATAAAGAGACATAATCAGAAAAGGAAAAATTAGAAGTTTGTAAGGTTTAGAAGCTAAAGCACAGAATGTTAAGGAAGAGAAATTGACTGACCATTTTGGAGATGACTGAGTGAAATAATAAGCTAAGGAATGAAAAATTTCTCCTGGATTTGATGAAATATATGGCATTGGTAGTAGTGATGAAAGCAGTTTGGGTGTAATGTAAGGGGAAAATAAAATGGCAAAGATTGGGTAATTATCTTGCAGGGTTAAGACTAATGGTTTTGAATTTATAAGGAAATCAATTAGTGAAGCTGTGAATTTTTTTCCCAATAGTGCTTAGTACCTTGGATACAGGTACAATAAAGTAAATGAGTCACATTAAATCAAGGAATGTGATTTATTGAAAAGGCGAAATGGAAGGAGAAAGGTGACAAAGAATTTAGGAAAGAGAATGGTTGCAACAATGACCACAGACTCTAACCTGGATAAAAGAGTAAAGAGCTGATAATGGGGGAAAGCAAAGTTTTTAATAAACCAATGATGCCATTGAGATTCAAGTTTAGCTCTACCGAGGACGAATAATCCAATAAGGTGGAATTTATAGACGATTGTGGTCAGAATCTGAGATCTTTATTATTGCTCCAAGAGGTAGAATAGCTTATGTGCTGACAAGAGAAGGCTTTTGGGAGCTAGCTATTAATTTTCCTTGTTATTGACAGAGGGTCTGAGTCCTGGATGTCAAGTACAGTATTCATTTATGACTGCAAAGGTAGCGTAGTATTATGATTGGTTAAGAGCCAATGTCCAAGAAGAGACCCTGTAACTGGAGAACAGGAGGGACCAAAACTATACATTGAAATTTGTATAAGTGTGTCTGAGTTAGCAGTACAGATTTAAGATTTATCAGAATACAGTGATCAAAGGTTAAAAGAAATTAATGCAGAGAATTAAACTTAATTTATAAGATTTTGGTATAATTTGCATTTTAGGACACAAATGATAGTATTTTTGTCTACCATAAAATACATATTCACCATGTTAGAAATCACCAATAGGCCAAAAGAAGATGAAAATAACCTAATTCCACCATAAATAATGTTATTACTTGACATAAATCTCAATTCTTTCCCCTAGAGGTATATGAATATCTATTTAATTTTAATAGAAATAGGTTTATATTGCACATAGTTTTATAACATTTTTCATTAATCTATGTATCATTAACATTTTTATTGTCACTAAATATCTATCTACAACATAATTTTTAATTCTCCATGACACAATACCTATCTGTCCAGCCCCAAATAGAATAAAACATTTAAGGGACATATTCTAGTATATAATTCCAAGTTGAAAAAGAGAAGCTCTCAAAGTACTAACTAGATGTGTGATTTGAAGTATGCCTCTTCTAAGTCATAGTGCTGAAAGGAATGGATTAGTGAATCTGTACAATCTCTTATAGCTCTATAATTTCTGTTCTCTTCTATTTTATTCTCTTCTATTTTAAAACACTAACTGGTAACATCCTAGTAAATTCACTATGTGGTAAATGTATTCATCTGATTATGCTTAGAAGAAAACTGGGACAGAGAACATTAAGTGGCTAACACTGATTTATTGGGGGAGTGAGAGCCAGGGCTGGGAACAGAACCCCAAATGCCTCGCTCCAGTATGCCGAGTTCTCCGCTACTCAGCAGAACCATGCTGGTCACCCCACCCTGCCACTCTGAAATACTGACTTACCCAATTTGAACCTCCGAGGTTTTTGAGGTTTCAACATCACTAACCTTTATGGGCAAAAGCCTGCTTTCCAATCCCAGTGTGGCTTCCTTCTGGACATCCCCACTTTCCAGGCTGGGATTCCAGCTCAGCATTTGCAATAAACCTCTGCACTCTGGATCCAGGAGGCGTATCTTGCCTTTTGTCAGATCCCATTTTAATCTTTAGTGACTATTCTGTTGGATCACTTCACTGAAGCTGATTCCAATATTATATTCATTTGGACTTTTCTTTTGCAGACAGTTTTTGTCACAGTGTAATTTGTTTGGGGGCAGATTGGAGTCTGTGATTATAGACTACCATTACATTAGTCAGTGCAAACCTTGGCATTTACAGCTGTTTCTCTTTTGTGGTACATTTTTAAAGTTAAGTTTTATTAAAATTTCATGAATATACAATATTCATATATGGTCAACAATAAAGAAAGGGAAAATGCTTTATGGAATTCATGAGCAAACTATGAACTCAAATTAGGAAATCAAATGTCAATTTTCCTGATTAGCAGTCTATACCAATATTAAGAATGAAAGAATATCGGAAGTCTAAAATGAATGAATCTAATTGGGAAAAATTTTTTTTACACATAGGTTCCACTTGATGTTAAACAGGCTTTATTTCATAAAGTACATCAAGGTAGCTATTTCATGATCTCCCTGAGTTATGGAAGAAATATAAATACATTTTTAAAAGTATTATATTTTTAGAATATGTCCTCTTATTTGTGTATAGGTAATATGTGCTCATAAATAAGCTGGCAGTTTTGTACAGAGTTGTCAAAAATTTTTAAAGTATTGTTTAAAATTCAGGTGATGAAATATATCTTCAATAAGTCTTAGAATGTTCGATGATGGATATTCAAGAAGGCTTTTAAGAATGGTAAACAATTCGCTTTTTAAAAATATAAAGACAGAAATGTAGTAAATCAATATTCATTTTTCTGGGAAAATTTTTTACTAAAATTTTTTTTAAGTAATAAAAATGTTCTTCAAATGCTCTGACTTCTAAACTGATCCCCAATCTAATATTCAAATCTACATTTTCTTGGAGTCCTCAAGTCACTTCACATTAAGATTATCTAAACCAAAATTTGATTTCTTCCCTCATAAACCTTCTCAGTTTCCAATCATGGTCAGTGACATCTCCCTTGTTTTATTTAAGTGCAAAATTTAATGCTATTTTGACTTCTCTCTTTCAACAATTACATTCAATAAAAATCTGATGATGCTTCTCTCCCTTTACACATACCAAATTTTGCATAGGTTGATAATACATATATAAGACTCAAGATATTTTACATATCATTACTTTAAATGAGTCATGGAACCACACAAATATCTTCTTAGAAAGAGAGAGTCAGAAAGATACAGAGAACAAAGAGACAGAGAAAAAGAAGAACCTTTCCTCAAAATTTATACCATATACTTAAAAAATGGGCTATTCTTAGCCAAAATTTGATAATTTTCAATATTGATGCTTTCTAAATAACATGTATAACATAATGAGGTGTTTTGCTCATTATTCATCTTTTCAAGAGTTTTGACCAACTTATTATTATATAGAAAAATTTGTCAAACTTTTTTTCAAAGTTCTTTTGTAAAACTCTTTTAAAGCTAACACTCTATTTAAAAGGATACAGAGAAATTAACAGTTCAAGCATATTAATATAATTTTAAAAAGAAAGGATATTATGCTCAATTATAATGGGAACTTTTCAAAAATGTGTGTTTTAATATACACAACAAAGAATGTGCAAAATACTCAGAAACAGTACTTCAATATAGCAGGACTGATTAAACAGATAGATATTACTTTGAGAAGAGCTGAAAATTATGCTATAGATGGAGATTTAATAACATTGAAAATATCAATGATATAAAATTGAGTAAAAATATTATAAAACAAAATGTACAAAAACAATAAGTTTTAATTAAAATAATGATGTGACTCTAGTAAACAGACCTGACAGGTGCATGTCAAACAGCTTTTACTAGAAATAAAGCTAAAATTTTTAACTTTATCAATTTGTGTCTATGCTCATATATAATATTCTTTCCAAGTAAAGTTCTTGGCTGATTTTGGTATCCAGGTTAATTTGGCTCATAAAAAAGAGATGTAGAGTATTCTCAATTTTTTTTTTCATTAAATGTTTGCTACAATTCACCAATAAAGCCAAGGCCTGAGTTCTTGATGTGAGGAATTTTATAATTATAAGTTTAATTTATTTAACACACATAAGGCTATTTGGATTTTCAGATTTTTCTTTTATTAGTATTGGTAATTTATGAAGTAAAATAAAGCATACTGTGAGCAGGAAAGAGAGGGAGAAGAAAATTTAAAAAGACACAGATACTTCTGTGACCATTGGAAAGAAGAGTTGAGATGTAAGAACAGAGGTTAGAAGTGTGTAGTTGTTTATCAAGTTAGTTATGACTATGTGGCACGTATTCTTTATGTATTGAGAAAATACATGAAAAATGCCTAATCTAAAATGAGTTAAATAAAGTATTCCCAATATTTTAAGAGTTCAATAATTTCTACATTCTTATTTCCAGGATTAAATTTAATGAACCCTGGTCTTAAAAATCAAAATGGAATTTAATTTACAAATAAAGGATTCTTATTACTTGCAACAAAGCATAATGAATCTACAAGCATGTATCTCAGTAAACTGTCAAGAAAGGTAATTAATTTGAAGTGTCTACTTTTACTAAATTAAGTTGTATTTTAAAATTTTATGTGCCCTTTATAAGTTTGAAACTTTATTTTTAAATACTGACAAAAAAAAGTATATCTTTTTTTTAGGAGGCTTTCTTATATCTTAGAGTTCACCTAAATCCTAATAAGAATTAGGTGAAAGGTGGAGTGGAAAGGAGTGTTGATTTAGAAATTTAAATTATAAGATCAAAGAGAACATACTAGATTATACGTTAGTCCTGAAATTTAGATATAAACTAATATAGAGGAAAATATACATGTAAATATTTTCATTTAGTATTATAGGTATTTTCATAACCATGACAGAAAATATTATGATAAACAAATGGAAAATGCAAATCTACATCAATACACAAAATTAATGGAAGTCATAATGTCTTAGAAATGGCATTTATGACAATGTGGTTGTCATGGTTTATTTGTACAGTATGTGTCTTGGCTCCCAGAGAACGACCTTTGTAATCTCTTCCTATTTTGCTCTTGCAATCCTACTACTCTTGTTCCCTGGCATCACTTTATATGTGTCAGACTTTGCCTCGAGCTCTGCATTTTGGGCTAACCAAAGCTAAACACTATTTAGAATGTGTAAGTTATCCTTCCTATCACAATAAACCATAAACTTATGTACTACATATATTTTTACTTAAGCCAAGTACAAAAAAGATTGTTAGCATTATTTCATCTAAAACAATTTTGTGTGAAATAATCACTAGCTGTGTCAAGAAATTTGTTCTTAAAGCAACTAAGTGGTGAGCTGGCATTCGAAGTCAGATTTGTTTACATCATTATTTATGTCTCAATAAGAAGGCCTGCTCAAATAAGGCAATCGAGGAGAGTTTCATAAATTAGGTATTTACCAAGGTGTAGATAGGGTTAAGGAAATCCAAAAAATATGGTAAATTGACCCTGGGTCAGAAACAGCAGGAGTCTTTACTATTCCTGAACTGAATCCGCAAGGGAGGGAATAATCAACATAATCTGGAGCCAGTAGCTGTACTGAGAAGGCTACCTTTCACAATCTGTGGCTTTGAGGACAGGAAAACAGCCAGACCACTGAAATCTAGCAAAGAGGGATCTGGAGGAGTACCATACCACCTACCCTGCACCAGGAGAAGAAGTCTGCCAGGTAAGAAAGTGAAAGTCTGTCCTATGCATAATCTAGAGTTCCACTGGAATAGGAGGTTGTGGTCAAAACAGACTGGTAAATGGAGAACAAATCCTGATAATGCTTGACTCACTAACCTACAGCAGGAATGGGCTACAGAGAGCAGGGAGCATTATGAAGATAAGCAGCAGCTGGACAAAGTCAAAAAGGACTTTCCTATCTCATCCTGGGTGACACTGATAAAATAGAAAAGAAAGTGGGACTAATGATGGACAAAGTAATAATTTTACAAACGAGTCTGAGGCTCAAAGAATAGTGGATACAGAGTTGCCAGCAGAGCAGAATCAAAGCTTAATTGGTTCTAAGATGCAAAGAACTTACCCCACCTCTAAGGTGGGCTAGAAGGATTCTTACTGTCTATATTAAGATTGCCCAAGAGGATTTTTGAATTAATACAGAATAATGACTGCTATAAGCCTCATATCCTTCCCCTTTCAGAATCAGAGCTTGTGTAGTGGTTATTCTGTTACTACTTTAAAACTGCAATGTGTGTGGAGGGGAACAGATAACTAGTTTTATTATTTTGTAGGTTGTTAGAACAGAAGCCATATTGGGATCTGAGAAAGAGGACATCAAATCACTTGAGGATCATGGACTTTGAGCAGTATACAATGATGGGATATGTTCTTGAGATGTTTCTCATGAGATGTCAGCATGGCAAGGAAGAGAAAATGGATATTTGTGCACTCTGGTATGACTGGTTCAATACTAACAATATCTGTTCTCTTTTTGCTTGGTCCCTAGCTAGCCTACATTTTCCAACTCTACTATAAGAACTGTAGCTAAACAATAGGTCTCGTCAGTGAATGTGAATGAATATGATGACTGTCTTCCCTGGGGCTTTTTCCAGGTATGCTGTTTTCTTTTGCCTAAAGGCTAGATGCAAAGATCTAGGAAGACTCTGAAATCCTGCCTTCTATATAATCAAAAGAGTTTGAGTCTTAAAATCTTTTTGTGGAATATAAATTAATTGGCTATATACTTGTTTGTAGCCATAAGGCCAAGAAGCAATTTAATTGGCAATAAAGTGAGAGAGAAGTATGCTTCCAGTTTGTAAATTTACTGAGTTTTTTTTTTTGTTTGTGTTATGGCATCCAGACTTATGATTAATATAAAGAGACAAGCATTAAATTTAATGTAACTTAAAATAAAATAACAAAAATGCAATAAGTCGGAAGAGCATAATAAAATAGAAAACAGTCATACAACTTGTAAGATTTTTTGAGATTAAAACAAGTAAAATGAAGTCTATGATAAAAAAAAAATAAACCCACTAAAAATAATATCAGGAATAAAAATATATAGCTCCAGATTAAATAGATTAAATATTAAGAGAATACAATAAAAAATTGTATTGTCTATTTTGAAATTTTTTAATGAGTAATTTCCTAGAGAAATATAACTTATAAAAACGAAGTCAAATAGAAAAAAATTAGACGTATTACCATTGAATAAACACACATGCACATACTCACACTCTCTCTCATACACAATGCAGATATATTTAGAGTTAAAATATGCCAAAGGTTCAAGGAATAGAATTACAAACTTTTCTAGAAGACAAAATATGAGATATTGTACCATACCTTTATGAGACTAGTGTAACTTATAACCTAAACAAGATTTGGATAGAATGAGAAAAGAAAAATAAGCAGCTTATCTCAGTTATGAATGTACATTTAAAAAAGAACAAAAGATATAAAGCAATATATTTTAAAATACATTATGGCAAAATTGTGTTTATCTAGTAATATACATTGGATTTAATTTGTAAAAATTTACTACGAAAATATATTAAAGAAGAAAAACCATACAATTATCTCAGTATATTTACAGAGGTTTTGTTAAAACTTAATATGCAGTAATAATGAAAATTCATGGTTATATGAAGAATGATCTTAGTCTGAGAACAGGAAACTACAAATACTTTCTGTAAATGTTTAAGATATAGTCTCTTCAAAAGTATGAATAAGACAAAGATATGCTATAACACTTTTATTTAATACTGTAGGGGGCAACAAAACAAAAATAAAGGAATAAAGATATATGGGTTGAAAAAGAAGAAAAAGTCTCATTAAACACAGAATAAACATTAATTTTTTTTTGCATAGAAATATCACATGCAAAAAACTGCATGTGTATTCTTCAAATGATTAATAAAGTACAACAAGATGTTTAGATATATGATAGCCCATAGAAACTCTCAGAAGACTATAAGGGTACAATATTAGGAAATTATTGAGATAGTAATTGTGTTGGGTGACAAGATATTAAAGACAACGAGTTATTTATCCTTGAGAGTGGATAGATAAATACGAGTGCATGGAGTACTAGGACGCGATTGGAAGCAATACATAGATTTAATACAGAAAAGTCTATGTAATGCAACTAATGCAGTGCTCAAAGAGAAATTTGTAATCTTTACTTATATTAACAATGAATACAATTTTTAAGTTAATCCTCTAATTTTTTATCTTCAGAAGCTAGAAACCCAAGTGTAAGAGGAAGAAAATAATAGAGTGGAAATGAATGAAACAGAAAGTACACTAACAAAAAAAGAAAATCAACAAAATCACATGCTAATTATATGAAAAGATCAATGATTTGGGTAAAACCATAGATATATAGGTTAAGAAAAAGAGAAAAAAACACAAACTACCAGTATTAGGAATGGAGAGAACATCCCTACTGATCCTACAAACATTAAAATATAATAAGGCACTATTTTTGACAACTCTATGCTCATAAATTAGACAAATAAGATGACAAATTTCTTGAAACATACAAATTATCATAACACCCACAAAGAAATAGAAAATCTCAATAACCATATGTCTGCCTGCTAAATGTAAATTAATTACTACAAACCTATCTGTCCTCATAGTTTCACTGATATAATCTACCAATACTGCACAAAATCTTTCAGAAAACAGAAGGAAAGGACTTTTCAACTTATTTTTGAAGGCAGAATACCTCCGATAACAAAATAAGAAAAGCACATTTAAGAAAGGTTTATTATAGACCAATATCATTCATGAGAATATGCCCAAATATTTAACAAAGTTTTAGCAATCAAAATGCAGAAATATATCAAAAGATAGTAAATAATGATTGATTGAAGTATATCCCAAGAATACTAGTTGGTTAACATGTGAAAATCAGTGTAATTCTATTCATTAGGAGAATAAAGACTAAAAAAGAATTTGATTGTCTAAATAAATGAACTGGTAAAATTTAATACCAATTGAAGATAACAACTCTCAACAAACTAGGAATATAAGGGTGCTTTCTCAACCAAATAAGGGATATGTATAAAAAATATACAACTAGAATCTTAATTAATGGTGGAAGTCAGAGCACTTTCCTCATTGATTGAGAACAATGTAATGCTTGCTCTTGACACTTCTATTCAACATTTTAATTGAAGTCCTAGTCAATGCAATAATAAAAATGGAAGATTTAAAGAAAATTTATGGACAAGACAACTGTTTCTGTAGAATATCCTAGTGAATCTATAAAGGACTAGTAGAGAATGTGCTGATTAAAATCATAAGGAATGAAGTGGTTGCTAAGAAACCACAGAAGCAAATGTTCTAGAGAGATGGAAATGTTCCATATCTTGACAGGTGTGTGGGTTACCTAGGTATATGTATTTGTCAGAACTCATTGAACTCCATGCCTCAGATCAGTGTATTTATTATTAAAAAAAAAATAAAAACAGTAATTTTATAATGGAGAAACCTGGCAGGCACCACCTTAACCAAGTGATCACTGTTAACATCACCAGTAGGAAGGTGTATTGATGTTCTGAGATGGTATGACATTACTTCTGTGTATTATTTCTAAAAAAGCATACACTTAATCTAATGATAAAAAAAAAATCAGACAAACCTAAATTGAGAATCATTTTGCAAAATGACTGATCAGCACTCATAAAAAATGCCAAAGTCAGAAAAGACAAGGAAACATGGAGGAAGAGAGGAACTGTCTCAGGGTAGAGGAGAATAATGAGATGACTATGTGCAATATAAAATCTTAAATTGGATCCTAGAAAATAAAAAGAGTTTTAGGACAAAAAAACTGATTAAATTTGAAAAAAGCCTGTTATTTAGTTAATGGTCTCATAACAATATTAATTTCCTGGTCTTGACTACTGTACTGTGCTTACAAACGTGTTATCATGGGAAGCTGGTTGAAAAATATACATGAATTCTGTACTAGTATTGCAACTTTTTACAAGTCTAAAATTATTTTAAAACAAAAGTTTTAAAAAATCAGTATATATTAAAAAGTTATTATAACTCAGATTGTGTAAAAAGGATACAAGGAGACCTATGGGAAATAATGCACAGATGAAAAACACAAACAAGAATAAAGGAAAAATTGATATATGAAAACAGTATTATTTCAGATCAGTAGGGAAGGGATTAACAATTCAATAAATAATTTGTCCTTGCGCCTTTTAAATGCAAACCAACCAATCCAGAGCCCACACCAAAACTAACTTCTGTATTGGATTCTCATACTCTGGGCCACTATTCCTCTGCCCTAATCACCCCAAGGTCAGGTACCAAACAACTTAGAGACAACCTCTTTGCCCCAGAGCTGGCAAAAATTATTCAAACTAGCCAATCCAATACCTGTTTAACTTACCTCACCCGCTCTTGTCCACAACTTCCTCTTCTCTCTCAGCCTCTTCACTGACTCTAGTGCTTCCCCATTGGACCCCTGTGGTATGACATGCCTTTTCCTTTGGCATCTGTAAGTGTTACAGAGACACTGGCCATATTTAAATAATAATAAAACCTGTATAAAAACAACATGATACTGCTGTACATACGTGCATTCTCTGGCTTAATTCTTACATCAAGACTCTGAGTAAAGTAATGAAATCGTCTCCATATTTCACAGATAAAGAAATAGGAGCTTACAGAGATGAAGTAACTTTCCCAGAATTACAGAACAGATAAACGGCAAGAATCCAGGAACTAAAATCAGATCTATATAAAATCAAATTTCGTATCCATTATTTAGGGGATATGAGTGGAATTTGCCCCAAATTGTATCAGTACACTTTTAGTTTAGGAGTTAAAGAACTTATCAGCTCTCAATAACATTAATGTAATATCATCAAAGTTTAAAAATATCCTTCCAAAAGTTGCTATTTCCACTCTTTTTATGCTTCATTTTGCAATCATTACATTTTTCTTACTATCTGTATCATTTCAAGCATATTTTTATGAAAAATTGGTTGAGGAGGAAGGGTTTCAGGTTTGTTACTCTTCATAATCCCTGTGAGCTAGTTCTTTATTTTAAAATTTGGTTAGTATGACTGTGTTAGAATACACATATATATCTAAATTAATTTCCCAGATATTCAGTCTCCTAGGTGAGAATTCAAGCAAGGGATTACGTATAGTAATTTAATCAATATATTGATTTCACTAGCTGGAAAGACTTAGACTATTTGTGTTCCAAAATCAGAGTGTCGTATTGAATTCAAATTCTGATGTTCAAGCTATTCTGACCTAAATTCACTGCACAATCAATTATATCATCCCTAAGAAGGGTCAATCAGACATTATATGTCTCCAAATATTATGCAATATAAAATAAATGGCACCCTTAGGAAACATTCTTTTAAAAACCAACTAACAAACAAAATACCTAATCCCAAATTTTATCATATTTTTAGGGCCAATAATTAGTACATTAAAAATACTAATGATCGAGAAACAAATTAACTAATATCACAAAACAAACAGCAAAGCAAATTTAGAAAGTAGAAAATATTAAAGGGCAACTGATCTGGTATCTTTAGCAGATCAACATTATGGAATGATAAATAAAAAGGATGAACAACTGCTCTAGATATAAAGACATGTAAGCAACATAATAATCAACTAGCAAGTGTGGACCTTACTTTGATCCTACATGAAAAAGTCAATTGTAAAAAATATACATTTTGAGACGTCGGGAAATTTGTTTATATAACAAAATGACCAAATTATTTTTTAAAAATGAATATATTGGCAGATATACAGGAGAAATAAAATCTGGGCTTTTCTTTAAAATAAGACATAAAAGTAAAAGACAGTAGAAATGAAGCAAATGAAATAAATCCTTAAAGAATCACACATGTAATAGCATCAAATCCCAAATAGACTTTTAATGAATGTTTCCTTTATAAAGATTAGGATAGATGGAAATTTAACCCAAGATTCAGAGTTCGAAAATTAGAATCTACTTCCTTTGCCTCATTATGAAGGGAGAGTATAGTTTTAAAATTGTGTCCATTTAAATGTTTTGTTACTTTTAGAAAAGCTGGTGTATAATTCCCAAGGTTAAATTTTCTATTTTAGTAGGGAAAATGTAAACTTTGGAGAGAAAAATAATAACCTGATCAATTCCATACATTTTTGTTTTTATAAACAATGTTTAGCTTTGATAAGTACTAGGAACATGTAACAGATAATGCCCTTATAGTATCATAGTATAACTTTATAAACATATGCCATTTAAGCAACATTAAAATATTAGCTGAAATAAATAATTGGTATGAAAAAAATAGATTGAATAAAAGTAAAGTAGTGCTTTCTACTTTAAACTTATTTTTTTTGAGCATCTCTCCAACTTTAGGGAATATCAGATATCTAAATTCTCTCTTATGTCTTATATTCTATAATTCTTTAATTCCAGTATCCTAAGAGGATTTCTGAAGGTTTTCATAAACAAATAGATAAAACTTTTTGGAGAATTTGGTGAGAAATTATATAGAGAGATTCACAGAAAATAATCCTCAGATCTGCCCCTTTTGGCACTTATAAGAAAGGACTTTAGAGTCCTATTGACCTAATCTCATTTTGAAGATTAAGCAATGAGTTTAAGGCACATTAAAAGCCTAAGGCCACATGGATAGTTAACTGGTAGAATTTAAGTGTTTCGTTTATCATGGTCCTCCCAGAATAGAATATATGAATATATGGAATTTCACATTCAGGATAGACAAAGGGAGATAATGTAATAAGGCTTTCCGAGAAGAAGGGATATATTGAAAAAATTCTAGATGAGTAGATTATTCACATGTTCTTGGAAGAATAGTTTTACTTGCATACCACATTCATATAGGTAAGCAGGAAACAATAATTTAGAAAAGTATGGCATGGCCACACGAGGCAGACCTCAAAAATTTTTCTTAAATACATATAATCCCTGATATAGAAATACCATGGACTCCTTGGAAAAGAAATAGAGGTGATGCTATAGTAATAAGCAATCGAAATGGTACTTGATAATTAACCTCATGCAACAAGAAATGGGGAAATTGAAATGACTATGTTTTGAGGCAAATAACATCTGCAACAAAATCACAACTTATACCTAGTTTAAAAATAGCTTTCCTCTATTTACTCGATAAGTATTTTGTGCTAAAGAATCTCCTTTTAAAATGTAAATATCAATGATATTTTATATTTTTTCTGTACACTAAATTGCGAAGTTTTGAAAAGAAATTAATTTCTTCAAAAGACTTCAAAAATTGGTTTTAACTACCATGAAAATTTAGTTTGCAGTATAAAACTATACAGAACGCCCAAATTTCTCTCTCTAGTGGTAGGCCGCATCTGATTGCTCTAGAAAATTTATTAGTTCATTTGTCCATTCAAACATGTATGCATTCAATCAACTGAATACAAGCATGGGTGCATTAGAGATAACAAAGTAACACATATTTCAGTGTCTTATGTAACTCTCCTGAGTAACGGTTTCAGGCAATAAGGCTGTTATCGATCTGTTCCCTTCTCAGTATTGCTGTGAATAGAAATAGAACTTTTACTTTAACAGCCTAGCATCTCTCCTCTCTTTTCTGAAAACAGCAATCTGGTTTTGCCTTGATGAAAGAATTATGTCCCCATAGAGCTGAATCTGGTGAGAATATCAGTCAAGATGGTCCATTCTTAGTCAGAATGCAGGCACATGACCCAGGCTAGGCTCAATACTTTCTCTGGAATTTGGCTCTTAAGCAGAATGCTCAAGAGTCTGAAAAGTTTGGAATTGACTTATTGGGCTGTGTTTTCTACAAAAATTGTTCATTGTTGCTGGAGATGACCTGTTTTTGTGCTTTTGAGTCTAACTCTTTAGTTTTCGCTTTAGTTCGTCTGTACGTAAATTTCTCTCTGCTTCAAAGGACCAGAGTCGGTTTCTGTCTTACCATGAAAAAGATCTAATCAATATAATGTGACAGTAACCTTTCCACTGAATTACCTTAATTGCAATTTAATTTATAGTAAGAAATATCATTTAATAAATAACTCGTACTTTTAAAATTGCCCATTCCATCAATAAGTAATTTTAATGGTCTTTTCCTTCTCCGATCACAGAACTTAAATGTCAGAATTTTGTCCTCTTTCCAAGACTCTCACTTGTGAATATTTCCTCCAGTCTTTCTTCACCCCATCCCTACTGCTGTCTTCTATTGTAGGTGCTCAGTTCTACGCTTGACTCCCTGGATCGCTCTGAAATCTACCAGACGACAGACATTAGGGAAAGGGAAAGAGCGAGGGAAATGTAGTTCATGTTTTCTTGTTGTCTTATTTCTTGGAATTTATTTTTGGGGGAGAGGGGGGTAGGTTTTTTTTTTTTTTTTTTGCCAAATAATTTTTGAGGGAATATGTAAAAATCCTGGAATATCATCTATCCAGATCTGGGTGCAGACATAAGAGAGGATAGTTTTAGTTCTTCCAATATGACAAAAACAACAGTAAACATGATGTCTGTTTTTGTCTTTCACCCATTCTATGTCCTTAATAAAGCTATTTAAAATCTTTGAGATTTATTTATCTACAAACTGGGGCTAATA
The DNA here is from genome assembly GCF_902729225.1 of Pteropus medius. Classification (NCBI taxonomy): domain Eukaryota; kingdom Metazoa; phylum Chordata; class Mammalia; order Chiroptera; family Pteropodidae; genus Pteropus; species Pteropus medius. Next base: position 7,708,527 of record NW_024353517.1, on the reverse strand, counting down.
ATGACAAGTTTATTTAAAGAATAAGTGAAATTTTATATATACATAGGCATTAGTAGTTTAGAGTCGAAACCATAGTAGGCCCAGGCTTCCAACCCACAGTAGATACTCTGCTAATGACAAATAATAAAGTTGTAATAAGGAGGTGAAAAAAGGTAAATGAAGTCAAAGGTAGGCAAAGAGAATTTTCCTTTAGGAAACAAGCAGAAAAGCAAGACAGTTTTCATATTAACGATCAAGAAAGTTTTGCTGGACACTCTCCTCCTCTAGGAATGAAAATAAAATTAATTTTTAAGGGCTCGAGTGACAGAAATGCAAAGGAGCAGTAATAGAATGATCTAGACAAGAGAAAGACAGTGATAAGGAGAGAGACAATGGAGCCCCATCAAGGAGAAAAAGATGACAAGACTTGTTTTACAAAATTCTCTAGGAAGACTAGGAATTCCACATTCAATATACCTGTCTGTAAACTTTATTCTTTTTCCATACAAGAGCAATCTAGGATAATGAAAACAAACAAATAAACAAACAAACAAAAAACTCAGAAATCTGTGAAATTCTTTTTTTTTTTTTTTTTAGAGTCAAAGGACTGTTTATTAGAAAAGAGGTAACATTTTACAGATGGTGTGGTCTCCTCTCAGAGGCAGAGAGTGAGAGAGACAGCGCAAGAGACAGAGAGATAAAGTAGACATCTGTGAAACTCTTAATGTGAGTTTTCCATTATGGATTTCCTGAAATTATACCTGCTTGTCAACATGGATATCAGTGCCTTTTCACATAAAGACCCCAGACTACACCCATTTGCAATGTGTTCTGTCTTTCCTTTAACCATTAAGAACTATCACTAAAGAAAACAAACCGACATTCAATTAAACCCCATGATTGTTCTTCAGTATGCAGTTCAGGAGACATGATCTCAGCTAATCTAAGCTCTTTCTTCTGAACCTTCTTTCTAATGGAAAAGGCAGTTTACTTTCTAATGAAAAACCTGAGTAATCTATTTATTCAAAAGCACCTGGGGCCTCAAGCATCATAGCTAAAGTTAAAGTGATTTTAAACAGCAAGCCAGAAGTTCTTTCCCATTAAAATATCACAAGGGTACAAAACATTTGGGCTTAAATATTTGAAGAACTTTCTGCTATGCGTTTATATTAGTATCTGAATAATGATTGCTTAATTATCATGAATTTTTGTCAATGATTGAGAAATAATTGCAGGGGAGTATAAATGAACAGTACTCACACATTTAGTAGCAGATTAGGCAAGTGATTTAACTTCTTAGGGCTTTAACTGAATTATCTTTAAAATGAAGACAAAAAAATAATTTACATGGTTGAAACTTTAATGTAAGAGTACCAAACTAAATTCTTTTCATATCTATATATTGCATTTGGATTTTTATACTGCTATTTACATGATTCAGAAGAGGAAACTAGAAAAGAGAAATATAAAAATAAATTGCATGCATTAATATTATGATATATAAATCGTTTAAGTTGGAAGGTAGATGTAATAATGGCAAATAACTAAATATGTTGATTAGAAATTATTTTGCTCACACTCTGTTTTTTTGAGAGTCGATGACAGACACTAACTCTCTTCAGCCCACATAGATGATATAAGAGATCAGGGAATCAAATATAGAATCCAGTGGTCTTCCCATCACTGAATTAAGTCAAGTCTTTTACTTTCAAATTGATCTTTAATTCAGTCAGTTAAGGTGGGGTCTTTGATTTGCAGCATCTCTGGCAGACTACTGTGTTTGTCCTCAATTATTGACAGGACTTCTGAGCCTGATGTAAAGTATCACCCTTGACTTATACTAACTTTATTCCTAATAACCATTAATTAATAATACTGCCTAAAATTCATTTAGAAAGTGTCTTAAGTTTGCAAATGACTTTTATCCTTATTATATTAAATGTTCCTCATAACTGCATTATGGAGAAGCAAGAAAGATATTATCATTCCTGTTTCTCTGAGATTAAATGATTTTTCCCCATGTTACAGAGAAACAAAGTTTCCTGTCTCTAATTCTAATACCCATTTCCAGTACCCGAAACTGCTACAGGTGACACCCAGATGGATGACCTGCTACCACCAGCCTGATACATAGCCTATCTAAACCAGCAAACTAGCACAGATTATAGAAAAGTTGGCAGCTTGAAATATACCATCCCTTCTCTAAAGAATACAAATATAATTGTATAATAAATTACATATTCGTTTAAAATCTCATTAAGGTGTTTTGAAATAATTTTACTATTTTCAATAACTTCAGTTGCAATAGAGAAAGGGGGAGGAGAAAGAGTATAATAGAGTCTGACTCAGGTTCTGAGACAAATTCATCATAGAAGAATCAAATACATCCCTTCCTCCTTTGGGGGCTCCTTATCCATCAAATGAAGCTAATCACACTTGATTAATAATGTCATTTGCAAAGTGCATTGGTGAAGAATGGCAGACCTTAACAAAAGGGAGTCAGAGAGGACACAGGCATGCTGCTTTGTACCCGTTAAATATGTTGTTTAACTACATAAAGGATAGTCAAGTTAATCATATCTGAGAACTCTAACTTCATCTTCTAAATGTGTTAAGATTCATAATATGTTTTACTTGATTTTTTTTTAAAAAATACTAAAAGTAAATTCTAAGAAATCAGTTAAAACTTGAAAATCCATTGTCTTGTAAAATGAATTTCACTTTTATTAATTTCTATTATTCCAAAAAGACTGTGTCTGCATTTATTGTGTAACTAAAATTGTCAGGGGCTTCTCTTTCATATATTTTAATCTTATTAGCTTATTCCTTAATGAGAGATATAGTTATCACTATACAAACAATAAAATAAAGTGAAAAAATAATACAGGTAAAGAAAAAGAATATGACTTTGCACACACATCTGCCAGATTCCCTTGATTTCTAATGTCAGAGTTATTATGAATCAGGTTTTTCTAAAACAGTGCCTTTCTAAATAGTTTATTGACAGAAGTTACACAAAAGAAAACAAACTATATAGATTTCCTCAAAGATGTCGTTTATTATGGATACAAGACTTCTTGAGGTTAAGAAGTCTTAACCTCAAGGTTAAGAAGTCTTAACCTCAAGACTGTGTTTATATCTCAATGTATTTTTGAACTTTATTGTATTAATTTGGATATATCATTATGTTAGAGTGGTTTAATAGATTTCTGACACTTCTTGATGAGCATTCAACAAACTTATTAGAAGGATAAATGAATGAATAAATGAAAGAATGAATGGAATCTTCTCATTTTTTTTTGAAGAAAGAAATAACTTTGTACTCTGAAGAAAACACTCATAATATTTATTGTTTTGTGCCTTTTTAAAATTATTTTTTCTTTTCTAAGTAAATAATAAAAATTATTACATAAGTCCAGATGAATGGATTTGTTTCAGTAAATTGACTCTTGAAAACATTTTAGTCTTTCTGTTTTCTATTTCTCAAATTAGTAAAACTTAAAAATGTATTATTTATAGTCAACCAGAGACATTGTAGAAGTGTCAAAGAACATACAGAACAAAGGTCCAAAAGGCTTGTAGAATTGCACAGTTCATCTCTAGGAACTGTGGAAACATGGAAACACATTGTTGAAAACAGTGTCACATTTAAGAATATCCTTAGATATAAATCAACCTGAGTTATAAGAAATGACATTTTTAAAGAAGAACCTGCCTGGTTTATTTCAAAACTCCTTTTATTCAGAAGCAGACCTATGCAAGCAGATGTTGCCCCTCAGCATTGCTTTCTGTAATTCTTTAAGTCTTTTAGACACGGTGCAGGAAATACATTGTATCGCCAGTATTTTCAAGTAACCTCAGAGATCACATGCTGCAGAACAGGGAGCAACACAGCTTCCCGTGTCTGCCACTAACACTGATAAAGTATGCATTTGTCAACAAATACTGTAAACATTCTGGTCTTTTTTGCATTTATAAAACAAGGCAGTCATTGTTCTCTTGACTCTTTGTATTCTCTCTACTTGAAGAAATTTTTTTGGCAATCGAAAGACCTAGGCTCAAGTCAAAGCCATATCTAAGTTTTGGAATCCTAGACATATTCTCTTTCAATGTATATATATATAGTCCTAAACTGTAAAAATCTTGGGTTTGGATTAGGTCTCTTTCAGGTATTAGATTCTATGAATCAATGAATTAGAAATCAAATATTTTGAAGATCTACTGAAAAGCACACATAGGAACCATAGTTTAAAACTAAAAAAAAAAAAAGCGAGGGGGCTCTTAAAGATCTTAGAAAGTCTTGACACTACTAAAGAATCTATGTGATAAGATTTGATATTTGTCTTCTATGATTATTTCATATATATCTTTCCCAAGCTGAGGGGTCTTTTTACAAGAAAAGGTAGAATCTCATATATTCAATAACTTTTCCAACAAAACTGGGTTTATGTGCTCTGAATCAGGCACAGTAGTTGATAAATACTTCCTTTTAGAGATAACAAAAACTCTAAATTTTTTTATGTGGCAGAATTTTCTCAGAGTTCTCTAAGGGGCAGAATGATTTTTCTAGGCTAGAGCCTTACTGAGAGGCCCCATGGCTTTTTAGCTTGGGAACTGGAAGTCTACACTAATATCCTCGCCTCTGTGTCCAGACTTAAGCAGGTAGGTAACAAGGAGTTTGGGTCCTAATCATTTGTAGATAAATCTTGATGAAAAGTTTCCATCACCTGTTGTTCTTTTATTATAAATCTTATTTACTAGTAATTGAATTTGCTTGCTAGTATTTTCAGAAATGGTTGTGTTTCACTTTATAAATCCTTTTCTTTTTATAGGATATTTGTAATGTGCCAATTTCCTTGCATCAACCTTCCTATTTCTTTGTTGAAAATCACTAAATTCTTTTGGCGAGTTTTAGAAGTAATTATATACATACATACATACATACATATATACATAGTTACATAATTATATACATATATTCAAGTAAGTATCCTTGGATATTTTGTCTTAAATGAGAAGAACTGAATGAAGTTTCACCAGCTATCCTCTGTACCATATATTTAATTTTCTTTATTGATAGTAAAGAAAATAATTATATGCCATCTATTGTATTCAGCATAATGACTATTCCATGGCCTTTGCTCTCAAGAGGCTCACATATGTATGGGAAATGAAGAAAAATTTTACAAGGCTGAAATAAACAGAATGTCATGAAAATTCAAGAGAGGGATAGATACACTATTCTACTGTTTATGAATCACTATAATGTGGGATGTTGTACAGAAATATGTCTTCCACATTATTCATTGCATTTCATGTCTATATAGTTTTAAGATATGCTAATTAGTCCAAATCTGAATAAAGGGTTAATGATTTAAATTGCGAGGTCATATTTTGACCACTAACTTTTCTAACAGTAAGTAGTATAGGAAAAGATGGAAATCATAGCTTTAACATGGCCATACCACATGAACTATAGACTAGTGGTTACCAGAGAGTAGGGGCGGGGAGTGAGAGGGAAGGTAAATGGAGTAAAGGAGGTCAAATATGTAGTGACAGAGAGAAATCTAACTATGGGAGGTGAACACAGTATAAACATATATGCATTATTGTTAAAGTGTACGGCTGAAACTTATTGAATTTTGTTAACCAATGTCACCATAAAAATTAAATTAATTAATTTAAAAAATAATAATAAATAAAAATAGACAAGAGATCTGAGCAGAACTTTTTCCAAAGAAGATATACAAATGGTCCATAAACATTTGAAAAGATGCTCAATACCATTAGCGATCAAGGAAATAAATACAAATTCTTAACCAAATATTAACAAATAGAATGCAGCAATATATAAAAGTAATTATATACCATGTCCAAATGAAGTTTATTTAAGGGATGCAGGCTAGTCCAGTATTTGATAATTAATATAATCCATGATGTGAACAGGCTAAAAGCACATGAAAATAGCATTCAGTGCAGAAAAAATTTGAAAAAATTAAACATTCTTGATAAAAATTCTCAGAAAAATAGGAATAGAACTTTCCTCAATTTGATAAAGAGCATCCATAAAAATCTACAATTATTATATGTAATGGTTTAATAAAGACTGAATGCTTTCCCCTCAAAATTAGTAACAAAGAAAAGATGTCTGCTCTCACCAGTCCTCTTAAACAAAGTGCCAGGAGTAGGCAGCTCAATAAGGCAAGAATAGGAAGTAAAAAGCATTCGTATCAGAAGGGAAGAAATGTTTTGTATACTGAGTGTATCAATGTCAATATCCTGGTTGTAATATTAAAGTTTTTCAAGATGTTACCATTAAGGGAACTAAGTAAAAGATACAGGAATCTCATATCATTTCTTACAACTGAGTGTTAATCTACAATCATCTCAAAACAAAATGTTTAATTTAAAATAAAATTGAATTAAATTAAAAATAAATAAAAAAATAAACACGGCCATATCAAAAAAGAGAAATGCAGAGACAATGCAGTGCAGAGACAAGAGCCCTGGGCTAGCTGTCAGGAAATTTGGATTTTGTGCCACATCTGTCAATAAGTAAATATTGGTTATTTACTTATTAGGAGGTCAGTTGCAGTTTATAATCTATTAAAGAGTTTTGCTAAAATTATCTTAAATATATTAAGCTCTACATCTATGAAATATCTTATGTCATTATATTCATGTAAAAAGACCCATTCTCTAAATATAATTAATATATGTGGATATAAAGAACATTTATAATTATATAATTAATAATATTAATTAATATAGTCAATATAATGTTTATTATATTCCAAGCAAACACAAATCAACGTGCTTAGTATTGTCAGAGTTTTATAGAAAGAATTTCACATTAAGTTAAATCATGCTAAGTATCATTACCCGATGTGAACTGTGGGTCATATGTTTCTAACAAGAGGAATTAGAATGAACTTCTCCCCACACAAAACCATCTGCATCACCATCTGTTTGAGGAAAATCATCTCCTGAGAAGAAAAAGAGACTGAACTCTGACAGTCTGAACACCCAGACTAAATTGATAAGCTGAACCCTTTCTGTGCTCTACGTACCACCTTTGAATTTCAAGGATATTTATACATGATTGATGTGCTAGGACAGCCCTGAAGAAGTACAAATGCAAGGTGGGATCTCAGGACAGGGAACTCTTATATAGGAAAAAGGGCTACTCAGCACTAGCCAGAAAGATCAAGGACGAGTGTTGATGTTGAATTTAGGGAAGTGCTGATAGAGAAATAATTTCTGTCCCAGAAACACTTGCAGCATGTGTTTTTCCTGAGGAATAGTAGCTGTGTATGTAATTTGAAAAACCTACACCACTGAGAGTTGTAATAAAATAGTACCCAAGCACTTGCCCAAGCTTTGATGGGAGACATTCAGGTAGGCAAAGTGGTAAAATGTTCTCCTCTTGGCACTAGAGTAACATTGGCTTCAGTGAAATGGTAAATATTTGTACAGAGAAATCAAGCAGCAGAAGTCACCATGAGGGGTACGGCATAACCAGAACCACTGGAATCATGTGAAGGCAATCAGTCTGTGTTTGAGGCTTAATTACTGAACTCGTGGTCATCAAAGGTTGTGAGTTCCTAATTCACTGGAAGGTGCACTAACAGTGAGAGATGACCAAGACTGATAAAAGCACCATCGAGTTTCATGAGATATCTACCAAGGAGAAATCTGTAAAATACTGAATTTTCTGTAAGTAAAACATATGGAAGCTCAGAGTCATAGTGAAGGAGACATTCATGTAAGTGGGGCCCCATTAGTACTAGTAAAGTATAATTCATTCAGATTATATAGAGATATTAAGAGTAAATGGGAAATGGCAAAAAGAATTACATCTTGGACATCTAAAAAGATTTTAGGTGGAGTTGGCATTGGACCAGAGACCCAAAGAACAGGTAGGAAATTGACAGTCACAAATGAAGGAGACATGTAAGTTGAAGGCTTAAATAAGGAAAAGCATAGGAATGAAAGTAAAAAAGACATTTGGCAATGTCGAGAAACATTTTTGATTGTCACACTTTGTGAGGTGGAGTGGAGTAGAAAAGTGTGCTACTGGTATCTAGTGGAGAGTGTCCACGGATGCTTTTAAACTTACTACAATGCATAGGGGAGTCACCTAAAACAAATAATTGTCCTGGCCCAAAATATTAGTAGTGCTGAAGTTGAGACGCCTTGCTCTAATGCATTTCCTTCCATTGGTATAATATGCCAGTTCACCAGTGGGCGAAGTTTCAACAATTGCACTGCTACTGCGTGCCAAGGCTCTCTGTGCACTGCCTATCACCAGTGATGAGGTCATCATTGCTAGCTGGGTGGTGAGTCCTCATTATCCAGCTTTAAGATTCCATACCCATGTCTGCTTTCTCCTATCACATTTGATACCAACTGTGGCAGCTTGGGTTCCCTGGGGAAGTGTGCTCTGACGGAGAGTAGTATGCAGGAAGTTTATTAGGGATCGTTCTTGAGATTAACCCCTGTGGAATGGAAGGAAAGGAAGTAAAACTGCGCAGAGAGAAAGGTTGTACTTAATAGTTCCAACAAAGGCTTTAGCCAAACTGCACAAGTTCTGAAACTGGGATGAATGGTCGGAATTTTCCTGAGATGGGATAAGAGGAGCAGACCCTTCTACACCCACCCACACCACGCCAATCAGTTATTGAAAACATGCTGCCCAAGGGAGGGCTCATGACCTTGGACTAGGTCATTTTTGGTTAGCCCAGGCAACCTCTTTGAGGGGCTAGCAGCTAAAGACTTTCCTCTGGCAATGTTTTCAGAAGTTGAAGGAGTAAGATCAATTTTCTTGAAGGGTACATATGGGTAGTGAATCATTGCATCAACCACAATCATTGTATTAGGTATATTAGTAAGCAATGATATTCTTTCCTGAAAGCTTGTTTAAAAACAATTAAAACTATTAAAACTATTAAAATAACAATGGTGATGCTCTGACGATATACCATTGTCTGCTCTCCTCAGTTTTCTTTTCTTTCTTAAATGAGAATGTCATTCAATAGTTCCTGCATTATACTTACTCCTCTCTCTTCCTAAGGGGAAGGAGGGACCAATCATGTGCTGATTAATCTCAAATTTGTATTTCCATCTTTGAACTTTCTCCCATATCTCCAAATGCATTGAATCTTTTTACAGTGGTGAGAGAAAGCAAGAAAGAGCAGCCCCTGACATTCAGAAGCTGACCTGGCACTCACAACTATCTATGTTATTCTCCTATTAAATATAAACAATTTTACTAAAACCAACCCCAGAGAAAGTTACATGAGATCATTATAAAATGAGAAAAAACAAGATTGCTTCATAATTATGTATAAGCACAAACAAAAATGCGGTCACTGCTGCCATCCACAAAATTCCAAACTCCCTCTTTCTTGGTCTAAATGAATGACTACTGCTTCTTTAGCAATTATAATTTTATCATCATTCTAGTCTCTATATGGATAAGATTTATTAAGATACGCAATCATAGAATTGTCTTGCCTTCTGAAACTTCTACTTCTTCCAACTATACCCCAAATCCTCCTCCAAATCAAAGCCTAAATGCTATACTTAAACATTTTTTCTACTAACTTCTTGAAATACACCATGATCCTTTCCTTGGTGTACATTTTCTTTCAATGCAATGAGTAATAAAACTAACTTGTTCAATACAAATATTTTCTTGGTGGTCTTTGGCTGAAGAGCATTGACAATGGATAGTTTCCTTATATCTACCGATGCCCAAACCTAAACTGATAATATGATCCCTTAAGAAGAGGGACTTTTGTAGAACCAGTGAAATTAGATTTAGAAAATCTGGCTTTACATCATTTGTCCAATATTTATTGTCAAATAATTTTGACAAGTTATTAATTTTTTCTAAATTAGTTTTGCAATCTGCTCAAAGGTATAATATTATATGGTAAATTAATTTAACAAATATTTATTGCATGTCTATTTCATACCAGATTTTGTGCTAAACACCTGAGTTAAAATGGAGGGGGAAACAGACATGGATCTGCCTCCACAAAAATTAAAACATGTGGTAATAGAAGGAAATTTAACTTTGGGGCAATATACATATGATATATTGAATTGTACATTTGAAATCTATATACTTTTATTAACCAATGTTAGCTCAATAAGTTTAATAAAAAATATAATGGAGAAGATAGATATTACAGAAATAATCATTAGAACCACATGCAAAATTACAGTATGGTAGGTAAAGAAAATACTGAAGAGGGATAAAGCATCTAACAGAGAAACTCAACCTGGTTATAGAAAGCTTCTCTGAAAAAAAAATCTGAGTTGATAGCCTATGGATAATTAGGAGTTAACTGGTGAAATGAGGTAGTAGGAAGACCATATTACACAGAGAGAATAATACATGCAAAGATCCTGTGGTAAAAATTTGAGAAAGAAAACTATACCATTATTACTAAAGTTGAGAGCACAAGGCACTGGGATCCAAGATGATATAAAAATAGAAAGGCTGGGTCTATGGAGACCACGTTAAAAACATTAGCCTATATCCAAATAGCAAACTTCTAGGAATTTCTGTGTGTTCTGGGCACATGGTAGGTATTTAATAAACAGCTATTTTACTCTGTTTATGCCACTTATGCTTTCTAATTCAATTTAATTAGTGGTAGAACACATTCTCTGGCCTTCTGGAAAAATGCAACAGAATTAATAACTGGACAGCAAAGTTGTCCTCTAAGAACACTATTTAATGTTTTTCATGAGTCTTCAGGAAAACCTCTGTCTTGTAAGGGCATCTTAGTGTAGCTCAGTCAGAAGACTCAGTAGTTATCTTATGCATATGATCAAAAGGAATGATTTTCTTACACATTCGTGTTCATGAATTTAAGACAATAAAATGGAATGTAACAACTTTAGAGAATCTTTGGAAAATTTTATCCTTTACCATCCTATTCTCAATTTTATAGTTGGCAAATTCTAAATACTCTGAATGTGCTGAAAAATGGAGCTTAGTATTCTATCACTGATTCCGTTCTAGAAAGAAATGCATTGAAGTTTAATGTGTATTTCCAATTCTTCTCTATTCTAGTAACTGAACAGATATTTAACATGAAGGCTTGGAAATGAGTACCACATAAAATGGCTGAAAAATTTTGACAATGAAATAATAGCTAGAGAACCCTCTACAAAGAGAGAAAGAGTGTGGCTGGCATTTCGCCATATTTTTTTCCTATCATCTTAACTACTTTTCTTCAGTTCAACTTTGGCGTTCTCTGAGAGAATCACATAGTTCTCACTGATCTTCCTGTTCCTTTCCACGGCTAATTCTGATACAGTAATGTGACTTTTTTCTATGACAGCAGAAAAGTAGTTTATATAGTTCTCTCTTAACTTTCACAACTTGTTTTCCAGTCTTCTAAATGTATTTTCATGCAGCAAAAATTCAACTGTGTTAGAGTTAGCTACACTTACTATTTTGTTAAAAACAAAAGAACACTGGAATGGCCCGTGTCCTTCCAACTTTCCAGCTGTCTGCCTACTCCCTTCCTTTCTTCCTTTATGTTACTTCTTAGGAACTTACCAAAAATTATTTTCCTTATATACTTTAAGATGATCAATTAATATTCGTTGTTGTTATTTTTAACTTATTTTGTGCTGAAGTTTGTGCCGCTGATTCTAGATGAATTAGTGGTTCCTAAATCTGGCTGCATTAATCTAGGGTAAGGCCTAGAATGTTTTAAGCTCCCAAAGTGATTTTGATGTACAGTAAGTCATGGGAGCCAATAGACCAGAAGACTTTTAGATTCCTTTTCAACTCTGAACTTCTATGATCCTCAACCTATGGTGGGGCTCATTTTAAGATGCAAAATGATTCTTTACTGTGATGCACCAGTGAGTTCCTTTTCAATAGGGAATTGCATAACTTCTTGGGCATCACAATGTATTGAAACAGGTAGCTCAAAGTACTTATGAAGAATAAGTTTTAAAATATTAACTAGAAAACTTTTATGAGTTTAATAGTCACTTTATTGTGTTAGTGCTCTGATGGTTCAATTAAGTGAATATTTTCAAGGTTTGACTTCTTGTATTCTGGGAGTTACAAGTCAGGGATGGAGATAGGAACAAGCTTTTAAAAGGGCAGATACAATTCATAAAGTAATTTTAGTTTCTAAGAATACTCAGATATCTTAATCCAGCCACTATAAATTAGCCTTTGTCTGAATTTAATTTGTCCCTTTACACTGGTTATTTTATCTCTACTAAAGCCTGTGCAATTAGATATTTGAAAAGATTTTCAAAATGAAATTTCCGTTCTGTCTGGAAACCACCCCTACTCTCTTCAAGGATGTGATTTCTCACTCAAAATGTTGGCATGCCACAGTCCATACTTCTCTTTTGACACGCTTACCACACTGCCTTACTTTTCTGGTACTAGTGTGCATGACTTGCCTCCTTATAAAGAATCAATTCTTTAAATGCTGAGATTGTGTCTTTTTTTTTTTTGATCTCTGGTTTCAATTAAATTAAATCAGGAGCCAGGTTCTCATCTGACTATTCGAATTCTGTTAATAATTTCCTGTGAAACTCTCAGAAATTCATTTAATACATCAAGGCTTTTCTTTGCAAGCAACAGAAATTAAATATGGCTAATTTAAGCTGAAAAAGAAAATGAAAAATGATATTGTACAGCTCCAAAACGACTGGAGATCTAGTGTTAGAAACCATGAAGTCGAAATAAGGCCGAAATCATGTCACTGAATGATTATCATGAATATACTATGAGAGAACACAGATTCTAACGTTAACACCATCAATACTGGATCCTTGATTTATTCTCACCAGAATGTCTCCCTTGCAAATAATGGATTCCTTATCTTTTTTATTGGTTTCTGAGTTTAGATTTGGATTTATACACAAGGTCATGTAAGCCCAAGAAAATCAGTATTTGGAATTTTTTTTTGTCTTCCATAACTGGAAAATGTCTCTGCTTTATAAGGGGAGGATTCCTCAGACAGGAAAGCAGATATGATTTTGGGTAGCAAAAAATAATACTAAACATCAACTTTAGATATCTTATTCAATTGTCCCCATTCAACACACATTCTTTTTTCTTTTGAAACAGTAAAAATTCCCTATTCACCATAATCATCTATGAGAGTGGCCTTCAAACTTTTTTGGCACCAGGGACTGGTGCTCCTATGAGAATCCAATGCCTGATGACCTGAGGTGGAGCTGGGGCTGTGATGCTGGCACTGGAGAGCAGCTGCAAATACAAAAATAAAGCTTCATTTGCTTGCCTGCTGCTCACCTCCTGCCATGCAGCCTGGTTCCTAATAGGCCTTGGACAGGTACCAGTTTGCAGCCCAGGAGTTGGGGACCCCTGATCTATGCCTTCGTCACCAAACAATGCAATTCTGCTCTATATAAATTCCTTTTTGATTAGGATAATTTTAGCTGTAACAAAGAACAAAACTCAATTGGCAAAAACCAAAGAAATTTATAATCTTATAGAACAATAAATCTGCAGATAAAGCTGTTTGTTAATTCAGTAACGTGATGACGCCAGGTTGAGAGAGGGAAAGAGGGAGAGGGAGGAACAACAGTTTTATCTCTCTTTCTCCTTATCTGTTATTATTGGGAGAACATTCTGACAGACTTTCTCTCATAAATCACTGACCAGGACTGTTTTCTGCATATGTTTAAATTAATCACTGGCAAAGGAAATGGGGATTACAAAGATTGGTTTAGATTACATTCACCTGTTGGGCCAGTAGATGGCTCATATTTCCTAAACATATCGCTATTTGATAAATGGGGGAAAAAATTAGAATTCTAAAAGATAGAATTGCCTCTTTGTAGTCAGCATCTGCTACATTTGACCTTTCATCTTTTTTTTAAATTTCTTAATTTATAAAAGAAATAGATGTCTGAAATTATCTCTAAACTTTCTTAAAGGCTAATTTAAATAGGCTTATTTAAAAAAATACATGAATACACTCGTTAAAGGTCATTAAAATCTAATGAGGGAGAAAGATATAACTCTAATTCAATGCAGAATTAATTACATACTTTATAGAGATACACGTTATAAAAGGATCGTACCAACAAGATATATTAAGTGCTTGTGTGTACTAATTACTCAATAAATACCCAAAGTGAAAAATTTATAAACAGAATAAATTTCATTAAGAACATAGCATGAAAATCATATAGGTCACTGAAAATAATTGACTCAATTGGGACTGAAAGAATGTGTTTGTGCCTTCCATATTTTGAAATTATAGAATAACAAAATATGGAATTCTATAATTTCAAAATATGAAATTTTTGAAATTATAGAATAAAAGATTTAATTTTTTGGCTGCAAGTCTTCTTAACGTTTATATTCATGTGCTCAAGAAAATTTAACCCATGTTGCAGACTGTTTGTAATAAATTTACCTTTATGGAGTTATATTTTGCATTAGAGTATCAAATATTTCTAAGAGTTTGTTTTCATTTCAAAATAATGACTTAATTTCTAACAAATTTAGTGTTTACAAACTGTTGCTGAACCATGCTTCCCATTCACTGTCTCATGTACTCTTAAATACCACATCGTAAAATTGATAGGTAATTTTTTTTTTAAAGAGAGGACACAAATGAAGCCCAAGGTCAAATAACTTTGTCTATTAACTCCAAGCCCAGCGCTCATTGTGCTATGTAAGTTGTATTTAAAAAATAAACACACACAAAAAAAACACCTCTTCAATTTCAAAGATTTGGGCATGATTAAAATTTCATAAGAAACAATTACAGTTAGATGGAACTTTGTCTTTCCTAACACCATGTCCAAAAAATCAGTCACTTATGTTTCATTTTAAAAATAAGGTAGAAAAATGTTTCTTAAGGAGAATATTAAATCAGTAAACATCATGCTTAACAAATTATAACCTCTAAAACTCACCAAGGTGATTACTGGGTGGTACTGTAGCATGAAGGAAGATATCTTGGACTGATTCGTAAAGGACTGAGATTCATGCTAGATTTCTTCCTCTGACCATGTGACTCTGAGGGAAGTCTTTTTCTCTCTAAAAGTTTCTATAGTGTTAGACAAGTTTACCAAGGCCCTTTCTAGCTCTCATTGCAATTTCCTTAGGTATAAATTGAATAAAAAGGATCAAAGAATCATAGAATATTAAAATAAGAAGGAATTTTCAAGATATTTATTACAAACGCCTCTTTTACAGATAAGGATATCTTAATCCAGAGAGGGAAAGTAGCTGACCCAAAGTCACATAAACAAGTAGTATGCTTTATTCATCTTTTTATAGCTAACGAAGTAGCTCAGTTTCACAGTAGGTGCTATTTATTCTTCCCTCTAGACTAGGCACCCAAAACGGCAAAACTTATCTAAAATAAAAGTTATTTGTCTAATAGCAAGTGTTTGCTATTAGGAATAGGGCCACAAGTTCTACTTCGAAGCTACTAACCCATTGTATGGCCTTGGACAAATCACTTAATGTCCAACTTCCTCATGAGTAAGAAAAAGACTGGAATAGATGAGGAACACATTTATAAAAAGTTTTATGAAAACTGCATTTATTCATCTGTTTATTTAATAAGTATTTATTGAATGCTGATATATGCCTGGATTGTTTTTGGCTTTGTTCTATGTATTGGGTTTGCGGAAGCAACAAAACTCACAAGTCCCCTGTCCTCAAGGAAGATATGATCTCCTCAGAAAGGCAAATGCTTAAAAAAAAAGGTAGATATAAATAGGTAAATTGTTTATTATGAAAGTATCAAGGCGTATAGGTCAAAGATCTGTGACCTCATGAAGATTTAAAATCTACTAAAGAAGAGAAACTCAAAGCACTATTGAACATTACAGTGCAGGCACCTAGCATATGCCTGCAAGTAGCACCAAATACAAGATTAACTAATGAATAAATGGAAAAGAGAAAATAATATTTAAAATGTTTATTATTACATTTGTTTTTTTTATATTTATGATTCCTTTTGTAAAAGAAGTTGTTTAATTTGTGGTTTGAAAGCATTTATAAAACTTTAGAAAGATAGCTCAGTGCTTAAGGAGTTGAATTGAAAAAGTAGAAATAAAAGACAGTTTTTCATGTTATTATTTTAGGTCCACATTTATCTCTACATGTCATTTATCCCTTTCATCAAAAATATTTGTTTTAGGAAATGCTGTTTGCTTTGAATTTGTTCCATGCCATTCTGTTTTAACAGACAGGAGTGAGTGCCTTCTGATCATTAAAAATATTAACTTAAAGAAAAAGTAAATCATTTGCTCAAAGATCATGATATTAACACTTTAGAAAATTTGTCATGCACATTTACAAGGAAAAACATATTTTGTTTCCTTTGTGATAATTGAGGCTGCTATAGAGAAACATCCTTCACTATGAGATTATGAAAGTTATATATATTTGAAAATTTAAAGTAGAGGAATAAAAAATAATAAAAGGGGAAAAGAGCACTTACCCATAATCATTCTTTGCAAATTACAAACTACAAAAGCAGAGATCAAGTAGCTCATAAATAGGGTAAATCTCAGAGACTTGCCATTAATATATTCACTAATTAATACTTTAAAGCACATAAACTAATATGTGTTACACTTCTTGAATTTTTCTTAAGATGCAAATTTCCCTTTTGCCATAAAGAGATTTAAGTTTCATAATTAAAATTTCTCAAAACATGCACTTTGGACCAAATGTAAGTAAAACATTTCAAAGCATATTGTAATTGTGATTAAGGCTGTTTCATTTCTAATAAGACACCATTATCATCCTCATTTTAAAGTAATTATTAAAATCAAGGGTACATAGAGCTCTTGCTCTAAATTTCACAAGATCATAAGTAAATTATTTTTTCCATATTTTCAATTTAATTTAACCAACTATTATACATAAGGGACTGTATTAGGCAATGTGAAGGATACATAATTAGTTGTTTGCCTTTTATGAACTAAGAGTATATTCATTTTACCTAGTATATCTTTTTCTCCTAAACTTTATCTCTTCTCATTCCCTTTCACTAAAGTCGTTATATCTCCTCACTCTTTAAACTGGCCAGAACAGAACTGGGTAGTACTCAAACTCAGGCGATCTAGAGCAGAAAATTCTACAATCTCTGAACTTCATGTCTTGTATTGTGTTGTTTCATGTTTAAAACACACAATACTCCCACCCCTAAGATTTAATACAGAGAGGGATAGCACCTCCTTATAAAATCAAGAAAGATTTAGACTGTGAAGCAAGCTATGTGAATTACCATACTACATGGAAAAATACATAATAAAACAATATTAAATCTGCTTAATTATTAAAAAACTCATACATATTAATGCAACCTTCCACTTGAGCTAAGTTGGAGTAATAAAGAACAGATTTATCTTTACACTTAAACAACTTGATAATTGGACAAAATAAATGACTATGCAGAACTATACCTGAGAGAAAGTAAATAAGATAAGCCATAATATCTCACCATCTTAATGCCTAGAATATGTATCTAGGCTAAACTCAGAAAGAAGAAACTGTATAGAACCTGAAGTTCTTAATGAATTGAGGACAGAATTCAGTCCTTTGAACAGAGCTCAAAGTTTAGGCAGGTGAAACTTGTTAGAGCAGGTGATAGAGTACCAGAGAAGAGAGAACTGCACAGATGAAGGCTTAGAGGATTGTCAGAGAAGTCCTTTTGATTTTTCAGCTGAGTATTATCTGTACACTCATAATAGGAAACAAGCAGAGACTAGGAGAAAACTAGCAGAAAAAGAAGGCAGAACAATAGCAAGACCCTGTCTGCCTGACTGGAAAGAGCTTACACATGAAGATGGATAATATCCTCAGAAGCATTTCACTTTACTAATATGGCTTTCGTCCAGCACAATATACTGAGAATTATCCCTAGATATTTTCCTTAGATACATGAAACTATACACAGAAGTAAGGGAAGGTCCAACACTTTGAAAAGTCAGAGGCAAAAATAATCACACAATGAAACTGTCTTTATTTATATAAAGACCTTAAGGATCTAACCTTCACAGTAGAAATTTTCACTTAACATTCTCTTACCACAGCTGCCCCACATGCCACAGCCCTATTTCATCCTGAATAACAAAAGATATTTCACAGTACGCTATTGTCATGGGGCAGTTTTGAAACCATTTGTCAACCAACTGCAGTTCTTTTTGTTCAGTCTCTTCTTAATGAGTTTGTGAAGGACTTTGTAACCTTTGAAAATCAATTTATGGTCTTGTCAGGAAATTGTCCCTTAAAAAAAATGATGCAGTTGTCCAAATGGACACACAGCAAAAAAGACAGAGAGTTATCTGAAGAAATCACATATTTAGGATACTCATGTCAGCTTGTAGCTCCCAAATCTGACTACATCTGAATTTAGAAACTTTCCTTTCGAGGATTTTTTTCTCTCAGCAATTTCCATGTTTCTGCCCAGGAAACATCCACAAATCCTTCTATTAATAATCAGAGTGAGCCTATAGTGATATCTAATATTTGGATGACATGGTATTGCCTCTCGTGTAGGCAGTACATGAGGTTACACTGTGGGAATCACAGCAAAGAAAATAAAAAAATCAATCTTTTGTTTGAGGTGTTCACAATTTAAGTGCCACAATAATCGTATAGGTGAAAATTGTCACTGTAACTAACTTTATAAATAAATAAACAGTTTCAGAGAAATTAAAAAAAATGCAAGCCCAAAGTCACACTACTAGTAAATTATAGAGCCAGAATTAGAACCCAAGTGGTCTTATTCCAGAGCCCACATGCTCAACTGCCAATGTAAGATGCCTTGCATTGCACACAGCTTTAATTTCTGTCATGTCTTACTGCTCTGTGCATTGAATTGTAGCTATATGTCTCGAGGTTTCTCTTTTCGACATGCTGAGAGATGACACGTAAAGAGCTTACTTAGAAGAGCACGTGATGCTTAATATGCAATTAATAAATTATAACTAATATCAATATAATTGTTAAAATAGAGAAGGGAAGACATATTTCTGTTTGATGTTATCTAGAAGAGCCTGAACACAAACTTAAAATGTGAAGATTTCAATAGATTAAATTTAGGAGGAATGATATCCAAGGAGCAAGGGTGGAGGTGGGCTTGCAAGAACTGTCGCTAAGTTGAAAATAACTGTTGGGAGGATAGATAGGGAGAAACAGTTTGAAATATAGCTAGAGTCCAAATTAAAGAGAATTTGTATGTTCTTCTGTTTGCAATGGAAACCACATTTATATGCTCATCAGGAGAGAAAGGAACCAAATATTTGTACTTCACAAAAATATTTTGTGAAATAGAGTGGAAAGGTAAATTGAAGAGAAGAAATGGTAGGAAAACTAGTAGATACATGCAGCTAGTTGCCCATGATTACAGATTAAGACCTAATATTTATAGGGTGGTTACTATGTGCCAACCACTATTCTGAGCTCATTTAACACCTCAACTAATTTAATTTTTACAATAAACTTAGGAGAAGAATATTTATTGATACAAGTTTCTTGTCACTTTATTCTCAAAAGTGTCTTGTTTGCACAATACATTATAGGTTCACCTCACTCATGCAGCACTTTATTCATGCAGGTAGGAAGTGGCAATAAGGTGCAATGGTGCTACAATGCAGCCATTATTAGCATTCAGTGGATGGGTTGAGAAGGTTTGAAAACAGGAGCTTTGAATATAAAATCTCTCTTTACCCTGTGATTGATTCTTTTATCAATTATTCTTCACCCTAAGAACCAAGTATTATTATAGCTAGAAGGTACAACAGAAATCATCTAATCCAATAGATTTTAACTTTTACTTGTAGGTAGACTCATAGAGACCGTAGATAATATTCAGGGTGGCTATAAATCACTCAGTCTTGTAGGCAAACTTTGGAATGTGTTAGTATAGGTTCTCTCTCTCTCTCTCTCTCTCTCTCCTGATAAAAACACCCTCATTGTTTTTTCATATCATCAGAGTTAGGAGCCATTTATCTGATACAACCTAGGAAAAGCTGTCTCATAGAAGAAAAGTGAATATCTTTACACAGCTAGTCAATAACAAAGCCAGAACTAAAACCTATTTTGTCCACTTTTTCTTGTACTTAGTAACCACAATTAAAAGATGTTTTTGTATTAATTTTAATATTTGACATAGTTTGCCTAACCAAAGATACACAGTAAATGTGAGATTTAAGGAGTAGAGACTGCATTCACTTTAATTACAGTGTTCCCAATGTAAAGAACATAGCCCGACACATAGTAAGCTCTCAATAAATACTTATTGAATGAATTAATGAATGACATTAACTAGTCTGATTCACTGTACTGTTGTAGTGTTGGATTTCTGAGAACAAAATGCATATTTCAACCACATGGTGGAGCCATTTTACAGTTTATTTGAAAAATGGGCTAAGGAGAAAACCAAATAACCCAATATACTATCTTTCCTTTGATAAAGTGATTTAAATGCACAATATGAAGTAAATTATTTAGATAATTTATCTGGCTAATCTACTCTCTCAGAAAACTACATAAAAAATAAAATGGACATAAGACTTGAATTCCTGATAAAGGATGGAAACACTGCAAATGAGCAGCTTTTGCTTATACTAAGGTTTAGTGTGGAAGTGTCTTAATCCAAATAACATTTACTGGGTAGCTTTCATTAACAGCTTAACCTAATGTGGGTAGGCGCCACATTACATCACTCTTTTGATCTCTAGCATCCTTGGGACTGACAAAAGCATCCACAAGATAGCTAAATCAAGATAAAGAGCCCACCTGATGTCTGAAATACATGAGCCAAAAAGGTCTCAGAATGAGATACAGTAATTAATTGGAGTTTCCCCAGATTTCCATATTTTATTTCAGATTGAATCAAGGAACTGAGGAGTAAGAGAGGAGTAAGTAGAGTTAGATGGTAAAGCTATAGGGAAGGCAAGTTATAATCAACATGTGCCAGTCCTAAGGAGCAGGTGATTCTCATTTAGTTCAGTTTTCATATTCAGTAATGGAAGGGGATGGGGAATAGATGAGAACTCCAGCATCCCTACTCAAATTTATTTCACAGTGGACTTTCAGGATTTTTTCTCATGCTTTCAGGTTTTCTGTACACATCCACCCTACCTCCAACACACACACACACACACACACACACACATACACACACACACACGCCTTCTTAGAACTTCCAAGTATGCCATCAGCCTCATCCTATGCATAGTGCCCTAAGTTTCAGGTTAATATGTGACTAGCTATTAAAATATCACTTCCCACATACATCATCACTACGTAACCCACTATTTTTTTTCTTATTTAAGTGACTTGATGAAGAACCCATAGCCTGAATATAAAACAGATATATCTTACACTTCAAAGTACCTAGGATAGATATTGGGGTTACATTCTTCCTGTAAATTATCCATGACAAGCTAGTGGAAAAAAAAAATAGTAATAATAAAGACAATCCTAGGGCAGGCAACAGAGCTCTGTTTTGGAGATTTTCTTTGGCTTTCTTTAATAGCTTATCCTAAGCCCCTTTTTCTTCATTACCTTCTCTAATTTTTTTATTTCCCAAATTCTCAAGGTCTTAATGCCACCTCCTTTTTATTCAAAGCTGTAAGATACACATGCCAAAATCTTGCTGCACCAATTTAGTAAATTATGCCTCAAAATTTTAAATCTTTTCTTTACTCAACCATACAAAAGGGGTATTTTTCTCACTGATTCACGGTATTACATTAGAATATCCATCCCAGGAGTGATATCCCATTAACTTTCTCAGAGATTTGCCAACTCAACAAATTTCATTTAGAGGATAATTAGAAGGTGATGAGAAAGTTTGTGTGTGTTTGTGGATCTATATACAAATGACATTGTTTAAATAAATCTACCCTCTTCTTAAGTTTTACAAATAGGTCATCTGCAGCTGAGGGAGGCCTGAATTTTTTTTTTAATGTACAGCAGATAGGAACATAGAGACAGAAGTAGTAGCTGAGGAACACTCACAATAAGAGTTGACAGTGAAAGCAGGATCTGACGTTCCCTGCAAAACTCTTTAGAAGTTGCAGGCTGAAAGTCAGAGGTATGGCTGGCAAGGAGAAAGAAAAGAAAGAAAGCAATGGAGTTTTTGGTGCAAAGCAGTATAAGGAGGTTGGTAGCTTTGAGATAGATAAAAAGCTAAATTAGAGGGCAGGTAGATTACCAGAGAAACCATAGAAAGAGACAGCTAAGAAGAATCTCCCTCGGGTCAGAACAAATCTCAAAGAATAGTCTCAAAAACTATCTCTACTTGGGTATATCTGTATCAGTCTGTAATCTCATTTATGCCGCAAGGCATTATTGAAAACAATTGAGCAATCAACCAGCACTTAGAGGATCTAAAAATCTGAGTGGGACATCAAATTAAGTAGACATTTTAATAGAGAGATCAGACTTGGCTGTAAGAGACAGAGAACCCTGCTAAAACAAATATCACCCCAGGGTGACTGTGCATGCACAGAGCTGCACCCTTTGGAGAGCAACATCAGAACGTTCAACAAAAAAAAATTATGAAACATGCAACAAACAGTAAAGTGTGACCCATACACAGGAAAAAAAAAAAATCAGGGAACAGAAACTGCCTGTGAAAGAACCTAGATGTAGGATTTATGAACAAATAATTCAAAGGAGGCATTGTAATTATATTTGATAACTAAAAGAAGCCATATTTAAAGAAATAAAGAAAGCTAAGATGACAATAGATCAGTGCATAGTAATAAAGAGATAGAAATCATAAAAAAAAAGAATCAAGTAAAAATTATGGAAATTACCAGTGTAATTTCATATATAGTTCAATATAGTTCAATAATCAAAATGAAGTATTCATTAAAGTAGATTTGAGTAGAGTAGATAACTAGAAGAAGAATCAGCAACTGCAAGTAGAACAAGAGATATGCAATCCAAAAAAATAGAGAGACTAAAGAAATAAAAAAAATAAACAGAAATGAAAAAATCGTAGAAGAAATATTGGTGAAAATTTTCTAAATTAAACAAAAAACATTAATCTACATATTTAAAAAGTTCCATGAGTCAAGATAAATACGAAGAGACCCACATATAGAAATATCACAGTAAAAATGCCAAAACTCACAAAGAGAAAATTTCAAAAGTAGCAAGAGAAAAATAATATGCAAGGGAACTCTAATAAATTATATGTAAATTATATGCAAGGGAACTCTAATAATTAGCTGACTTCTCATAAAACAACCAAGACCAGAAAGCAACAGGATAATATTTAAAGAACTGAAGGAAAAATACTGTCAACCAAGAATCTTAGATCTAGTGAAATTGTGTCAAAAATAAAGGTGAAATAAAAACATTCCCAGGTAAAAACTTAGAGAATTCTTTGCTAAAAGAATCATTTAACTAGAAATACTAAAAGAAGTACTTTAAGATAAAGCAAATTACCCCAAATGTTCAAAGAGCACTGTTAAAGTTTATTATGTATTTATAAAAGACAGTATAAATGCATATTTATTCTTCTTTCTTTTATCAGCTAATTAAAAAGTTTTATAAAATAATATGTATATAACATAATATTGAGCCCATAATATGCAAAAATGTGTTATATTTGACAATAACAACACAAAGGAAGTGTTTGGGAGCAAAGCGGTATTGGAGAAAGGAAATAGATAGCATCAGATGGCAAACTGACTCCAGAGGAACAAATGAAGAGATCAGAAGTGCTAAATAAGAACATGAATATAACAAACTCTATAAATACATACTTTTCTTTCATCAGTTTTTTTAATAGACATAAAATCATATACATTAATAGTTATAGCAATGTATTATTGGATTGCAATACATATGCATATATTATATTTAACAATGATATAATAAAGGGGAATATTAAGAAAAACAGTATGTCACAAATTAGATAACTTAGATGATATGAGCAAATTCCTAGTAAGACAGAAATTATTGAAACTGACTCATGAAGAGAGATAAATTTTGCATTTATGTATATTAAATAAAGATATTGAATTAGTAATAACAAAACTGCCCACAAAGATCCAGAGGCCTCTGCCCGTTGTATTATCTTAGCACCCTTGTCAAAAATCAGTTGATCATAAATGTGAGAATTTAAATTCATGAAATTCCAATTGTATTTTATTGATCTATACATCTGGTTTTAGTGATTTGGCATGATAGTGTGACACTGGAACTTTACTAAAATGGCAATGAAAGGCCTCAAGAGTTCGAGAATTCGGAAAAAATACTCAAGAGAGTAGGACTAGGGATTCAGATATGGATATATTTAAAAAGTGCCAATTAAAAAATTAGCATGATTCTTCTCAAATATAAAGTTCCTCTTTACGTACATTTTGAGTATTTCTTCTTTTAACACAGAATGCTAGGAAAGTACCTGCTTAATGCTGTTTGACTTCTCTATTTTTTTAAACTTAAAAACTTTTTAAATATATATGTTTGACATACAGTACTATATTAGTTTCAGGTGTACAATAATTATTCAACGTTCATATACCTTATGAAGTAAAAGATCATCATGATAAGTCTAATAACCATCACTCACTGTATAAATTTATAAGAATATTATTGACTATAGTCTCTATGATATACATTACATCCATGACTTATTTATAACTGAAGTACAGGGAACACTAAAATTTAAATTGCTTTCCACATGCAGAGGGAGTATGAAGGGAATCAAAATATTTATTTGTGTTTCTTTCTGCTAATTTTTTAATGAGTACTTGAATCCAATATCTTATAAGTAGATATGTTCATGATTCTAATATTTTAGTTTTCATTGTACATAGTAAAGTTTCTGATGTTGGCCTGTGAAATGGTTTCCTTGGTGAAGACTCCAATTTTTAACACTTCTAGTTTTGTAATCTCCACTGATTACTATTCAGTGCTAAGTTTTGCGGTTGGCAGTACACAAGAATTCTGAACTTGATATTTTATTTAATTCCATTCAACCTTTAATGACTACTAACAGGTACTATATACTTACAATGGTTCTTTAACCAAGCCTTGGCTTCTAATCTTTAATGCCTTCATATTTTCATTACCCATTAGCTCTACTTTATCTTCCCTCATGACCAGCTTAGGATCCATGTTTCACTACTACAATCATTACTTTGAAAATGCCCAGGATTGCATTCCCATTTCTATCTCCATCATCCTTGCAAATATAATACTGTATGTCAACTACTTTTGTGTGTGTGTGCAAACTTGGGAGTCAGAGAGACTTGTCTTTTAACCCTGGCTTCTTCATGTTTTAACTGAAAGAACTTGAGCAAATTAAATAATATCTTGATATTCTACCTACCATTAATTAAACAATGAGAACATCAAATCACAACTCTATCTCTGACCAGTTCTGGGACTATGGGCTTTGTCAGACCTCAGTTTCTTCAACTTTAAAATGGTGGGCTTGAATTTTGTGATCTCTTAAATCGTATCTGATATTCCATAATTCTCTTTTTGTATAATATTCTAAATAGGAAAATTCAACAAAGCAGGCAAAAATATTTCTCAAAATTTCTGAGAAAAACGACATAACTATGTTGAATATTTATGACTTTTTAAAATTTTCAACATTTGTTTATAAGTAAAATATAATACATAAAAATGTTGTTTATCACAGCATCAACCTTTCTACATTTTAGTGTGCTTGATTGAAGAGTTGACAAGCCACACTCCGCCAATCATCTTCATCCTCAACATCTGGCAAATTGGAAAACTGTGACAAAAAACTAATTTCAGTTAAGCTTGGGTTATCTTTGCAACTTTCATAGAACTAGATGGATGTGCTCTAGGTGAAAAAGATGATAGTTTTGGACAATGCATCTGTGAGATGGATAGCTAGGAAACAGTATAAGCTCACTGGAAAATTTTTATTTTATGTAATGTTAGAATATGGAGAAAAGGATTAACCTCTTTGGTGCAATGAGACAATGTTAAATCTAGAAAACACTATCTACATTTTAGAAAAATCTTTTTTAGAAATGATTTCAGGTCATCTTTCCGGTAACAACTGAAGATAAGCACAAATATAAAAGCAATAGACCCTTGATATCAGAACAATTGAAGGATATTTAGGATATTCATACACATAGTAATGCAAGAAGAAAACAATGAACTTGTGATCAGGATTATCTGGATTTAGTTCTGGCACAGCCACACACTTGCTTTATAGCAATATATCCTATGAATATGTGTGATGCCGAAGGGTTTTCTCCTGCACTAAGATGTATTGACTCAAATATTTCCTGTCAACTCTCTACAATATGTGTATCAGTTAAAATAATCTAAGGCAAGTAATAGAACACTCAACTTGAAGAAGTTATGTAATACGAATATTTGTAATTTAGTGTAATACGAAGTCTAGGGATCAGGCATTTTATAGTTGATTTAATTAATAAACCACGTCATTAAGAGTCCAGGTTCTTTCCATCTTCAAAGTCACACCTCCTTTTAGTTACATGACGGCTGCAACAGTTTCAAAAACAATATTTTCACACACAATATTCAAGGACCAAAAGAGATTTTCTTAAATCCTTAAAAAAATTAAAAACATTTCTTTTTACTGAAGTTTCATATGTATACATACAGAAAAAGAGAGGAGATTGAATGTGTATGTACATAACTATAGGAATGTGATGTATTTGATAACTTAGAACATTTTTGTCGAGGCAATGAATATGATAAGATTGTCTGATTACTCCTAATTGTGCTGGACAAAGTACAGAAAGAAAAGATTAAGCTCAAAATTTAAATTCTCAGTTCAAGAACCTCATGAATAATCTGGAACTTTCTATGTCCTCCCTGAAAGAAACCATTATCTCCTTTAGCTGCAGAGTTGAAATTGTTGAAAACTAGACCCAGAACCTCATCCTGAGAATGGCTGAATTATAATGCAAATTGAATTCCCAAGCTCACAGAGTTTTGCTGCTAAAATAAGGGTATTGATTGGGATAGAATGGTGCCCTCAAAATGGGAATAGGGGAAGTTTCTGATGAAACTAGAGACATTAAATCCTAAATTGTGATGAGTCTTCTTTGCCAGCAGAAGCTGCCATTACATTACCATCTAAGATTAACTCTGCTTTGCCTAAAAACACTATAATGCCCTCCCCTGAAATAATTGCAAGACACTGCTAATTCTCTTCAAGACTCCCTCACCCCCTCTCCTCTTTGCTGCTAGATCTGTAACTAGACTCAAATCTCAGCAGACCCTGAAAGTTGAGGTACAAAATGTGACCTGTGAAGAGGAGTGCTACACTCCGAAAGAACTACATGCTTTCTCCACTTTGTGCAGACAGAAATTCAGGGTATATGTGTGGGAATGAATATGAAGGATATGGGGTAATGATGAAACATAAAGTTGAATTGGGCTGAATTTATTAAAATGGGCCTACCATGCCTAGATTTTAAATTTAATATTGGTGCTTAGAGGGTTAGAAAGTCTCTAACAGTTTGGTTAGTTGGTTGGCTAAAACGTAGACCATAAGGTGGCCTGAACTAAATTAAGCTGAAACGCCAGAATTGCCTTAGTATACGATTAAAGGATCCAAAGTCTTCGGGGAATTGAAATTTTAGTGTATTTATCATGTAAGACCTGCTCATCACTCCTGGAGAGTCCCGAGTTCACACCTTACAAGATGACTGAGAAATAAATTTGCAAGGAGAGTCCCAGCATCCTTGAAGAACTTTGTGGTCATTCTTCTCTATAAGTCAGAAATTATAGTGGGGATTGTTGCCACTGAGTTAGGAAACTTAAATGCAATGGGGATAATTGGATTTTGGTATCAGGAACCAAGGAGCAGCACGTAATTACCAAAGTCAGGGTAGATGTGGTTGCCATATGGACAGCATAGTCAAAGCAGCAATCAGAATAATCTGAATGGCAGGGACCTGTGATGCTGGCTAGTTAAATAGATGGATTGTTTACTAAATTCTTACTTGGTCTGTATAAGTGGAAGAGTGCTAGGTCAAGTGAATTAAAGTCTAACTTGAATTATAAAAACAGAGTCATGGCCAACCAATCTACTTCCAGATTTGAATATTTTACAGACCTAGAACTTCTTGAATTGAAGGGAAGCTGGATCCTCTTAAGGAAGGACCCTGATACTTTGCCAAAAATCTGTACTTTCTCTCAACCTTCCCCAAATTTACCTACAGCCTTTTACCAGGGTATACATTAGAGAAAGGAAGTAATCAGAGATTAGTGGCTCTGAACTGACACTAATTCTAGGAGACCCTAAATGTCACTGTGATCTACTAGTTAGAGCAGGGCTTATGAAGGCCAAGTGATTAATAAAATTTTAGTGCAGTTTTGTGAAACAGTAGGTCCCCAAACTGATTCTGTGGTTGTTTTCCAGTACTGGAATTCATAAATGAAATAGATGTACACAACAACTGGCATAATAAGCACATTATTTTCTTGATTCGTGGAGTGGAGGTTATTATGGTAAGAAAGACCAAGTAGAAGCCACTAGAACTACCTCTATCTAGGAAAATAGTGAACCAAAAGCAATATTGCATTCCTGAAAGGATTGTAAAGATTAGTGCCATCACCAAGGACTTGATGGTGATTTCTACCACATCCCCATTCCATTCTCTTATCTAGTTTGTGCAGAAAACTGGTGGATCTTGGAGAATGACAGTAGATTTTTATTGGCTTACCTGGCTGATGACTTCAACTGCAGCTGCTGTACTAGAGTGATTTCATCACTTGATCAAATTAACATCTTCTGGTGTCTGGTATGCAGCAATTAATACAGAAAATGCTTTTTTCTCATACTTGTTAGTAAATAAGCTGTTTGATTTCAGCTGGCAATTACATTTTAACAGTTCTACCTCAGGGGTATATCAATTCTCCAGCTCTATGTCATAATTTAGTTTACACAGATTTTAGTAAACTTTCCCTTCCAAAAGACATCATACTGGTCGATTAAATTGATAAAATTATGCTGATTGGACCTAGTGTGCACAAGTAGCATCTACTCTAGACTTATTTGTAAGACGCTTGCATCTCAAAGGGTGGGAAACAAATATAACAAAATTCAGTTACCTACATGGTATCTTTACCTGAATGCCTAATAAACACCTAAAATTCAACATTAAAAAGGGCTTGCTGGTTGTCCTCTAAAACCCATCCTCTAACAGTCCTCATCTCAGTTAAGGATTCTTCCATTTGTGTTTAGGTCAAAAACCTTGCAAATTAGCCTTACATGCTTCTTTTTCTCACATAGTAGTTGCAATATATCACAAAATACCACTTAATAAGTGGCAATAAGTTAATAGGCTTCCAATTTGCCCCCTAAGCCATTTTCTAACCAAGAGCCATAATGATCCCTGAAATGTATCAATTAAAAATAATGTCTCTCCTTTGTTCAGAATCCTTTAGTGGCTTCTCATCTCATTCACAATAAAAGTCAGTCCTTACAATGTCCTACAAGACCCTCTGCTATCTTTCTGCACTTCCCCCATACTTCTGTCCTGCCTTTCATTCCCCTCCAGATCTCTAGCCTCCTCTTATTCCTCAAAAGCTGAGAACACACTTCTAATTCTTGGAATGCACTTGCTGTACTATTTGCCTGGAATTCTCTTGTCCATATTTCTCTAAGACTCTTTTCCTAACTTCCACTGGGTCTTGGTTCAAATGTCACCTCAGCAGGACTTTTCCTGACCACTCTAAAATGGCAACATGCTAACACTCCCTTATTTCTATTAATTTGTCTCCATAATATTTGTCACTAACATATTACACACTTATAAGTTTATTGCTTGTTATCTAAGTTTATATATTCTGTTAGGGAGGAACTTTGCTGTGTTCATTGCTATATCTCCATTTTGAATCATTGCATCAGTTTGAAATGAATATTTTTGAAAGAAAGGAAGGAAAGGAGGGAAGAAGATTGAACTAGCAGTATCATTTGAAGTAAAAGATATGAATGAGTGAGTATGGTTGCCTGATGTCTCTCTTGTCTCTTCTTGAGAACACTCAAAGTTGAGACTGCATGCAGTCTGCAAGAGTAGCTATCAATAGGATTGGAGCCAGCTCTGTGTGTTCAAAAAATCAATAAGACAGATGTAAGACAGTCTAAATTTTTGAGTCCTTACTCAGTAGCTTATGATCAGATCGTAAGACCTAGAAAAAATTATAATATTCTACCCATCAGTGTTCTTGTCAACATTACGTGGTCTTCCTATTCTAGAAACTGTTGTGAGACTCAGTGAAAACATTATATGCGAAAGCATATCTATCATAAATTGTATTGTACTGTTAAGTTTATGTGGTTGATAATACTTCAAAGTTCACAATTAGTATTAATGAAAATATTGCACACATGAAAAAAATAACAGATTGTTCCTCCCAGGTGTTTACCATACGAAATATGCTGGAAATGTTATGTAGTTAGGTAGCCTAGAGCAACAGGAGCAAAGGCCCAGTTCTGTAACCATAGAAATGACAACACTGACAGCCTAACCAAAAAGGCTGCCCCTAGGACCTTCCAGAAAAAAACAAAACAAAACTAATTTTTAAAATAACAGTACCACTACATCCTGGAGTACAAGGAAATAAATGACCATAGTATAGCAACCAGTTTAGTCCAGCCATAAACACTTGCACAATAAGGAGTACTCTGACCGTTTTTTCACCTCGGCCTCATTATATCCTTATTATAATGCCATGCATATGCCCGGAAGTACATGAATGTAATTATAACATACTGAATTCTGGGAAGGTACATGCACAGTTGACAATAGGTTATATAACAGCCAACTGTCAATCAAAATGACCTCACACATCCATCAGCTAGCACCATTCTTATAACCACCAATGCAACTCAGATATGAGAAAGACCTCCCCACATCTACGAAGCTACAGCCCTCTCTGGTGGAGCCTCTTTTACTCTTGAAACATACTTCAATAAATCTTATTTTTCTTAATTTTCACTGATCTGTAATTCTTCACTGTGTCGGCGGAAAGGACTGAGATCCCCAGTACTACTGGGACAACGATGGACTTAGATCGCCCCCAACAGTGACAAAAATAATCCATACAGTACATAATTTACCCCCATACAACCTCAATTCAAAGTAGGAGCAATATTTATATATTTCAACTTAAGAAATGTAATTAGAAATGTGAAATTCTCTAACAGAGAGATGGGACACCGAGCTATAAGCAGGAAACAGCATTTATTGATGCCGGCACCAGCTCAGTGGATTCTTATCCAAAGGCTGAGCCCCGATTGTAACATAGAGGGCAGTTTTATACAATTTTGTACTTCTGCATTCCTACACAGCTATAGATAATCCATATAATGAAGGAGAACATAAGGAGAACATTGATTGGCTGCCAAACTATAAGGAAACCGGCTTAATCATTTAAGTGGGTTTTCAGATTGCCCTGTCAGCTGGAGAGTCCTGGGAAGTGGGATGCAGTCAGGAACTAACTCGTTTGAGCAGGAAATGGTCAGGCAGGGTCAGCCTGCCACTTAAAAACAATTATAACACAAAAGTATTTACATAGTTACACTTCCTGGGTTCAGGGACCCTGTGTCAAACATAGTGATTTCCCAAATATAAGTGTCCAGTAAACATTTGTTGAAATGGTAAAGTTTTTTTTTCTTTTCAATACCCAAGAGTCATCAAGTGTTCACAATTGCCTTTATTTTATACACACACGCACATCACATTATTTTATATGTACATTACATATGTATATACACATAAAAACATACACACACATCAAATAAATGCCAAAGTAGGTGTTTGAGTGTTTTTGTTTTTTGTTTTTTTGTAAAGTTTCTCAGGAAACCATGACGATATTTGAAAAAAGATCCATTGCTTTGGAAGTCTGAGATTGCGTAACAGTAGTTTAAATGCCTTTCTGAACACAATTCAACTTTTGGGGTGGGAGCACAGTTAGAAGTATCTTTTCTTAAAGGCTAGCAGAGTTGGTTAGAACCTTTCTCTATTTGTTCTAGAAGATGCAATTTAATAATTTTATTGGTTTTACCCTCAATGTGGCTTCAGCCTTAAGATTTTGTCTGAAGTTCTTTGTTTATCTGATTTTTAAAACTATTTTCCATTTTGTTTTAACGTGGAATTCTTTGGCATAATGAATGCTCAGAATAAAAACCATCAATTTACTCTGGAGGCTAAACTTTCCCTTGAACCCCTCCCACATTTTTTTTAAACATCATCACTTGCATTCACCCTTATTTGAATAGAAATTTCTTACCCCCTACACAGCCACTGGCACAGATTGCCTCTCCCTACCTCAGCTTTTGAGACTCAAATTCATTTCAAATTAGTTCCTTGAAAAAAAAAAAATTGAAAGAGTTCTAATGCTAAGAAAGATGAAGGGATTTGAGATACTGATTTAAAAATTGCCTACCGAATTATATTTCTGGGTTTCTATTCTTAAAATTCTTATGTACACTGGGCGAGTGAGCCCAGGTAGTGAAATAAGAAAAGTGAGATGGGGTAATATTCTTCCGAAGATGAAATAATGACTCTGTGGCTGTCCTTGTCTTTCAGAAATGGAGCTAAAGGCAGAAGCATCAATATGCTGCAGGCAAAACACTCTGAAATTGCCTTAGTCCTGCCAGTCTTTCGAATTCTACTTTCTTAAGTATTAATTAGCAAATGAACCAATCCCAAATCACTTAAATGTTGGTTATTTACAAACTCATTCCCATTTTGTTCAGAAAAAGGGTAGGTTAAATTACTTTAAAAAAAAAGTGCAGTGGTACTAATGTACTTAGTTGTTTAATTTATATTTAATAAGAAAAGAAAAACTAATTGTCTCTATGTTCCTCCTCTGCACACACACACTCCATGCTTTATACCTCCTCCTGAATTTGTATGAGAATATTAAAAAGAAAAAATAATTTTCATGGAAAAGCTATAGCTATAATGTGCTGATTGTTACATTATTTTTTCCTGTAGCTCTATTGCTTGGCAGGAATTTTGGATTTTACTCAGGAACCGCTTAGTGAGCTTGTCCATGGATGGGATTAGTTTAATCTCCTCTCACAAGCCTCTAAACACTGGAAAAGATGGGAGTGGAGGAGGAGCAGTGGTAAAATAGGGAGGGGAGGGAAAGAAAAGTTGCTGATAACTAATGCCAAGGTTTATTTTATCTTATAACTAAATCTGAATAGTGGGAGAAGGGAGGGAGAGGTGGGGACAGGATGGCAGTGGTGGTGAATAAGAACACTAAACTGGGATGGTGGTAGTGATCTCTTCTTGATTTCATTGTGTTTGGAGTACCTCCAAGCCCTGGGGGCAGTGCACAAATGAGAGGGAAAGAAAGTGGTGGGTGGGAGTAGAATGATGAATAGAATTCACAAATAAAGAACACTGAGAAAAGGGGTGGGGGATGAGAGGAATTTCTGGACATGGAGGGAGGAGTAGGAGATTTGAGATTGACTCACTTATTTTGGTGGACCTTATCCATTAAAAGGATTGCCTAGGTAGGGACCATAGTAAGATTTTAACAGAGAGAGTTCCTAACTTCTCTCTTCCTAATCAAGATTAAATAAATTGGACTAGATGAGTTTTATGACAAAGTTTGTAAAATGTAAAATGTTCTTTGAACCCACTATGCAAGAGTAATATAAGGAGTTATTAATATCTTTCTCATTGTTGCATCTGGACATACATAAGACAGATTTGATTTATATACTGAGATATGATAAATTCACTGTTAATTTAATTTAAAATTTTAAGTATACTGCTTCTTGTACCAAATAAGAGATAATGAAATTTTACTAGTGAAGGAAGCATACTTCCCTTTATAGTCAATGAGGCTTGGTAATTAAAAAAAAAAAAATACTCTGCAATATTCAATTTTGAACCCAAATAACAGTAAGTATGTTAAACAAGACTGCAAATTTTATTCTGGTCTTAAAAGAGCAATTAAATACTTTCCCAAGATTATCTAAAATTGAAGAGGGTTAAAAATTAAGATGTTATTTAAGGAATTTTGTCTTCTAAATTTTCCCATCAGTTATAAATTATACATTTACACTTTGGTTATATGTTCAGTTGCTGAAGACAAATTTGTAACTGAGAGGTATTTTGCATCATTTTATTTCATATTTCTGGTTTCTTCATTAATAACAAATGAGCCTATTAGAAAAATTTAATTCATATGTTTAAGAGACCTGGTTAATATCCATAAAAATAGTGACATACATCCAAACCTGTAGAGAATTTTTATGTTTACTTGAGCCAAATTGATGACATGCCAGAAAGCAAGATCTCAAATGCTCCAGAGAATGATAGTTTTGCAGTTTCTTTTATACATTCTGAATTAAGAAAGATTGCATGAAGGTGGGTAAAAGCAAGGTACAGGATAGCCAACAAGATTATGTGCTCCCTTGAGAGTGGTTACACCTTCAAGGGGTCTAAAAAAAAAGGATTACTCTATCATTTCAAAGGTGTTTTAACCTAGATGTGCAAGAACAATGGACAGGGCTGGCTTAGGGCAAAGATAAACCTTTTCGTAAGTCTGGGGTGTGACTCTCCACCCATTGTGACCTGCCCAGTTAGGAATTTATGATCAGATCACCCTGTGAGGTTACTTTTGGTCACTGGACTTGTTAGATTTATTATAGAGCCCCCTTTTCATCCACAAAAGGGATGAGCATTAGAATATTGAGTGTGCCTTTGTATAAACTATTCTTAAGGATTTTTGAGGATTTACCCTTTGATCAGAGATAATGAAACAAACTATTTGCCAAATCTGATTTTTTCTTCACTTATATTTTCAGAGATTTGTAAATTTGTATTAGTTTTTCCCAAGAAATCACTCTTGATTTGTTCACCTTCTTAAATGTAGACCAGTTCTTTAATACATTACTTTCTCTTCTTACTTTTATTTTAGGGTTTATTCTATTTTTATTTTTTGTCTATTTATCTTGAATGCCTAGCTCATTAATATTTAACCTGTCTTTTTTTCCAAATCTAATTATTTAAGACTTTTATTTCTCCTTCTACATTACTGCTTTGTTTTTCAGAGGCTTTATTATATAGTCTTTTAATTCCTTTTTAGTTCTAAGCTCTATTTAATCTTAATGATGTATTAATTGATCTGTTATTTAAAACACTTTTTTTTTAACTTCCAAATGTACTTTTTTGGTTGAGAAATTTTCTCCAATGTTTCATATTTCTAACTTAATTTCATAGAATGTAATCTCTATAATATTTTTACAGTAAAGCAAGTTTTGCTTTATGGTTTATTAAGGTCATCAGTTTTTACGAATGTTCTATATTTGCTTAAATTAATGTGCATTTACCAATTGTCCAGTATAAGAGAATGTATGTGAATAGATTTACTTTTTTCTAATCTTTAATATTCTTAATAATTTTTAAAATTTGTTTAACTTACGGATTTGTGTGAGATGTGTGATAAAATCTTCACTATCACTCTACCTTTGCTCATTCAACCAAAGTTGAGCATTGGCATTTCTTAAAGACTCCAAACATATTCAAAAATCAAGAATTTTTGTTTCTGAAGCACCTTGGAATGCTTTGTCCCCAGATTCTGTATAATTTGCTCCCTCACTTGCTTCATGTTCCTTGAGCTGTTTAGGAAGAACCATCGTGATAGAGAGGGTCAAGTGAAAGCCTCTAAAGCTGGCTCCCTCAACCCTTGCTTTCTAGCTAGCATAGTGAAACAGAAGTGATATGTCCTCGGATTAATTGAAGAGAATAGTTCTACACACAAACAAACACTTAAAAGACACAGATGTTAGAGTCCTCATTATTTATTTAATTGATCTGTTTGGCTCCTACAAAAATCAGATAGATTGTGGTAGATCATGGTAAACTACTATATACTTAAACAACGGACACTCTCAAATGTGATTTCTCTGGTAGATGTGGTAGCTTTACTGTAATAGATCTACAAAATATTTAGCATTTAGTCTGTCACTATTAGTCTGAGGAATGCATTATTCTTGATCTCTATCAGTAAAGAAACTCAAGAACAGTTCATATTTATGCGGGAAGAAAGGCATATACATTCACTGTCATGCTAATGGCTATGTTAATTCCTGTTCTTTGTTACACCGAAGTCTGTGCTATTTTGATCATGTTGGCTTCCTACAGAATATCATGCTGTACAATTAGTGCTGTCTTAATCAACTTTTGTATAAAATACTCTGGAAAGCTTAGTAGGAAATATATGGGAAGGAGATAATCTCCATGAAGATTCAAAGGCCTACCATATAATAAACTATTTAGTTTTCCAATGGCCTGAGGTCAGATGGGACATCTCCATTGGGACAAATTTATTTGGGTTCTGGAGGAAGCATATATTATATTTTGAAATACTGTTGTAATTAGTTATTGGGTAACTTGAAAGACACTATTTTTAAATACAGTGAGTAATATGGCCCAGTAGATCCCATCATAATAAATAATGATTTGTGGAGGCTCTAGAAAGCCTCAATAAGAGATTACAATACAGACATGAACTTCTGGAGCAAGCTATGCCTTTTGCAGCAAAAAACTATTTGTCACTTGAAAACCAGCTCTAGGCATGTTGCTAGGTTCTATAGAAACTGAACACTAATTTTTGTTGAGCTTATACATAGCAGTAGAATTAGTCTTAGAGCATCAAACATTCAGATTTAATAAATATTCCTAAAAGATATTCAAGATATTCAATAAATACTGCTAAAAGATATTCAAGATGTACCCATTTAAGTTCACAGCAGAAGTGTATGAGAATTCTACTTGCACTATATCATGTTAACACATGGTGCCTTATCTTATTTTTGGGGGAGGATAGTCGTAGCTTATTGTGGCTCTGATTTGTACTTTCCTGATGACTAAACATTTGAAGACATTTTCTTATACTTATTGGAAATTTGTAATCCTGTTTCTCAACTGACTAGTTAGTATTTTGCCCATTTCTTAAGTGAGTTTTATATCCTTTTGTTATACATTTGTAGTTTTCTATGTTTCAATACAAGTAGGACATGTGTATTGAAAGTATTTTCCCAGTTTTTCAATTGATTTCTCTCACCTTTAATATCTTTTGATGAATTACAATTTTCAACTTTAACAAAGCCTAATTTATTAATGTTTTATGGTTAATGTTTATGAAAACTGCTTAATAAAACTTTGATTACTCCAAGGACATGAGTTCCTCTTCTATGTTATCTTCTAGAAGCTTTTTTCTTATTGTTATTTTACTGTTTTGCTTTTAGAGCTACAATTCTTCTGGAGTTGAATTTTGAGCATGGTGTGAAGTAGTGGTCAATTCTCACGTATTTTTAAAATATGAATATTTAATTGAACCAGCACCATGTATGGAAAGGCCATGTCTTTCTTATCCCCCTTCTGTTGTATGGTGTCATCATGTGTGTGTGTTCGTGTCTTGTTTTTAGTACAGAAGGTACTTATTTTATATCAAATTTAGTATGTTTTGTTTTATACCAAGATTTTTGGATATTTTATCATTTGCATTTCCATATGTATTTTAGAATCACTTTTCAATTTCTAAAAGAAACACTAGAAGAAAAAATTTGGATTTTTTATTAGAATTTTATTAAGTCTATATATAAATTTGGATAGAAATGATATCTGCGATACTGAATCTTTCAACGCAAGGATATAACATATAATTTTTATTATTTAGAGCTTCCTATTTCTCTCAAAAATGAATTCTAGTACAGAATTTTAAATATTTTATCTTAAACATAGGATTTTATTTTGCCTGTCATTACAGCCTTTTTTTGTATTATAGTTCTCCTTTCTAATAGTTTCATTCAAATTATTACTGAAAATATTGAATGCGGCAGAAGTGAACCTAGATTGCTAGATGTACCACAAGGAACACTTCCTCCAGGTTGATGTGAAGATTCAATAGTCACTTCTCAGAAATGTTCACTCAGTTAATTATGGATTCATCTATATGAATTTTCATGCAGCCCTTATTTCTTTGGCTTGTCTCGCGTATAGCGTGTATTTATTAAATTTTGGATATGCCTATATTATTCCTTTGCCAGAAGCTGTGGTCAGAGATTTAAATCATATGCATATTGAACATTCAGAAATAAGCAGAAGCAATGCCAGGCTTTCTGGAAGGATTCTCTCAGCAGCCTTGTGCATGACCATCCTCGTTCCTTTACTTTCACTCTGCTCCCATTAATTTTAACCCTCAACCTTGTATTTGTCTCTGGGAATACATTTATTCACTTCAATTTGACATTTTTACTGCCTGGATAGAACACCTTTGTCCATTTGATGATATTTGGGTCTAAGGTTTGGCCTGGGATTTTGCTCCTACACATAACACCTGCTTGGTCCACAGCCCACATGACTATTCAGCTGGATTCCTAATTAGGCCAATATTCTTTCTATGCTTCCATTCTGTCTCTAGTAATTGTTCATAAAACCACATATCCATAAAGTTAATAATTTTATGGAAAAAAAATTCGAAATTTAGCTGCTACAACTAATTCATCCTATACTGGTTTTTTTATTATCACCATTTCCTACTTCTGGGAAATCTCATGCTATCCTGTTACCAATTTCTCCTCTGTAAGCATGCCAAAGATCAATTTCATGTTAACACTGGTAGTTTGTAGGATCTATATGTTGTATCTATGCATAATCATGAAGTACTCTGTCTTCTATAAACCATTCTTTTTTACTTAAAAATATATCATGACAATCATTCTTAGGTTATATATCTGATTGCCACCAGTCTTTCTTTCCTGAGTATTTCTTCTAAGTTGAATCTTCTAATGGTTCTCAGTTGAGATGATTCGATGAACTACAGAGCAAAGAGACGAACTACCTACTGTAGAGATTCAATCAATTTGGAGATATCTAGTAGACTTAATGACCACTTAAAAAACAAAGTAGAATGATGATTACCAGGAGCTGAAAGGGCAGGTAGGGGGAAGGGAGGGGGAAATGGAGATATGTTGACGAAGGGGTACAAACTCCCATTTCTAAGACAAATAAATTCTGGGGATCTAATGTACAGCATGGCAATTGTAGTTAATAACATTGTGTTATATACTTGAAAGTTGCTAAGAGAGTAAACATTAAACATTCTACTCACAAAAAAAGGAAATGGAAGTTATGTGACATGATGGAGGTGTTAGCTAATGCTATCTATGGTGGTAATCATTTTACAATGTATAAGTATAGCAAATCAACACATTGTATACCATAGACTTACAAAACTGTAATATGTCAATATTATCTTAATAAAGCTGGAAAGCAAAAGGAGGACTTGTTCGGTGATCTCCAAAGTTTGTAGACTTTGTATCATTAATTCTTGAACACAGAGCCCAGTGAACTCTTACCAGTCCTGATTCCAGAGCCAGATCATCAGCTGAAAAATAATTCAAACTTCCCAGGTATCTCTACCAAGTACACAAATTTGTGACTTTAACTTATTCCTTGGGGCAATTTAAGATTCTACTAGTTCTCAAGGAAATCTTGACACTGCCTTGGTTTCAATGAGAAGGAGCAGAGAACAGGTCCTCTCTTTCATTAGAGCAATTATTTGCTCTCCCAACTCCATTAACCACTAAATTTTTAAATTATATATTTGTTACTACCAGATAGCTAAAACTTTTGAAAAATTATTTACACAAACATTTACTTCCTCCCATTCTATTGTTTGTAGCACATTATATTCATTCTTCGATATATTGCTTGAGTTTTTCCTACATAAAGATTTTTGTAACCATGTCACCTTATATCAACTTCTTACCTTTAATATCTGTGGAATTGAAAATTTTCAGTGCTTACAGATCCATTCTAAAGTTAGAAAGAAAACTTAGAGACCTTTAGCTTGACAATTTTATTTTACAAAAGGGAGTCTAAGACAGAGAAGCACAGTAAGTGGGAATGATATGTAATTTCACATTGCTTATGCTGTTAAAATACATATATTAACACATACATATATATTTGTGTTATATATATACACATATGCATGTTTATATACATATAACATATATAAATGTAATATAACATTCTCTTAATTGGTCATCTTCTTGAGTGTTTCTTTTATTATCTCCCTTGGTCCTAAAATATAATTAATTTATTTACCAAATGTATTGAATTTGGAGAAGACCTTTACAAAATAATTCTTTAAAGACCCTCAAACTATAAACTATAGTATTTAACAGTCATTATTAGATAATAAACTGTTATTTAATTTAAACGTACTCCTTCAAATTGTTTTAATTCCCTCTTTTCTTTCTTTTTAATCAGGCTAGAAAATAAGAAATGCCGATAGAACGAGCTGCGGTTTAATAGTATTGATCGTGTTCAGAGTTGTGCAGAATAGTGTGAGGATCCAAGAAACAGAAAAGACATATTCTAGCTCCAAGTACAACAAAATGTCTAGGTGGTTTGTCAATGTGCAGTTAAATCTCCCTCTGAATGGAAACATTAAAAATTCTTCCCACTGTGCCTTTAAAAAGCCTCTTGTGTGTTAGTTTGGGTTCTGCTGCCAGGCCTTGCTGGGACATTCCTCATCTCTCACCACTGAGATTCTCTAAATGTCTGTCAGCCAGTCTCAGCACTTGTTGAATAGATCAGCATTACATCATGCTCTCAGAAAAGGTGGCAAAACAAGCTGGTTGTCTGTTCCTTCTGCTTATTATTTATTTTAGGCAAATGTGTGTCCTTAGGTTTGAGACACAGTGCTTGTGGTAACTAGAGCACAGAATAATAGCCTAAAGGAGGTGAAGGGGAGGGCTTGGCAGCCAGTTCTCACTTGGGAAAGCTTGAGAAGGTGGGGTGTGGGTAAACTGGAGGAAAAAACGTGAGTTAAAAGAAAGTCCAAGTGTGCGTCTGGGATCCTTTAACGGAGACAGAATACTGACTAGTTGAGCAAATTAAGTCCTTTCAGGGACGTCCAGATAAATGACTGGTTTGCATTCAAGTGGAAAATACCATTATTTCTGGCTCCCTGTAGTGTGAATTAGAGAACAGAGATGACAATTCCTCTTCTGTAACCTGAATGTATGAGAGATAAGAAACAGGGAAGTTAGAAGTACTGCTTTTTCTTTTCCCTACAAGAAAGTAAATTTGTTGAAAGAGACTTTTAAAAAATATCGAATTAACGAAAAATGAAAAAAAAATGTATATATATATTTACTTGCTCTGAAAAGCATCTGTCTTAAATTGTATGGAAAACATGAAGAGCAATGAGATCTTTAAGCACTGAATCAGCCTTTTCAGGTGCTCTGTTGTAGTCCAGGCTGCAAACAGCAGCTGGCGGAGGCTGCTGTACTTAGCATCAGTTAGTCTCAGGGTTTTGATATTTATTCAGACTCGAATCTCCCTCAGTAATCTGAATCATAACAATCTAAATACAAATCCCCTTCAATAACCTGAATATTTGAAGTAAAAACAAAGTGTTGAAAGGGAAGATTTGTGTTTGTGAAGAAATGCATTTTTCATTAAGTTGGAATGGAATGATGACAGAGAAATGCTAAGAGATTCATTTTGACCCATGAAAAAAAATCACAGAAAAAAAGCAGTTTTACACATTAATATATGTATAGTTAGTATGCAAAATTTATTTGGTTTAAAAATATAATGCTTGTGTGTTAAATTGAAAGGAAAAGATGAGTCTTTAAATAGACTTTATTAAAAGTTTAAAAGCATTTTTTATATATTCTTACAGCCTGAGATAAAGCATTCTATGAAATACAGAGTAACTTAACCACATATGTACATATTGAACATAAAGATTCATTTGTATGAATAAAGAGGTTTATTTCTTTTTAATTTTTTAAAGTTTATTGGGGTAACATTGTAAAGAGTTTTAAAAAGATGCAATGGTGATTATAGCTAATAATACCATATTGCACATTTGAAAGTTGCTAAGAGTAAATGTAAAAGTTTTCATCACAAAATAAATTTTTTTGTAACTGTGTATGGTTATGGACGTTAGACTTATTGTGGCAATCATTTCTTAATGTCTACAAACATTGAAAGGTTTTGTTGTACACCTAAAAGTAATGTAATGTTATATGTTGATTGTACCATAGTTAAAAAAAAAAAGAGGTTTAGCTTTTTGTAAGGTGAGTTGAGAAAAAGAGAGGAGAAATACATACAAAACACATACCTATACATTGAATAAATATAAGATGTAGAATGAACACACTCATATATATTTAAACATAGAAACATGTCAGTATACTGTGGATCTGAATTTGAATCTCGATTTAGTTGTATATATTTGTGTGTTTGAACTATTTGATTAGGGTCTCTAAGTTATAATCTTTTTCTATGTAAAATGAGTACAAAATTTCCCATCTCATAGAACTGTTCAAACGATTAAATTAAATGATATCATATACATAGAGTGTTTAACACTGCATGGTAGGTGTCGTAAATGCTCAGCTGTCTTTTAATACTTTTTTAATTTTTTTACTGTCCCCATGAGGTTTGGATCACTGTCTTTTTGGTTGTCTGTTAAGAACCCCTATATTAAAAATAAAAAGAGTCAATGAATAAGATAAAAGATCTTTACCAGTACACTCAGGGAAAAAGACTAAAGAGATTGTTCAAACACATTCTGAATGATTATCAATATTAGTGCATAGGAAGAAATATGTGAAAGTAGGGATGAGAGTGGCTATATAATAAGTCTGTTTTAATGGCTATAAGGAGACTAGATTCATCAAATGTTCACAAGTAAACGTGCCTTTTCATTTTTACCCCCTTTTATTTATCCAAGCACGATTTTGGACCAGGTTAATGTTTTTGTTGTCAGAGCATATGCTACCCATCATATACACAAGAAGACCTGGATATTGCCATGGCAATGAGAAAGTCTGGCCTGGATTCCTTACAGTATGAATGCTTCAAAATAAACAAACTTGCCCTATGAGCCCACACAGCCTATTTTAATCAGCATTAATGGCTCTGACAACCAGAGACTCCTTTATCTCCTCTGTTCTCAACAATTTGCTAATGATAATTAAAAATGGCTGGTGTTTGCCAACAACTCTTGAGCCAACCTCTTTGACTTAAAAAGATAAGAGCCTGGAGAAAGAATAGTACCCACATAAGAAATTTTTGACTAGGGAGTTAAAAAAATGTTTAAAAGAAAATCAGTGCAGAGGGATAAAGTGGTTTTGATTTTGAGGAGTGAGTTTGTATTACATTAACTTCACAGCCAAACCTGTTGCTAAGATAGGAAAAATATATTTATAAATAAAAATAAGATTTGGCACGGAATTTCCTTAAAAATCAGCTTATCCATTCATTAGATGAAATAATTAACGTAAAAGTATTTTTATATTATTTAAAGTTCTGTCAGAGAGTCCTAACCTGTAATTCATAATAAATTGGCTCCAGGTGGCCTATACGTCCTTGATATTTTAGGCAATATTGTGTGTTCAGGCTTATCCATGATATTTTTTCTGGATAGAAGATCAATAGCTCAACCTGTTTTAACATAATTTGTTACCCATAATGATTATTATTATAATCATTATTTTCACAGTCTTTGCATTTTTCGAGGTTGTTGAATTTTAAAGTTATTTTATTAAAAAAAGTAATTTTAAAATTTATTTCAAGAACAAATAAGAGTAATTACTCTTGGCAATTTATCTTAAGTAAACCATCCCAGTAGAAAAATAAGTCTACAACTAGTATGCATTAGAAAGTTCTTAGCTGTCTCAATTAAATAATAGCTTTAGAAATACAAGTATTTGTTATCTCACACTATCACAAGAGTTGCATGGTTAGTTAATTTAATGACTAACCTACTCCTCCCCCATCTTTCTGCTGTGCCTTCTCTGTATATTCACTTACCATTCAAGGTTGGTCTCCCCAGCTATTAGGATAACTACAGCAGTTCTAAGAATCACATGTAAATAGCAATGCCCAGAGTAGGAAAGCGATCAGTTTTGTCATGTGTCTTTAAAATCAGAAACTTTCCCAGAATTCCTTCAGATTTCCCTTCCCTCTCATTGATCAAAATTGCACTACACTACTTTGCCTAAATGGCAAGGCAATAATTGGATTCATTCCCTACAGATGGGGAGAGGCCCAGGCTACCTGCAGGACAAGGTTGCTCAGAGGAAAGTGAAAATAATTAGAGAGATTAGGCAGAAAGAAGATAAGGTGAAGGACATTGAATAAAGTATCAGTACTGGCCATAATACACTGCCTAAGG
The DNA here is from genome assembly GCF_902729225.1 of Pteropus medius. Lineage (NCBI taxonomy): Eukaryota > Metazoa > Chordata > Mammalia > Chiroptera > Pteropodidae > Pteropus > Pteropus medius. Next base: position 7,664,321 of record NW_024353517.1, on the reverse strand, counting down.
AATTTCTTTATTGAAAACTTTATTTTTATGGTTAAATATTTCCTATACACAGGCAAGAATTGATAGTAATATAGCAAACATCGGTGACCCCATCACTCAGCTTTATTAAGTACTAACATTTACTCAGACTTTCATTAATAGAAAAAACTATAAATATATTTTTAATCAACTCCATACCCAGCATTAATTATATTTTTTTCCTTTTTCCCTAGCTATGACTAGTAACATGAATTCCTTATTTCTCTTCTCATGCTTAATTTTATATTTGTGCTACATATTTATGTAGCACAAATATCAAGTTTGTGAGAAAAAAAGAATAATAATATTCTATTCCTAAGAATTGCTAACTGCAAGAAGATTTTAGTTCCTTGTGGTCCTAAATTGTGCTTCAACAAGCTCCGGTTGGCAAATGCGTCAATAAAATTTAAGACCACATTTCACAAGAAATAATTTTTCACAAGCAAAAAGCTAGTGATAAATAATCCCTTACTTGTGATATAAAAAAATTTGGAGAAACACTTTAGTGAATATCATGTCCCTATGGCATATAAGGGTAGCAGGAACAAGAAAGAAAATAACTCTAATTTTACTATATAGGACACTGCCGTAAGGATTATATTTTGAAACCCAACTGAATTTCTATGCTTTGCATTTTAAATATGCAACTGAAAATGAGGACCCAGTAGCACATAGACCAAGAGAAAGCCTTGATATCGCATCTATCACCAGCTATATTCATTCTTCAGGGGTATTTCCAGAATGTAAGTGTCCTTCTTGAGGGGCAAGCAGATGGTATCCCTATCTGCTGTGCTGTCTGCACCATCCAGTGTGTGTGCGTGTGTGTGTGTGTGTACGCACCACTTTTTCTTCTTTGAGACCTTGGAGTTACCAGTTCTCAATTCAGCTGACTGTTATGAATAGATTAGGGAGTTTGAGGCTTAGCCTAATTCCTCCTGGCTATAATTGATTTAAGTTGCTCAGGTACCAAGTGATGTATGTCTTAGTCATACATTATGGTCAAGATATGTAGTAGTCAACAAATAATCCAAGATGAATAAAATCCAGTTCACATTAAAGAGGTCACTCTCTTTGGGTATAAACAATGGTAATGAGATATAATAAATTCTCTTTTAAGTGAATATTGCAGGGTAATCACATATTAATCAGAAATTAAGGTCCACTGTGGGCATCTAGTAATGTTTCATGGAGAAACATTAAGATGGTTCTTGAAGGATAAATGAGTCCAATGGGCAAAGAAGACAGGAAGAGAGTATCAGACAAATAAAATATATTGTGTTTCAAATAAGAAAAGCAAACTGACCCCTGGACTCGAACGTCATCTTTTACAGTGCTGTTTACTAGATCCATTTATTTGACTCTTGATGGACTGCAAATCTCCTCTTATTTGAGCGAATTTGAGCAAATTTTTCAGTTCGGCTCCTGAGCTTCTGAGACTCTCGTTTAGTAATGCTTTTCATTTATTTCTTCATTCCATCTTCTGACCAACTTTGCCTTCCTACTTCTCTCAGAGATAATTCTCTTCTCCAACCCAAAAATCTTGTTAATCTTTCACAATAGATCTTGGTGATCCATTGGGATCAGAGCATGAATCCATAGCAACTGGAAACTCTTCAAACACAAGATGAGTTTAATCCTCAACCTTCATCCAGGCTGAGAGCAAATTCTTGTATCCCAAAGAATAGAAAAATAAGAAAATGATTAAATATCTAGTAAACATCTGATATCCTGCATGCATTCATCTCTCTCTCTCTCTCTCTCTCTCTTTCTCTCTCACTCTCTCCCCCCTCTGTGTGTGTGTGTGTGTTTTAATCATTTTAAAATTATTTCCTCCCTAAGGAGCCTGTTAAGATATTTTTTCCTAATTATTTTTCCATGAAATTTAATACCATTTATACACTGTATATCTGTTTATGTACTATATGTCTGAGTTATGTATTAAAAAGTAAGATCTTTTTTTGTCCCTTCAAGAATCAGTTTCCACCTCCTGGGGGTGGGGGTGATATTGTCCTGTTGAGAATGCATGATCTATCTATTTATCTATCATCTATCAATCATCTATCTATTCATTCATTTATATACCTTCCACTTTTTTCCCCAAAAGAAAAAAAAAATTACTTCTGTAAACTTCAGTCATGAAAAGTGAACCCTACTCTAATTCATAGGGATATTATGAGATATTATGATTTACACAAGTGTTCTAAAATCAAACTTACTATACATATTGAATTTTGAAAACACTTTGGGCAGAATAAACAGGAGTTTTGGGCCAAGATCTTCACTGTTTTATATCTCTAACATTTGCTCTGTGATCTTCTCTACATAATGCTTAATTTCCTTAACAGTCCTCCATGAAGGGACTGTATCTGTGTATGTGTATGTGTGTGTATAGGTGAGTGCATTTTGCTTATATTACAAAAATTTCAACTATGGACTAATTTCTAATGACCTAAGAATTTGTCAATGTTTTCTACAATCCTAATTCAACTACTGAGAAGCAGACTCTTTGTGTAAAGCTCTAGAATTGGTGAGAAAATTGCTCCTCTTCAATCCCACATAAGAGAGGGGATTTCTGAGGAGTGTCTTTATACTATATGTTCTTTTAGAACCTCTGATTTGATTTTTATAGAATGTTAAAAAAAAATTTTTTACTGAATACATGCTAAGTAACCAAGTGCCACAAGATCATGTTATTTTGTTGAGTAAATGTTAAAAGAATTGCTTCAAGAAAAGATAAGGCAGATTTTATTCACTTAAATTCTAAGCAACTAAATGTGTAAAATTTGGCTGTGGCTCACTCTAATGTAGTTTCTGCATTCAAATTTAAAAAATGTTCTGATATGGAAAGAATTCAGGGAAGATTCTCATTCAGTATAAATTCATTTCCATATATTTTTGCATATTTTGCTTCGGTTTATCTGTCAATGATAGTACTTTTTCCTCTTCCATATTATTTTTAGTGGATAAATCCCATGCTTTGAAGTCAAGCATCTAGGCTCGAATCCCATATCTAACATAAAATAGTTGCATATTTGGGGCAAGTGATTTTGTCTCTCTGAAATTTAATTTCTTATTTAAAACAGTGAAGGTAGTATTAAATATTTACAAGATTTAGGGGAAGATTAACTTATATAATGGGCTTGGCATAAAGGAGATAATAAAATGTCAATCTATTTACCTTCCCCTCTCTCCCACCCACCACATTTCACTCCAGGTATAGAGATTGCACTTGCTTGTAGATTTGTGAATGGGCGTTACCTGTAAATTATCTTCTTCGTCCTAAACACCAAATCCTTGGGAGTTGTAGGTGATTGATAAATAGGAAGAAGGGGAAACATTTTTATTAGTTAGAAAATATTTCCAAAACAAATACAATAGGTCAAGCCTCGTATTAGGCTATGTGAGGACTTCAGGGATTAATTTTTTAAAAAGTTCATTGAAAAGTTGCTGAGACAGACATAAAAGCAACAAAATTTATAAGACATGGCTTGATAATCTATTGTTACAACATTTCAAGAAAAATACTATGAGAGCACATAGAAGGGTGTGTAAAATTTTATCTGCAGGAAATGGTCTCTGGAAATAGTCCCTATTGCCGAGAAAAGAAGCAAAGAATCCAAAACGGTGTCCTATTTAAAGACAGTCCTATGTCATAAAAGCTACTTTCCTCTGAGACTTGACCCACAGATTGCACTCGAAAATATTTTCATTCCACATTTTGTGTACTTCGTTATATACCAATTGCTCTTTTCACTTTCATCCTACACCGTATTAGCATCCAGGAACTGTAAAATAAACTTTTGCCAATTGTCCAGTGGGGCAGATTATCTATGGCTGCTAACAAGGAGCAACTGACACAAGTATTCCTCAGAAATAGCTTGCGCTTGGATATGGGGAACATGATATGCCAAAAGGGAAATTTTTGAGTGCTAAATTTAGAAGTGAATAGAAACCTTTTGGGCTACAAAATCCTATTTGGCTCCTAAGCCAGACACAACTAGAGGGCAATGCGAGGCTTTTATTTTTCTCCTTTTTTTTTTTCTTTTTCTTTTTTATTCCCATGGCAGTCTTAGAAGAAGTTGCAAGAATTCCTTTCAAGCAAGAATGTTTATTGCCTGCATGATACAGGATTCTATTTACTGAGAAAAACATGTTTTTCAATTAACTTTCCAGTGATAAACAATAATTTAATTTTAAGGGATGACTGTTTTGCAAATTACAATGAAACATATTTTATGTGGGAGAAAACTTTACTTTTTAAAAGAAAAGATGATTGGTTGCCAAAGTTTCTAAAAGCAGAGTCTAATTTTTGAGCTCTTGCTTCTCATGCCACAATATCTTTAGTAGTATACCTGAATAATCTCACTTGAAGTGTCCAAGTGAAGATGGCATTCATCCAATCTAATCCATTTGATTTTCATTGGTTTGCCTTTTGGTGGACAGATTCTTTTTGCTAATAGCAATTGGCTTTAAAACTGACACCAGGTCTTGGCTTGATTAAGAGTAAATGCATCTTTGTTTTCCATCAAGTTATCACATTTAATTCTCTTCTCTCTCTCTCTTATTTTCTCCCTCTCTCTTTTAACCATGATATATAGGTACATGGGACTTATCAAAATACTTTTTCTTTCTTTGATTTGCCAATTGAATTAGAAAGTGATTAGAAAGTGAATCTCTTGAATCCTACTCAGTTACCACCATATATAGATCTCTAGGCATATTCATATATATGAACTATATAAAAAGGAAAAATAATACAAGAATAAAATTATCCTGAATATAAATCATTGCATAAAAATTTGTAATGAATCTATTCATAAAGTTAAATGAAAAGTGTACTGATTTTATAATAAATGACAATTATGATGACAACAGCAACAATAACAATCAATTAAAGAACATCCTGCCCCCCACCCCCCCAAAAATTCCTCTTTCCCTTGTCATCAGCAGAAGCTATGAGATTAAATCTTATCTAACAACTTAAGCTCTTGTAAGTGGCATTTAAAAATCTTTAGCTTGGTGTTTTCATGGCTAAAATAGAAATCACCAGGCCTAGAAAAAGGCTTATTTCTTAAATCTGGCATGAATGAGCAATGAGAGGGATGAGAGAAATGCAAAATGCTAATAATCTTCTCAACAATGATATAAAATACCAACCTTATTGTGATGCAGATAGTGTCACATATTTGAGAGGCTTTTAGGAAAATGTTTTCCACGAAACGTGTTTAAATGCTATGCTTATATATATCTTTGAGAAATTAGGTGCATATGTGTAAGTGTATATGTTTTTGTAAAAGATCAAATAGGTTACCTGCTGGACATGAAGAAAACCAAAATTGTGTGCAGCTCACACTTTCAAAAAAAATTTACTTGGCATATTAGTGCCTGCTCTGGAATTCTCTCCAAGTCTTGGAGTATCTAAGCAACCTCATAACCCTTTACCACCTTGTGGGTCTAGGAATGCCAAAGGCCACCATGAACTGTCCTAGCGACAACCATAGAATGTGTTCTTTAATGGGTAAATAAAACTATCAAGGAAAAAGAATAGGTCCTGGAAGGCAACCAGATCTAATGGGAACATAGTAGGCTTCCTTAAAAAGATGAGAGAGATTTATACTATGGAAATTAGAAGAAGTTGTGTTGCTTGGGTTCTTTCCAAATGGTGTCTGAAGACAAATTGAGAGAGGAACTGAAGACAGCTGTGAGATTTCCTCAGTGAAAGGTATAACTCTCTTGATGCCTTTCATTCTGATTATGGGAAAGTCTTACATAGTACACTTAAAACTGACCTCTCTGATGTTATTTAGCTATCCCAACCTTTCAGCAAATTCTGATATACCTGTACAGTATCATGCATTGTTTTTTTGTGGAGGAAAAATACCTGTGCAGAGAGAGTGGCAGTCTGTGGAAATGATCACAATTATGAATTTTAGATAGTTAATAGGAGTGATGTGATTTGTAGAGTCCACAACAGAAGAATGAATGTGACACTTAAAGAAGAAAGAAAACTGACATGAGGTAAATTAATATCAGTAAAAATTTGTTTAGTATTTATTGGTTCCTCTACCAATATATCATTTTATAATCACAAAATATGCTATATTAAAAATATGAAGGGCTGAAATAGGGTTCCCCAGTTTACACGGTTTACTAGTGACAAATCCAAGATTCTAATCCTGTCTTTCTTGAATCTATAGTGCAACTGGCAAAAATTTCTGATTTTCCTATTTAATATTCTTTTGAAAATATTTATATTATGAATATTAAGAAATTATAGAGGTTCTTAAATAAACCCAATTGGATTGTACCAATTTAAATATTTATTATATTTAATATTTTCAGTTTTTAATTTTAAAGAAAGAAACCAATTCAGATTTCAGTTTTGAAATCAATTGGTAAACTTCACTGACTCATTTCATTTCTCTCTTTCCAGAAGAAACCACTGTCTTGAAGTTGGACTCTATCACTCCCATTAGCATTTCTATATTTTCTATCATACATTTGAGTTGAATTTTATATATATAAAACACATGTTTAATATACATGTATATGTACACATATATATGCATGTATACATAGTTTTGACTGTTTTAACTTTATACGGGGTGTTATTCTGCATCTATATTTAAAATAAAAACCTCAACATCTTATTTTTAAATTCTATCCATATTGATAAATGTATCTCTGACTCATTAATTCTTATACCTGTATAGTAATAACATGCATGGATACATTACTATTTATGTGACTATTCTCCCATTGATGGGTGTTTATATTCTTTCATTTTTGCTTTCATAAACAATGCCATAATAAACATAATATACTTACTATTTTTGTTTGCTTGTGATAGAGTTTTAGGTATATTATCTAGAAGAGATTGCTAGGTCATAAGGTATGTAGGTTTAAAACTGTAATAACTGTAACCCTCCACAGTAGTGAGTAAGAGCTACTGATACTCTATACTCTTCTTACCAATTGCTATTTTCAGAGATTCAAACTTCTGTCAAACTGATGAATATGAAATGGTATTTCTTTGTTTTGTTAATTTTCATTTTCCTGATTAATATTAAGGTGGTGCATGTTTTTTCAAGTCTCTTGAGCTTTGAGGCATCCTCATCAGAGGTGGTTTAAGTATGCAGACAAATTTTTTGACACACCGTTTAAAAGGTAGGGGCCTAAATTCCTTCCTCTTGAGTGTGGGATGGAATTTGTGACTCACTTCTAACTAATAAAAAAAAAGGAAGTTATGATACTTCAGAGACTAGGTATAAAAGTCACTATGGCTTTTTGCTTGCATGCTGCTTTGGATCCCTTGCTGAAGAGTCAGGAGTAGCAGGCAGAGAGACAGTTGCCACATGATGAGTACTCTCAAGCAGGCTATAAAGAAGTCTATGTGATATAAGTACTGGGGACTTTTGACAATAGGCAGCAAACAGCTGATGCCCCTGTCAACAACTAGCAAGGAACTAAGAGGCCTTCTTCTGCAGCTGAGTCATCTTGGAAGTGGATCTTCCGGATCCAATCAAGCTTCTGCTTGTAATCCTGGTTGATACCTTGCCCAAAACCTCATGAGAAACCCTGAGCCAGAACCACCCAGCTAAGCTACTTTCAAATTCCAGACCAAGGGAAAGATCGACATAATCAATGCTTATTGTTTTAAGCAATTAAGTTTTTAGGGAATTTGATATTCATCAATACAATTTTTGAAGTGTCTTCATCAGAGGGAATTCTTATCAGATTTTATAAATGTAAAAAATAAAGTGATATGGAACTAGTATTTAGCATATGGTACATTTGATGTTTCAGTTTCTTTCTTATTTGACTCAATAAAGATTAATATAATAGTTATACCTTCAAGAATCATACAGACTTCTAGTCAATGTTTTTAATTTTTTGGTTTATAGCCATCCTCTCACCCTTTAAACTTAAAATATATAGCAAGGATATATAAATTGTTAAATAAAACTTAAGTTTGAGCTGCTGGAGAGATTTAATCAAGAAGTAGAGACAAAGAACATTCTTTTTGAGATTGCTCTGTGAATATTATCCTTGGTAAATAGTTAGGTTACAAATGTTTTTGTGTTTGTTTTTAAGTACAAAAACCTCTATCTTTAAATGTTTCTTCCCTTTGAAACCTTTTATCCTTTCTCTGTGAATCAAATGCCTGATGTCTTTATCCTTGTTCTCAGGCCTTCTAACCATGCTCTTCAGGCATCTAGTATTTAGAACCCACCCCTATATATAGAGAAGGAATAAAATTGTATAAAGAAACAATTGAAATAACAAGAGAGGTCCTATTTTAGGGTGGCTACCTTTGTGGATGGGAGTCTTCTAGTCACTGGAGGTGTTTAAGCACAGGTAAAAAAGCCTAAGGAGGCAGGAAGGGAGGCGGGATAATCACTGTTATATTTTCCCCCTCTTAAAAAAATATTTGAATAGATTTGGCTGTAGAAAAGATCCATGGAAAAGCATATTGCCCATACCAGTTAGATCTAACATAACTACCAGACTGTCTGAAACCTCCCTGGACTCCATTTTCTAGGGGTTTGGGAGATCTCATACCTATACTTTTCCTGGGCTTCTCAGCATGTGCCTGAGTCCTGCCAACTAAAGACTGAGATCTCTTCATTCCATCATTCTGAAGTTCTAGACAGAAAAGTAAATTATTTTCTGCTCTTGCAAAGGGTCATTATGATGACCCTTATTTAAAATTCTGCATTCCCGGAGGGAGCTCCCTAGATTGGCTGATGCTGGTCTTTCATATCTCTGGACTTATTTTATCTTCTTAGATTCAAGGTTCTACTAGATGAAGAGGAAGTCGAGGGAAGCATAACCCTGACTTTGGGTTTTTGAAGGTGTCCATTCTCTGTTCAATTAAAACTGCCTTAAAGCCTTCTAATCCAATTACTTACTTACTTACTTACTTACTTACTTACTTACTTACTTACTTACTTATGTATGTATGTATGTATGTATGTAATGATTCACAATATATTAGTAAAAACTGCTTACTGTTTATATTTCAGTAAAGAACTTCTCTTGTCCTAAGGAAATAACTTAATTATCAAGACATCTGGATAACAAGTAGAGGTTTTATTTCCTATTATCTGAATTAAGAATAACTGTTTCATCCAAGATAATTGTCTAATAATATAATGACAATTGAAAATTTAACTCAAGAAAATTAAATGTATTGTCCTCAAACTCTGTAAAAGAGAAATCAGTAAGTAAATTGCCATTTTGCGTGTTTAGGAATGAAATTAAAATTTTTATTTTGCATAAATATTATCAGAAGTTTTGATCCTAATGTAGATGTAGAAACCAAGACAAAATTATCAAAAAGACTTGGTCCAGTTTACATGACTTGTAAGGGGGATGGGTATTATTTAAATCCATGTGTAATGGTATGAACATCCAAGTTTCATTCACTGCACCATGCTACCTTACCTATGGTGATAATGTCAAGGAGAGTGCCTTTCTTACACTCTTAGGCAGAAAACTAACCTCTCTTTCCCAATGTAATCTATTAAATTTATTATAAATACTTAAGGAACTACAGGTATTGGTACAAGATGAGGAGGGACATAGTCAGTTTGAAACAGTGCATCTCCATCTCCAACCCTCAGCTGTTGATCTATTCAGTCAAAGAGTCCCAGACACAAATCTGAAGCCAAGACTTTGATTCAGTGTGTTTTGTTTTTCAACCAACTTCATGTGAAATTTTATCTGTCATTAACATTTGGCTTTTTAAAACAAAGGTATAAAGTATATGTTTGTAAATAAACTAAAAAAATTTCCCAAGGTCAAAAGTTATTTAAAATAGAATATGATCATAGGCAAAGGATGATAACTTAGTTATATAGACATGAAAATTATATGTGTGTATGTATGTGTGTCCAACTGGACATAATCTTTTGGTAGCTTATTGTGACTATTTCCCCAGATTCACCTGCTTTTGAAATTATGCAGAAAGGATATACAATGTTGTTATGGTAAAAAGTACAACACATACTACAAAAGTATGCTATGTGATGTAGTGAATAAAAGCTGCCTCTGTCAGTCTCTAGCTGTATGACCTTGGAAAGTTATGTAACCTTCATGTGCTCCTGTTTCCTCATAGATCAAAATGCAGATAATAATAGCTCTTTCCTCATAGGAATGTTGTAAGAATAAAATAGATAAATACATATAAAACTATTTGGACTTTGCCTGGCATATGAAAAACATTTAACAAGTGGTAACTCTTGGACAATATGCTTGTACATCTTTATGGGGTAATTTAGAAGAGACACTGAGCATCTGGGAAAGACCAGGAGCAGAGGATGAAAGAAAGATGGCAGAAAAGGAAACGCTGTTATAAAGAGACACAAAGGGAAACAAAAGAATAAAGAGAAGGAAAAAAACATGAAACAAGAGGTATAGAGAGAATGATAAATGGGAAGAGTATTTTCTAAATTGTTATTGGAGGACCTACTTTTTCATTCCATAGGGTTATAAGCCATGGGGGCCAGGGAGAGAATGTATGTTTTTATTTTAGCTAATTAGTTTGTTAGCCATTCCTTGGTTTTATTTTGTACCCCACCTTTAACCCCCAGTCTATACTCTGGATTGAATAATCACAAGGGGGGAAATTATATTGTGGACTTCAGCTTCAAAAGATGGACTAACATATATATGTGTGCATGTACACAAACACACACGTCAATATATACCAATACAATTCATATGGTCTAAACTATTTCAAAAGACCACTGTGGCACCATTGAATAATATAAAACAAGAACATTTTATATCTGTGTGAGAACACAACCTGGCTCTTAAAAAAAAAAGAGATAATGATAATTTTACTTTCCTCAATTTCACAAACGCAAACTCTCACTTAAGTCAACCACATAGAATATCAGCACAGCAGTCATGTAACGGATAATTCTGCTGTGAATTGCCAATATAGCATTTGCAAAAGTTTGTGTAAGATATCTGATACTTCAGGGAGATGAACAAATGACTACATTAATATTCCAATAGACCTTAAGTTCTATTTCTATACTTTAAAATGATTAGGATTAAAATTGAACTTCCTAGACCCCTTGATTTCAATCCCCAGAAAACATACCTCCAATAATTTATCACTTAATATTGCTCCTGAGCTTATACAGATGGTCTGTACAAGAATTATTCTTTTAGTCCAAATGCTGCATAATACCAAAAAAGCTAGTATTCACTCTATTGTGTATTCAAGAAGTCCTTGGATACATTCTAATTTGTGTTAGGTTACAGGAAAAACATATATCTGAAGATAAATGTCTTTCTTTTCTGTCATTTATTAAGAAGAATATTTAAAGGTTTTTCTTTTTTTCTTTTGCTCTCAGTAATTAAAGATTTTTTCATATAAAGATCATTTTAGGTGTTCAGTAACTTTGTAAAAAAATTCTTAGATTTTTTATATCATCATTTTGTTTCACAATTTATTATCTTATTTTTCATTAATTTTAATTGGATAAGTTTTTGTGTGTGTGTGTTGACGGTGCATAAATTCTAAGGAGAGTCAAATTTTACAACATTTTCCTTTAATTTAATTTCCCTTAATTTCCTAATCAACATTAGGCTGGAAAGAAAAATAATCTCTCATTTTTAATGAATAGTGAGCTAGTAATTGAAAATTCACAATATACTATTTGATTTAATTAAATGTGTTGAAGATCAGTTTTAATCTGTAGACTAATTTATACAGAATAAATCTTCTCAAGATGGTACTATCCAGGTTAAGATTTGGTAGATTTTTGGTTACCAGCCAGTAGTTTTCTTTTAATCCATAGCCATTATGTGCAACACATTTAAGAAGAATACACAAAAGGGAATACTGAAGATTGTCATTGAGTTACTAAGCTATTCAAGCAGCAGGGACAATTCTGCTTTTTGGTAACGATGACAAGGCCTTAGCACAAGAGGGAACATTACTGCAGAGGCTGACTCACGAATGCTTATAGAAGCTGTTCAGATGGAGACCTAACCTGTTGCCAGTGTCATCCCAGGGAAATAGAATAAACTTTTACTACTTTATCTCCATTTATTTCAGTTCAAAAACATTGACATATTGGAAATGGTTCCATAGCATAACAGTTAGCACGTCTGCTTTACACGCAGAACGTCCTGGGTTTGTGCCCCACTGGAGCCAGGGTCCATGGTCTATGGCCATGCCACCCTGAACAAGCCCGATGTCTGATCTTGGAACCTAAGCAGGATCGGGCCTGGTTAGTACTTGGATGGGAGACCACCTAGGAAGACCAGGTACCATAGGTATAAATAATAATAAAAAAATAAAATAAAAACATTGATATGAATACATGCAAGGGTTCTTAGCACTTTGATAAACTTTGAAGGTCACGGATGAGGAAAGTGAGGACTAAAGAAGTTAGAAAACTTATCCAGTAGGCCAAATTAGTTGAGTTTAACAAAGCTGTGTTAAAATATTGCAAACTATTTGCAAAAAATATTGAACACTGAACAATTGCTCATACTTTCCATTTGTTGTGAGGTCTCCTGACCACAGTCTCTTTCTCTGACTCTTTGTGGATCGACCATTTTCAAATTTCATTCAAAATGAATAGTTATGCAAAACGTGAATATTTTTGCATATGAACATTATGCATTATAAAAGAATTATGCAAGAATGGAGATTCCATGTAACTATTTTCGTAATGTTGATTTGTAAATATCTTTTATTTTTTTCTAAGCTTTCCAAAGTAAGATATGAATCAATTATATTTGTTTTTCAGTCTTGCTAAATACTGGTACTCAGTAGGCTAATAAAAAGCAGAGCTTAATTTGAAACCCAGATTTGTCTTACCATAAAGCCTTTGTCTTTCTACTAAACCAATTCTAACATGGCCCAGATTATGACTTCTTAGTACAAATAGTCTCACTTGAACACCCATGCTTTACAAAGAAACCTTTTCTTTCCCTGGCCACTATTCTTTGCAAATTGATTTAAAGAGAGTTAAATAAGAATAATATTAAGATAGGGCACTGGGTCTTCTTCCAATTTGCATATTTTTTCATCTCTTAGGAGCCCTATTTGTCCATTTACTACTCTTTGGCCACAAAGTGTTCCAGGCTGGATAAATTTTATTAGGTATTGAATGAACTAATTCATTAATCTTGCTACTTTCCCGCCTTACCAGCCTATAAGTCTATCATCATACTGAGAAGGATTAAAAACAAAGTGACATTTAGGGTTACAGCAGCAGATACTACTACAAGAATGTTGAACAGGGAAGGCACCCACATAAAATGTTTCCGTAATTTACATCTTGGTGAGGATTAATTTTGGAGTTACAGGCCTTTTTTTTTTTTTTCAGGCAAGCAGTTGTGGGGCAGTTTGGGCTCACCTTTTAGCCTCTGGTTTCATTAAGAGCTCAGCACCCTAGGAGGAGAACTGGCTGGGCTGGCTGGCACCTGAATGAGGAGAGCTTTATTATACTGTGAAAAGAGAGGAGCCATGTAAGACCTGGACCATGCAGCTTTGGACATTGAGAATGCTCAATAAAGCTTTATAGTAGTTGTTGCTCTTTAAAATCAACTTATTAAGATAAAATTTGCATAAACTAAAATAGAAGCATTTTAAGTGTACAGATTGATGAGTTTTAGCAAATATATGCATTTTTGGTGTAAACATCATCACAATCAAGATATGTAATATTGCCTACATCCTAAGGTTTCTTCATGCTGCTTTGCAGTCAATCTACCCCAATTCCAAATCCAAAATAACCACTGATCTGTTTTTGATCACAGTAGATTGGTTTTGCCTTTTCTAGAACTATATATGAAAGAAATCTTTCAATATATACTCTTGTGTCTGACTATTTTTTTCAGCATGTTTTGAGATTCATCTATGTGATTCCATGTATTCATAATTCTTTTATTATTCCTTCATGTATATATGACAATTTATTTAACCATTCACTTGGTTTTGGACATTTGGTTGTTTTCAGTTTGGAGCTACTGTAAATTAAGTTTCTATTTACATTTGTATATACATCTCTGAGGGGACTCTTTTTTTTTTTTTTCATTTTATACTTGAAATCTAGACATGGAATTGCTGGGTCATACCATATATATGTATTTACAACATTTTAAGTAATTACCAAACTCTTTTCCAAGTGATTGTGTACCTTTACATTTTCACCAATAATGTGTAAGGGTACACTTCTATACACTGAGATAATTGTGAAGTTTTTCCACCTTTATTCTGTCATTATGGTAAATGACATTAGTTTTGAATATTAAACCAATCTTGCATTTTGGGGATAAATCTCAATTATCCTATTTAATCCAGGATATTAGTTTACAGTTGTTTTTTTTTCCTAGTAATGTCTTTGTCTTGTTTTATTATTGTAAGATGACTTGGGAAGTTTCCACTTCTCCTCCATTTTCCGATAGAATTTGTGAAGGATTTGTATTATTTCTACCTTAAAAGGTTAATAGGATTCAATATTCCCATTTGGGTTTGAAATGCTTTTCATTATAAACTCAAGTTTTATAATTGAATTAGATTATATAGTTGTGTTTTTTTTTACCATTTAAAAACTATATTTGTCTTCAAGGAATTTGTCCATTTCATTTAAGTTGTTATTTTAGTCATTTCTGGTTGCTGTAACAAAGTACCATAAGTTAGATTGTTTATAAGAAAGATAAATTTATTTCTCACAGTTCTAGAGCCTGGAAGTCTGAGGTCAGAGTGCTAACATGGTTGGGTTCTAGTGAGAACTTTCTTCAGGGTTGCAGGCTGCGGTCTTCTTGTTATATCCTCACATAGTGGAAAAAGAAGGTAAGAGAGGTTTCTGGTGTCCCTCTTATAAGGGCAATAATTCTATTTTTGAGGGCCCTACCATCATGACCTAAATACCACCCAAAGAGCCTACTTCTTATTATCATTACACTAGGTATGAGGATTTCGACATATGAATTTGGGGAGGGGGTGCAGGGATACAAACATTTAGTCCATTTCGGGTGTCAAATCTATTGGCATAAAGTTGTTCATAGTATTCCCTTGTTATTCTTTTCATGTCTGAGGATCTATGGTGGTATCCATCTGTCATTACTATTATTGGTAATTTGAGCTTTATTTTTATTATCAGCCTGCCTAGAAGCATGTCACATTTATATGTTTTTTAAAAAGCCTAGCTTTTATTTGATTGATATTTTTCTATTTTCTTTTCATATTTTACTTTAATAATTTCTGTTCTTATCTTTACTACTTTTTTTCTTCTACTTTGAGTTTAGTTAGTTCTTTATCTAATTGCTTAAGTTGAAGGCTTACATCATTGGTTTTATATTTTTCTTTTTTTGCTAGGTTATTTTCATTTTCATTCAGTTCCAAATATTGTATTTTAGAAAGTTGGGAGATTTTATTTCAAATGTTTTTCTTTTGTTGATTCTAATCTAATTAATTTTTGATCAGAGAACATGCCTATATAATTTTAATTTTTAAAAATTTATTGAGCTTTTTTCCTATTTTTGTGTGTATCTTCATGAATATTTCATGTGTATTTGAAAATAACTGAATTTAATAGTGGCATATAGATAATTATATGGAGAAGTTTATATAAAAACTGAAAAAAACATTCTAATAAAGTAAAATTAAGAAACATGTCTGGTGATTAATAACTCATCCAGATATTTAATTTTAATTTTAATTTAAGTTTATAATGAAATCAAACATATCTTTTAATTTATTTTTAGTGTCTAGTTAAGGGTACAAAATTCTTTTTATACAATTATATATAAGTGCTTGCCTAGATAAATGTTGATTCATGTTTCACCTTTATTTACCTCTTGGGATGACAACCTTATTCAAGATACAATTGTAGACATTTTTCTTGTTCCTAAAATCAGTGTATATTCAGTTATAGAAGGCCGTCTTCAATCCAAACAATACCCTACCCTATGTCACAGATTTATTAATATCCAATACCCTCTGGAGACCAGTACCAAGGAAGCCCCACCCAGAACACCTATTATTCATTTTTCATAGTTTCTCTTTAGAGAAGAGCCCTGGAAACTATATGCTTCATACACATGATTATTCATATATAAATTCCATTGAGATGAGTGATATCATCAAGATGGTGGCATAGGTCATTCCTGACTTCAATCCCTCTTACAAGAGAACCAACTAGCAACTATCCATAAACAAGACAGCATTGTGAAATCCTAGAACCTGGAGATGAAGCTGAAGCAACCCTCTAAACCAAGCATCCCCAATTCCCAGGCTACAGACCTGGTATCATCAGTCTGTGGCCTGTTAGGAACAGGGCCACACAGCAGAGGGCGAGCCTCAGACCAGCTGGCAAAGCTTCATCTGTATTTGCAGCTGCTCCTCAGCACTAGCATCACCACCTCAGCTCCACCTCAGATCATCAGGCATTAGATTCTCATAGGAGCACTGGTCCCCAGTGCCAAAAAGGTTGGGGATCACTGCCCTAAACCACAGAGACTGAGAGGATCACATTAGAAGGGAAAGCGTAGCAGTTGTATTCTGACCCCATTACTCTTCTCACACCAGCACTGCATTGCACAGAGAAAGCCCCTGCTAGGTCCACAGTTTTTCCAGGGGCAAAAAGAAAGCCTAGGTGGACATCCAGCTCCACCTGCACTATGAGAAACTTCCCAGAAAGCCCACTCAGAGCTCTCCTCATGGAGAATCACTGGGGAAATCCATGGGGTTTCATCACTGGGAATTAAATAGGAATTTAAGTTTTTATATGGGACTTATAGTAGGGAAATGGGACTTACAGTAACCAGGGCTCAGATCTTGACCCACCACATTCCTGCTTGCAGAGTGTGCTTCCAAGCAAAGATCCCAGCCAGTGACTCTGCCCATTTACAGAGCTAAGGCAGTGTCCTCTTCCGGCCAGGGGGCTAGATTGGCAGTTTTGCCTGATTTAGGTCCCCATATAGGCTGTGGAGTCTGTTCTAGGCTTACCTGGGTAGGGAAGCAAATTGTAGCCTCATTCAACTGCTGAGTATAGCCCATAGTCACACCTAAGAAGTGTGGCCAGAGAACCTAAGCTGCCAGGAAGAAGCCTGGCTTGAGCAAAGAGCCATACCAGAAGCCCTGCCAAACTTTAAGTACAGCCACTGGCCCAGTATAACCAGGGAGCTTGAACAGTGATCCTGGGCAGCCTTGGAGCCTTGTTTGTGGTACTGCCCTATAGTAGAACCCAGCCTATGGTCTTGCTTCGTTGCCGAACACAGCTTCTCCCAGGCAAGGAGCCAAGCCAGTGATTCCACCCAATCACAAAGTAAATCCTCAGCCCCAGCCTTTAAGATGTCCTAGGTAGCAACCGGTAGGAATGCAGGGCACAGTTTTCAGTCCCACCTAACTGCAGGATATGGCTGGAGGCCCCTCTCTACCAGAGAGTCTAGCCAGAGATCTTGCCCAACAGTGGAACATCCAGAGGTCTACTTAATCATGAAGCCTAGCCTGTGGCCCCACCCAACTTTAGGTCACAGCCTACATCTTGCCTGATCACAGAGCACAGGCTGAGGTCCCATCCAACCATAAAGCTCTGTCACAGGTCCCACTTAGACCTTATGTTTAGCCAGCAGCATTACCTGGTTATGATGTACAGATCCTGAGACTCCACCCAACCAGGAGCAATTTGGGAGCCCAGTCTAAAGCCCTATTCAAGATCAGAGTCCAATCAGTGGCACCAGCTTGAGAAGAGCACAGTCTGTGATCTTGACTGACCAGAGGTGATTACAGAACCTAGCTAGTGGCGCCACCTGATCAAGGAGCCCACCCAGAAACTCACTTGAATGTGGAGCCCAGTCAGCAGCACTGCTCCTGACTCCAGAGCACAGGCAGTGGCTTTGCTTAGCTAGAGAATAGCAAGCCTGCTTGCCTATGGACACTACCAGCTGACCTGTTCATTACCTCAAGCTGAATTGACTAGTGAAACTCTTTTTTTGAATTTTCTTGACTGTTGACTGTGTGTGTGTGTGTGTGTGTGTGCGTGCGTGCAAGCACGCGCGTGCGCGCGCACACACACACACACACACACACTACAAGGCTATAAAAGACGGTGAGAGATTTGTATTTCACAATTTTGCTGTATTTTAATCATTGTTGATCTGAGCAGCTCTCTCTTCTTAAAAATATTATAGGATTTAATATCTTAACACCATGTTCTTTAAATCATAAGTCTTACATGATTTTATGTAATCTGTCTTCCCTCCATAGCTTCTTCCCTCCTTCTTTTCCTCCATAGCTTCTTACATAAATCTGTAGACTGTATGTATGTGAGGCTTTATTTACTTAAGAGTTCTTTTGCCACAACAAAGTTGGGCTAAAATAGATAACTGTATTTTGGGCCAAATAAAAACATTTAGTTTTTTATTTCTTTGTTCACACACCACTATGGAATATTTCTGAATGCTTTAAGAATAAATACTCAAAAATAATATTTTTGTCATCTGGCTTGTCCCTTTGGCATACAACAATGGCGTCTAGCTTTGAGCTACCACAAAGACCTTGTGACTAATTTCTTGAACGTCTGTACACAAAAGAGTCATGAAAGACCCAGGTGAGACAGTTTATAAAGCTAACAATAGTGTGTTTCAGGGCAAGCTGTTAGGGTAGTCAGCTCTTTAGCAAGCTGTTTTCAGTAGGGAGAAATCGATGACTGCTGTAGGGGAAATCTGCTGGAGAACAAAAGGTTTCCAAACAGAAAGTGATCTGGGCTTCTCTTTTAAACCAGAAAATGCAGTGTTTCTTGACCTAAATAGTCAGTCAATATACCAGAGTAAAAATGCCTTGAGAGCCAGTAGACAACTGGCCAAGTTCAAGTGGTAGGTTAATATTAATTTTTAGACACGAAATAAAAACTGAATTCTTAATTAGTTTACTCTGATTTTCTTAGAATTAACATGTGACTTTCATTCTAGCTTCTGGGTAATTATGAGCTTGTATTAGTCAGAATTCTTTGGAGAAATGGAATAGGCAGAAGATATATATGTATATCTACCCCCTTCTTGGTAAGGCTATATATTATATATGCAATAAATACGTATATTTATTATACCAATTGTTCACATTTTTATGGATGCCGAGAAGTCGCATTACCTACCATCTGCAAGATGGAGAGAAGTCAGTGGTGTAATTTAGTCTGTGTCCGAATGCCTGAGGACGAGTGGGGTATGTGTGTGTGGGGTGTCAGGATCTGAGTCTGAAAGCCTGAGTCCAGAGCATCGATGTTTGAAGGCAGGAGAAGATAAATGTTTCAGCTCAAGCAGAGAGTGAATTTGTCCATCCTCAGCATGTTTGTTCTAATCAGGCCCTCAATGGATTGGATGGTGTCCACCCACCTTGGTGAGATCTTTCTTTTTTACTCAGCCTACTAATTCAAATGCTTTAGAAGACATCTTCACAGAAACACCCAGAAATAATATTTAACAATTAGTCCATTCAAGTTGACACGTAAAATTAGCCATTACAAAGTCTAAACATTAGGATAGGGAGATAGTCAACTTTGTTTTAGGTGTACTTTCTTACAGAAAGAATAAAAGTGTCTGCTTAGGAGGCAGCATGGGTAATAGTTAAATATGTGAACACTAAACTCAAATTGAGTTAAAATCCACATTTTTTTAATTTAATACCCAAAGCTAGAATGAGCATGTTAATTCTGAAAAAATCAGCGAACTTATTAAGAATTCAGTTTTTATTTCATGTCTAAAAATTAATATTAACCTATGAGCAAAATACTTAAATTCTTTTTGCTCCCACTTTTAGCTGTAAATGGGGATAGATATAACTGTTCTGAAGGGATCATTATTAGGATTAAGTGAACTAATCCATCAAACTATTTAATTTCATGTCTGGTTTATGGACAGTAGTGTTAGCTATTTTATTCATTTCTGCAAATATGTGGCATCTAACTACTGAGAGGAAATACAGCTCTGAAACTAAATTTCCTGGGTCCAAATCCCAGCTCAGCCAATTTTAGCTGGGTTTCCTCTATTCTATATGTGATAATATATTTGACTGCATTATTTGGCACAGTTTTTGTATTAGTTGCTCTGAATATAATGCTCTCTCAAAAAAAAATTATATATATATATATACATAATCTTCTCATAGTCTACTGGTATGAACATTTTACCACTGAGGTGAAGTGAAGAAATCACACTTCCATGTGCTTCCTTTTACTTTCCTTACTTTTAAATATCATTGTCTTGAATATCATTTACATATGATTTTTATTTCAATTATTAAATATGATTTATAGAATTCATGATAAAAATGATAGTTTATTGTATAAACTAATAGTTCTTTTTTTTCCTCTCTCTCTCTCAATCCATCTTCCTTCCCGGTGCTCTAAAATTTTTTCTTTTCCTTTTTATATATTTATTATTTTTCTTGCTTAAGAACTGCCTTTAGCCAATTTTAGCAAAACAGGTCTGTTATCAGAAAGTTCTTTTATTTTTCTTATCCTGAGAACGTGTTCATTTTCACTTCATTTTTGAAGGACATTTTCACAGAACACAGGATTTGGGGTTGGCAGTTGTTTTTTTGTTTTTTGTTTTTTTTTCCTTTCAGTACTTGAAAAATTGTATGCCACTTCATTCTGGCCCCCATAGTTCGGATGAGAAATCTGCTATCATTCAAATTAACATTCCCCTATAGATAATGCCTCCTTCATCTGTGGCTGCTTTCGACACTGTGTCTTTAGTTTTCAAAAGTTTAATTATGATTTTTCTTAGCATGATTTTTCTTCTAGTTCTCATTAGACAGAATACGTGATTTAAGTACATACCAGGTTTTTTTTAATTTAAAATTCATTCTGCTTCTTGAATCAGTGTGTGTATGTCTTTTGCTAAAAAGACATATTATTGAGAAGTCAATTATTCTTTCTTTGAATACTTTTTCAGCTCTACTCTATTTTTTCTCTACTTTTGGGACTCTAATGATACAATTATTAGATTTTTTTCGTTATTGTCTACAAGTCCCTGATGCTTTCTTCATATATTTTTCAGTCTATTTTCTTCCTTTTAAATTGAGTGAATTCTATTAATCTCACTAATTTTATCCTCTGTCATCTCTAAGAGCCATTGAGCCCATCAGTGAATATTTTAATATCGTTATCATATTTTTCAGATTTATTCTTTCCATTTGGTCCTTTTTTTATAACTTCCATTTCCTTCTTTTATAACTTCCATTCCATTCTTGCTGAAATTTTTATTTTTTCATATGACAAATGCTTGAAAATCCTTGTTATAAATTCCAAAAGCTTATTTATCTTGGTGTTGGTGCCAGTTAGTCTTCTCATTCAAGTCATGATTTTTTTTGGTTCCTAATATGATTGCATAACTCTCCATTGCATCCTTGATATTTTGTCTGTTATGTTAGGAGACACTGGATCTTTTAAAATCTTTTATTCTAGCAGTCACCTTGTTTAGATTTAGCACCCCAGTCCTGGCATACTTTTGTGGGCTGTTGTTTCTCTGATGATTTAAATTTCAGAGTTTGCAGTGTTATTTTTATCTGGTAAGATTATTTGGTACTACCAAGGCTCCTACTGGTTCCTGCAGTTGTTGCCTGAGGAAGGCAGAGATGGTTCCCCACCAGGGCTGCCAAGTGTCTCTCAATGGGGGGAGGTAAGTCTCAAGTCTTCTGAGGAGAAGAGGCTTTTGTGGGCAGCAGTTTGTTGTAGTGTGATTCCCTGTGTGTGGAAGACAGAGAGCATTCTTGTGGGATTTCCCTTACTAGATTCCTCCACTCCTACCCCAATGCCTCTGAACAAGTGGGGTTCCACTTGCTGGCGCTGCCCAACTGACCACATCACTCTTATTTTAAAAAGTGGATCTCAGGCCGACCAGAATCAAAAGGTATCCCTAGTTGCGTTGCTTATTGTGACAGCATTCCTTTTGCTGTTGCTGCGTGGATGTCCAATACCTCTTGGTGGAGAAAAGAGTCTCAGACTTGTCTTGGAAGAAGAAAAATTCCCCTGGCTGTTATTACTTGGGAACCCCCTTGCTCCTGGTGACATAATTACCTGGTGTTGGCAGTGAATTTCTGTTTAATCAAGGAAAGCGATGAACCAAGCCAGGCTGCCTTCTGCTACTTGATTGGGGGTTGGGAAACTCCCGGGTCTACTTCTGTGTGGTGGTGAGGGCAGATAAAGGGGATCATAAGCTTTCGTACCATTAAGTTGCTCCACCAGTCCTGCATGTCAAATCATTTGGCTTTCCTCTTCCGTCTTTTATCATCCTTCTTTGGCTGCTTCTTGAATTATTTCTAGGGTTTATAGTTGTATTGGGGAGGAGAAGGGAGAAATGGATGCATACAATCTTCTCCAACAAGAAGCTGTAGATTATTTTTGAACATCAAGATCATTTAAAAATAACATAGTCAATGGCCAATTGCAAATTTTAACCAAAAACTCCTTGAAACTTAGGGGAAATATCATACATAGTTTAAATTAAGTACTGGACCCAATAAATTTTAACTGGGATTACTGTTCATAATATTAGACATGGTTTGACTTCATAAGCATTTACAGTTCATTTATTCTCTCACTAATTTATTCACTTGTTCTGATTTCTAAGATAACAAGCCAGTGTAATAACTCCTCCTATTATAATAGGACACAAAAGTCTCCATTATTCCTAGTTGCTCCCATTCAATAATTCCACAATTAAAGATTTATATTGTAATTAATAATGTGAGGTTCTGATAGACAGTGGTATACAAAGTCAACTAAGATGTATTCCAACCCGTATTAAATATTTAAAAATAAAAAATAGAAAGAATAGCAAAATACATTCTCATTAGACAGAATACGTGATTTAAGTACATACCAGTTTTTTTTTTTTAAATACTGTGTACTTGGCTAAAGATATATTTGGCCACACACACACACACACACACACACACACACACACACACAATCAAATAACAATCACACAACACACAATATAGGTAAAACTATATATATTATGTGATGAATAAATTAATAGTAATGTTTTAACATTATAATATGATTTCTGTCTATGGAAATCAATATCAAATTAACATTAATATTACTTCCACAAAGTCTTAATAATTATCAAATTCAGATAAAAGCAAAACATGAGAAAAATAATTAAGATCAGTTTTATATACTATATTTTCTTGTAAAAAGTATTCAAGCTGGTAGATTATTTAGTAATAGAACAGACTATTCAGTTTGAAAAGAATTCCTTCTGGGGATTCTAAGTCTAAAAGAAATGAGAGATTTCATGAAGGAAAGATAACTATTTTAGAAATAATTTAATTATTTATATGATTTCCAAATTATCCCCTTCACAAAATGACTAAATGTTAATTAAATGTCTTAGTTTATAGCATATAATGTTATCAAAAGGTCCAGTAAATTATGCCTTTAGCTGAGAAAAAATTTTTATGAAATAAAATATTTTTAGTTGATTATTAATTCTAAAGCCAATTATTTGATTTCTATAATTCTATCTCTAAAATCACTAAAAAGCTATTTTTTTTTGCAGGGACAGGAATCACGATGAGTTGAAGATTGGTGCAATTGTAAACACCTGGATTTGTTAACATTATGATCATATTATTAATCTCTTGCTAATGAAAAATAATATTTTTGACATGGAGAATAAAAATTTCTGGATAATCTCTATTTTTGATTTCCAAAAAACTAATAGTTAACAGTGATGTTTTATGATTATGCTTTGGTACAGTTTACAATGCACTTTTACAAACTCAGATATTTCAGAGGGAATTAATGCACAGAAAGGAAACTAACTCACAATGAATCCAAACAAATTCACTACATTATTTGTTAGAGGATTTATTTACAGCACTTAAAAATAAGCATAAGTGATTTAATGTGCTAGTCAAAATAGATCAAAATAATTTATATTTCTTTTAACTCTAGAAATGTTTTGAGACTCTCTTTAACAATGAATGCATTCAGTAATTATTGTAAATAATATAAATATGAATTAGATGTTAAATCATTTGACTTTCTAATTGAGACAAATGGCAGTGGCTAACAACGCAGCGCAGGAGTAGCACCTAAGGCAGTAATCCATTCCCTTCACACAAATAGCGGCAGAAAGGCAGATGGAGGTGCCAGTTGTGTCCGGTGCAGGTGATTACTCCCCAGCCTGCACAGCACTAGGTTGTTTTTTTCTCCACCAGAAAACTGTCCATTAACTTTTCTAAGAGCCAGAAGCAAAAGGAGAGGAATTTATGAAGTCGCTAGTCCATATGGCTGGTAGTGAGTTAATCTGTGTCTGAGCAGCAGGTAGCTTGAGCCAGTCT
The DNA here is from genome assembly GCF_902729225.1 of Pteropus medius. NCBI lineage: Eukaryota > Metazoa > Chordata > Mammalia > Chiroptera > Pteropodidae > Pteropus > Pteropus medius. The sequence goes on along the minus strand of NW_024353517.1, from coordinate 7,639,972 downwards.
GTCTGTTGGGGCTGTTAGTAACCCGGGGCAGATCAGAAAACAGCAGGGAAGGGGATCAACTCAGCCTGCAAATACAGTCAGGAATGTGGCAGGAAATTATTTCTGAAAACTCACTTTGCAGCATAAGGGCAGCCATCAGATGCTACATGATAATCTATCTGCACTTTGTAGACTTTGGTAATTACATAGAGCTGTACATGTAAGAGTAAATTTAACATACATTATAGATGTGTCGTTATCGTGAGATTTTCCTTTATATAGCTTCTTGCATTAACATAATTATTTCATAGTTTCCTGAAAATATGTAAGTAGTGAGAGTTAAAATTATGAAAAAAGAAATTGCTCTATACTAGCTATTTTAGAAAAGGATATGAATCTATTTAAAAGGTAGGACTGCAAAGGTAAGTGCTGTGATATACAACCGGGAGAAAATTGGGGTCAGATAATAGTACCATGGATGAAATAGCGAGGAAAAAACAGGAAATAATTCAAGAATTGCTTGAAAACACTAAGAGAATGCTGAGACATGGGGACAATAGGTACCAAAACTTAAATAAGAAGCCATGGAAATGATAGGATTATTAAACAATGGTTACTAGTCTTCCTTCCTTCCTTCCTTCCTTCCTTCCTTTCATCCTTCCTTCCTTCCTTCCTTCCTTCCTTCCTTCCTTCCTTCCTTTCCTTCCTTCCTTCCTTCCTTCCTTTCTTCCTTCCTTCCTTCCTTCCTTCTTTCCTATCTGTCTGTCCGCTGTCTATCTTCTATCTATCTATCATCTATCTATTTATCTATCTATCTATCTATCTATCTATCTATCTATCTATCTATCTATCATCTATCATCATCATTATCTATCAATCTATCTTCTATGTACAGTAATATGAAGACTAATATTAAGATTTGGCATATTGTAGTACAGGGTTAAGATTAAAGCACTTCTAAAGATAAACCAGACCAAGGAATCTACTTGCCTACAGCCTTTTTGTTTCTTAACCATGAAAATAAAGAATAATTTTTTCAAACTTACATATACTTAAAAAGCCAGAACATTATTGTCATTCTTTAAATATTGAAGAGCAAGGTCAAAGAGATAAAAAGTTCAAAGAGGAAAGAAAATGTTGAATTAAAATGACCACCCTCTCCCCAAAGATTATGTCTTTAAATTAGATGATTTTTATAATAACTTAAAATTATCTTCACCAGTATCCCTATTTCAATGGATGATTATAAAAAAGTTAAGAGTCAGGTTTCAATATGGACTTCAAGAGACAGAAGAGGAATGTCTTATTTCTCTTTTCCTCTTGTATTACGAAAAGAATTGATTGAGCACCTAACATGTAAAAGGTATGGTCGTCTTCCCTTACCTGTGGTTTCACTTTCCAGTTTCAATTACCCGTGGTCAACTGTGGTCCAAAATATTAAATGGAAAATCCCAGAAACAAACAATTCATAAATTTTAAATTGCGTGTTGTTCTGAATTGCATGATAAAATTTCCCTGTCCTGCTCTGTCCCACCCTGAACGTGAACCGTCCCTTTATCCAGCATATCATTCTGCCTGCTGGTCGCTTGGTAGCCATCTTATTTATCAGATTGACTGTTGCTGTATTGCAGTGCTTGTGTTCAAGCAATATCACAATTCTTACATCACTTACCTCAGTTTACCTTATCACATAGGCATTTTATCATCTCACCTCATCACAGAAGAGCGATCAGTACAGTACAGTAAGGTATTTTGAGAGAGAGAACTCATTCATGTAACTTTTATCACAGTATATTATTATAATTGTTCTATTTTATTATCAGTTATTGCTGTTAATCTCTTACTGTGCCTAATTTATAAACTAAACTTTATCATAGATATGTATGTATAGGAAAAAACATAGTTTATATAGGGCTCAGTACTATCCATGCATGGTTTCAGGCATCCACTGAAGATCTTGGAACGTATCCTCCACAAATAAGGAGGGGGGGCTACTGTAATATTTACAAGAAAATATTGTAAGGCATTTAGAGATAACCAATGTAGTATTAACCGTTATATAATTAATAGATAAATAAATAAATGTCTTCCCATGGTGTTCATACTAGTACTGGATGTGAAAATTAGGAAGAAATATTTTCAGAAGACTAAAAGTACTATTTGTTTCTAATACTTAGCCATTTTGATGCTGTAAATTTATGCTTTAGCACAAAGATCTTCCAGAACATATTCAATGGGTATAAAGTTTCAGTTCTGCAAAATAATTAAATTCTAGAGCTCTGCTGTACAACATTGTGCCTGTAGTTAACAATTTAAACATTTGTTAAGAGGGTAGTTTTCATGTTAAGGGATTTTACCCACAATTAAAACAAAAAATTCTCAAGCAAGAAAAATAATTGATCAGAAAGGGTTAAGTCTACGTCTCATGGTCAAAATGCAGGTGAAGCTCATCTTCCTTTTTCCAAGAACTGTGTTCTTTAATTTCTATGTACTAAATTTCAACTGTTAGATCATAGCTAAAATTCTAAAGCTAAAATATTTACTTTTGTTATGGCTTTATGACCTGATCCTAGTAACAGGGTTTGACTGTTTCCACAGTGAGGCATATTATACTTTCTTTGTAGAAAGATGGAAAATAAAATATTGTTACTCCTGGCACATAGTAAGTGCTCTATTTGTCAGCTGACTAGCTGAATAAATAAATAATACAATAAATGATACCTCAAAATTGTCCTCAAACACTTATGTAATTGGGGAGTACCATTGTGCATGGACCATAGAGAAAAAGTTGGGTCTCTTTCTCTTTGTTCCAAATTAGAACAAAGCTCCAAACAAATTTCTGAGAGTGATCAAGAAAGGCATTGTGAGCAATATGGCACTTTGAACTGGGTCTTGTAGTTTTTAAATAACAAGAAATAGAGAAGAGTAGATAGTTGAGGTTGATGATGTATCAAGCACAGTGGCATAAGGGAGAAAAATAAGAGTATGTGGCTGGGGGCAGTGAAGAATGACATGACACCTAATTGTGTTTATAAATCCTTTCTGAAATTATAACATAGAGTGTCCCTGAAATATAAAGTTTAAATTCATGATAACTTTGCTAGAGATTTTATGAGTGAGAGGGCAGCAAGCTCTGTTGGTGACGATTTGGAAGAACCTGATGATTCTTAATGATGAAAGGAAAGGACAGCAACAACAACAGTTGAAAAGAAGTATCCACCACCAAAAGTCTTTATGGTAAGATTTATATATATATTTTAGTAATATTTAGCAGTAATTTAGATTATCTAAATTTAATAGAAAATGTTAAACTGTGTTTCTACACCAAAGGAGATTATTTTTTATTAAATGGGGAGAATTTGTATTTTGTTTGCAAATACTATTTTCTATGTAACTACATATATAATGATTTACAGATTACACAGTCATTTCACATTCACTACTCTATTTTATTCTCACAATGATCATTTTCCTTAAATCATGATGAATCTAATAGACTCAATTTTATTACAAAAGAGCATAAATTGTGCTTTATAAAAGTGATGTTATTCATCTGTATAATTTCTTTGAAATGCATCAATGTTCATTGATTTTTAAATTACATTTTAAATTTACTATCAAAGTAATATATAGACATGATTAAAAGCAAAAGTGCTCTGCCCCGTTCTCACTCTTTATTCCTAAAGGCAATGACTTCTAGCTTATTTTCATTATTATATTAGTTACCTCCATAACTATTCCTTTTTTAAAATAAAAATCTATTTATTGTTATTGTCTTCTTGCTATGATCAAAAAAGATTTAGGATATTAATTACCTTTTTGTCTTCTCTTCCTTTTGTACTTACAATATGATTATATCACTAATTTAAATTCCTTTTTTGGCTACCTTCTAATCATTATGAACTATTATAGACATGGAAAAGGGACTATAAATTAATATAACAAGTACATATGTGACCAATACCCAGCTTAATAAATATTACTAATACATCAAGGTCCTCTTATAAACCTTTCTATCATATTCTCTTTCTTTTCCCTTCAAAGGTAGCCATCTCTTAAATTTGGCATTTCTTACTTCCGTACAAGTCTTTATTTTTTATGCTTGTCCATTTTTTCTTATTCAAAACTTTAATGGTCATATATATTTTGGAAGTCAGAACTTTTCAGATTTAAGAAAAGTGTTACTTTATAGATATTACATATTATATAACACCCTTTGCAGGGTCAGGGTCTGGAGTAGACCCTATAATTAAAATCTTTTAATATTTCTACAGCAAAAATGTATAGATACCTATAACAAATGTGATAAATAAAAGCTATAGATAGCTTCACGTTATTCTGGTCATATTTCATCACCAACTATGTCAAGATCAGGTAAAAGTGCACAGCCAATTGGTTTAGGGGAAAACAAACTTCTGATTTTCAGAGCTCTCAGGATTTTGGAATTATAGATAGGAGATTTTTGAATTGTATTAAAGAATATATTTTTAAATAAATTCCTAATATATTTATTCCTTACTGTCAACACAGATGGCGCCATCAATTCCCCACTCTGTGAAATGAAGTTATCAGCATCCCTCCACTTCTGGTAATCTTCCCAATTTTCTGTCCTCTCTGATTTGATAACACTTGCATTCTATATAATCTTATGTTTTCTCTCCTACGTTTATAGGTTATTTCTAAAAGTGGTGTATCAATAAAATGTTTACACTGTTTTGATTACATAAATATGGGTCACGCAGAGCCAGTGATCACATCTGTATCTCTATCACTTTTAATTCTATTTTATTTCTTTACATTGTTTCCAAAAACTCTATCATTAATTTTATCCATACTTTCCGTCAAATGTTTTCAACCAGCTCTCTACAGTCCCGAAGCTCTCTCAGATTCTGCATCAAAAAGTGATCCCCTTCTTGTTGCCATTGCCCTCTGTGTGTGAAGCAAACTCTTCTGTACAATGTCATTTAACCATTAGCTTCCAGTTTCCCAGCAGTTTTGACATCCATAACTATTCCTCCATCTGTTTTTGTTTTGTTTTGTTTTTATTTTTATTTTAGTTATCAAAATATAATTGATATATTAATTTCCAGTATACAATATACTAATTCAAAATTTGTATATATTATGAAATGCTCACCACAGTAAATCTAGTTAATATTGTCACCATACATAGTTATGAAATTTTTTCTTTCTTAGAGAGGACTTTTGAGATTTACACCCTTATCAATCTTCATATATGCAATACAGTATTATTAACTATAGTCACCATGCTGTACATTATATTCTAATGACTTATTTTATAACTGGAAGTTGATCCTCTTCACCTATTTTTTCCATCCCCCTATCACTACCCTTCCTTTGGCAATCACCAATCTGTTCCTCGTATCTTTAAGCTTGATGTTTTGGTTCTTTTTTTGATTCCACATCTAAATGAGATCATAAAGTATTTGTCTTTCTCTGTATGACTATTTCACTTAGCATAATGCCATTAAGGTCCATTTTTCCATCTGAATTTTATCGTTCAGAAATTTGTTGAAATACCTCATTTGCTAATGACCCTTAACTTTTCTATTTCAGTTGGATACACACACACACATACACACACACACATACACACACACACACACGCGCGCGCGCACACACGACTTAACACATATATATGTTAAAAAGAAAAATTTCCAAACAACCATAACTACAAAGGATTATATTACCCAAGAGCAAGATGCTGAGGTATAGGACTGAAAACAATAGTTCTGATTTTAGAGTGTTGGAAAGTTAAATACAGAAAGCAATAAAATTACAATAAAAATTCAGATGCACTTTGAAAATATGAGTAAATGAAAACGATTTCCTATTTTATTATAAAAAACTCAAAACTTGAAGTTGATTCTACAGTTTAGGGTTTGTGTTTATCTCATATCAGCACAATATGAAGAAAGCACAAATGATTAAGAAAAATAAAATTATAAAATAAAATAATTCAGTAAAAACTGATCTTTGTTACACATTTCTACTGGTCATTTAAATTGAAGCCAGAATTTCTGAATTTCCAGTTACATGACTAAGTTTATTTAAGAGAGTAAATTATAGGAGGCTATTCAGAAAATATTAAAGAAGTAGTTGACATCCACTCATATTCCCCTATCTTTACATCTTCAGTGTATACTTTCCCTACTCCCAATTGCCACAATTTGTACATCTTTATCTAAGGGCTTCCTCTGATTGCTGAAGCCCTTTTGTTCACTCTTTTGGTCTTCCAGAAGTGCCAGTATTGATGTGATGGGAATTGGTGTATAAATATCTTAGCTCCTATTATGGACTACATGTTTGTGTCTTCCCAAAGTTCACGTTTTAAAGCCCTAACTTCCAATGTGACTGTATTTGAAGATAGGACCTGGGAGGAGATGATAAAGGTTAAATATAAGGGTGGATAGGGCTGGTATTTTTTAACAAGAGGAGGTGACACCAGAAATCCATGTCAACTTGTGCTCAGAAGAAAGACTATGTGAGGACACAGCGACCATCTGCAAGCCAGGAAGACAGCTCTTACCAGAAGCTGAACACTGCCTGGACCTCGATATTGGACTTTGCAGCCTCCGGAACTGTGAGAAATAAATTTTCGTTTTTTAAGCCACTCAGTCTTGGTTTTTTATTATGCCAGTCCGAGACAGGACCTTAGGTGGAATAATTCTGGGGTGTGTCTTCTACACTGATTCTCAAAGTTTCCCCACTGAAATTAAGTTGCAGTTGCCTACACATGACTTTTAAAGATATATGCTTTGTTGTCTGCTGTCTCTTCCTTGTTTATCTTCTTAAACCCCACCTTCCTTTTCACTATGATCTTTATATGAGTTTCTGCTTTTAGAGTAATCCAAAGGAGGACAAGAAGCTTATTCTTGGCCCAAGTCTTTTGAATTTGTTAATATTTGTTGTATGTGAGTAAGAATTGGGGGTTGGGTAGGGACAGAGGGTAGAAGACCTTAGTTTTAGCTTACTTTATCTCTATTTCTTATTTCCAAAGGACTCATAAGTAAATAGCAAGGTTTTTTGTTTTTTTTTTACGTACTTACCCAATTACTTCTCAAAGTGAAATTCCTAAGAAGTAAACAACTGAGCAATTTGTCTGCTACATTTGTTATTTGATAGTCACAGAGAAAGGCAGTTTTGGTGGTAAAGAAAAATATAATTTTATTAATGTGAGAAATACTGAGAATGCTGGGGCTTTTTAAAAGATAGCTCTTTGACTGAATTTTTGTCAGCAAATTGGATAAATTCAGTCACAAAAGTAAGTTACTGAGTGGAACTACTAATATTGTCTCAAGGTACCAACCAATTTATTACTATATTAATAGGAAGTGACCCAGGTATATAAAAGTAACCAATACATTATTCTTATCTTTTTAACCAAAATCTAGTCCTTATTTCTTGTCCTCTTAATATCTCTGTATTTCTATATCTCCTTAGTTTCTCTGAAGCAAAGCATTTTTTTTCCTTAATTACTCATTTTTTTTTCTTTTCCACTATCCTTTCTTTCATAGTGCATACTTCAGAATCAATACTTACATTATTCATATTTGAAGGTTAAATGGAAATGTTAATCTGTGGAATTCCAAGAGCTTTTTTCTTTATTTTCCATTAAAATTATCCAAGTCCTTCATAATTACATTGGTTACAGGGTTTTATTTGATAAAATACCACTATTCAAAAGCAGCAAGTAGAAGGTAGCCTGCTTTGCTAGTTATTGACAGAATGAGCCTGTTGTCTGTGTTCAAGATTTAGTAATAATCTATTGTTATAAAGTTTATTAATTCCTCTAAAGCCTTTAATATAAGCTCATATTAATTGTATCTTTAAGCTTCATTCCTCAGCTTAGCAATGTTGAAATTTCTTAATTGGAATCTGGAGTGTAATTATAATTTACTTAGCTGGAATTTACAAAGTATGTTGCCTCTTATAACTCTTAAAGTTGAATCCTAAATCAAAACCTTTAAAAAAGAGCCTTGAGGGGGCCTGACCTATACTTGGAGAATTTTGTCACTTTATGCATAGTATGACCTCGGAAAGTATGGGCATTTGTATTCTTGTGATGCTTTCTGGTGGATGAAAATTTTTTTTCTTTGTCTCTTTTCTTTTTTCCTTTTTCCTTTTTTTTTTTTTTGTTTGTTTTTTAGAAAGCCTTATGAATTCAGTAACTAAAAGTTTAGAAGATCTTTAAAAATATAAAATCTACCAAAGGAGCACTCCTATTGTTTATGTTATACATTCTTCACAACCATCTTATGTGTTAAAGCTTTTCATATGAGGAAAATACCAGCAAGGACTCAGATTCAAATCTTTCGACTCAAGCTAAGACTTATGCTTTACCATCAGCCTATCAAGAAATTGAAGTCAATATCATAAACTCTTTCAAGAAAAAATAGTTGTCACTGAGAGAAAGGCCTCAGATACATCTTGATACTAAAAGTTTAGAGTCACAGATTTGACCCCTACAAAGATGCTTACTGGTTTTTCTCAAATCTTGTAATCTAAACCACAGGCTAGTTAAGATAGTGATATTTTTGTAACCAAGAACCATTGCAATGATTCAAAGTACAAGCATTTTTGATAGATTAGAAATACTGTCTTCATCAAAGAAGGACAATGAATTTAGTTAACCTGATTATTCTAAATTATATGTATTTAATTCCTCAGTGCGTTAAGTGCTAAATACATGTAGAAGATACCACAGATACATTCAAAACTATACATTCAGAGACAGATTTGTATAGGATTGGGATATTGTTTTATATGTTCTTTCTCTTTAGAATGTTGGTGTGGGAGAGGAGAAGCAAATGCTGGCTGCAGGATTAAAATATACTGACAATTCAAACTTAACATAGTTATCTGTTTTGTGCAATTGACAATAATAACTGTAATTTACTGAATACAGCTATAGACCAAGTACTAACAAAAACATAAAATATAATTTAATTGTAATGTTCTTGTACAACATGTAAAGACAGTAAGTTTCTAAGAGACTAGCTAACTTCTCTATGTGTATACTTTACTAGATAATAGTATATTTGAGTTTGAAGGCAGGCCTTTTGAATTACAAAGGATTTTGAAAAGGATTTTCATATAGAGATAAAAAAAATTGCTGCACCATAGATAATACCATAGATAATAAGAATCAAATAAAATTATGTGTGTTTGAATAAGCTTTGTAATTTGGAAAGCTTGAATCAGCACTATTATTATCATCCTGCTTAAAGAAGACTAAACATGCAGACTAGTAGATAAGACTTACACACATATACAAGGTAAAGTGCAAACAGCATTAGAGAAGAACAGAGAATGTGCCACAGTTCTGAGGAGGAACGAGTCACGTCGAGATAGGGAAAGGAAGGTTTTTCAAGGTGCTATTATATAAGCCAAATATGGATGTTTGAAAACAAGGGTGAATAAGAAAAGGTTGTGCCAATGAAAGGAAAATATTGAAGGAAAGTTTCTATTTAATATATTTAGTGTTGTGAGGAACATAAACAAAAATTCAGATACATCCCCTGATCTCAGAATGGGGACTCATTCTTAAGAAAGTGACATATATTCATTAAATAATTGGAGGACAGTGACCATGACAGTTGGGTGTCTTGGTGGTGACCTTAGAACTCAAGTTCTAAGAAGAAATTTATTTTCTACTTGAATATGAGGGTAAAGTTTGTTGATCCCTCCACCAAAATCAAGCAGTATCATTCTAACAAATTATCAAAGTTCTGAGGTTAGACATTTTCTTTTCTTTCTTTTCTTATTTTAACCTATGTGTATAATTTCATATAACTTTTGCATTAGAAAAATAAATAAAATAGTTAAGTTCTACAAAGAAATACTTGCCCTTGCTAAATCAAAAACCATAAAAAGTCGGAGACAAGAAGAGTTCTGGAAGGAAATTTTCTTAGCGAGAATGAACAGAAGTAAAAGTTGTTTCCAACTTACCTTCCAGACTTTTTTTATTTCCCTTTGGGTTCACAAACTTTGTTTCTTGATGCTAGTTTATACTCTATCAAAATGTGGGCCTCTCACCATATCCTCTCATATATCCATTTAATTTTATTTTTTGTAAATATTCACTATTTACTTTGTGTCAGCTATCATACTTGTTACTTTATAGAAATTATTTCATAGAATCTTCACAAAACACCATAAAATATTACATATTCCATGTACTATTATAATTTCCATTTTCATCTAAAGAAAATTTAGATTTAAGGAGGGTAAGTGACCTCCTCAAAATGACACAGTAAGTAAATGGTCTTGTTATATTTAAATTATGACATCCTCTTGCCTGCTATTTTCATGCTCATTTACTCATTATATGTGTTTATTAGCCATCTCTCAGACTGTCAGATCCCTGAGGTAGCATGCTTGTTTCATTCACTGTTGTTTTCCCAGCATCTGAGGTTTTGCACATGGTAGACATATAAAAAAATATAAAATCTCGTTGCATCAAGATTGAGAACAGTGAGTAATACCATAATTATTAGACATAAATTTAATGAGAAAATGAAGTTGATAAAAGTCACAAAATAAATAAGACATTGTGAAGGATTTCTACTTTTGGCCATGAGGGAGCAAAAGAGACCGAATAGACCCTCAAGATTGAAACAACTAAAACACTAGGTAAAATAAATGGAAAATATTATTTTAAAGATATGTGTAAATTAGCCAGTGAAGGACAGCAAACCCTGATATGAGAAAGAAAAGAGGTTAAGCCATAAAATTACTCTAGTTTAATGTCTGAAAGTTTCCAGGCAATGGCGTAGGAAAGAGGACCCAGGTGGAGCCAGGTAGTCTCTCTGCATTGGGGAAAGAGATCTTAGAGTCCAAAGAGGTCAAGGTGACTAGAGTTCACAAAGCAGAGTTCAAGAGTAAAGAGAACTACACAAAGTGAAAACTCAAGATCAATAAAGGGTTCCCTTGAGATTTAACTAAGTTCTGAGAATGAATTGAACTGTATTTATTTGAGAGTACTGCCCAAGGCCATGGCACCTGAAAGAATTAGGAGAAACAATCTCTAAAACTCACATAGGGCATAGACTAGTTCCTGTTTCTCTTCCCACCAGTAAGAGTAGAAACCTCATAATTCATAGGACATTGAGGATTGTACTCAGAGGATTTCTCCTAAGTAGTTGTGAAATAGTAACTCTGTACTAAACACATTTTTCAATGCTTGAAAGCAAGAACCAAAAGGATCAAACAGTGTCCAAAGAACTCAATTTAATCCCCCCAAAATTTCAAGAACATTTATAGAAATATATATTTTTTAAATGCAGTCTTTAACAAGGTGAAATTTGTAATCTCTGATATCCAATCAAAGATTCCCAGGCATGCAAAGAACCAAGAAGGAGAAAAATTAGTCAAATGAAACACACCCAGAAATGACACAGATGATAATAATTAGTAGACAAGGGCATAAAAACAGTATTATGAATCTATTTCATATACACAATAATCTAGAGAAAAATAATGAGCGTTAAATGGAAAAAATGAAAGATATAAAAAACACATCAATTTAACTTCTAAAGATGGAAAGCACAATGTCTGGAAAAAATTACTAGATTAGGTAAATAATAGATAGATACTGCTGAAGACTGTATTAGTGAATTTTAAGACATAGCAATAGAAAGTATTCAGGAAAAAAAAGAGAAAGAGAGAAAAATATTTAAAAGATGAATAAACATAGAGTTGAAGACCTGTGGGACAACTTCAAATGGATAGACAGATGTTTCAATGAAAGAGAATGGAGAGTCCAGAAGCAGACCCACACAGGTATGGATGATTGATAATTCACAAATTTGCAAAGGCTACTTAATAGAGAAATGACTATCTTTTTAACAAATGGCTCTAGAACAATTGGATATCCATATGCAAAACAATAGTTAAATCCATACCTAGCAACAAAAATTATCTTAAAATACATCATAGACTTAAATGTAAAACTTAAAATTATAAAGTTTCTTCAAGTAAAATGAGAAAATCTTTGTGACCTAAGGTTAATTTTCTTAGTTATAGTACTAAAGGCATGATCTATAATATTAAAAATATATATAGTGATTAGCTAGATATCTTAAAATTAAGAACTTACGTTCTTCAAAAGATACTGTTAAGAAAATGAAAAGACAATCTACTGACACTGAAAAAAAAAGTAAGTCACATATTTGACAAAAGATTTGTATGCTCAATACGTAAAGAATTCTCTAAACTCAAAAATGAGGAAAGAAAAACACTGAATTAAAAAACGGGCAATCAATTTAAACAAACAGTTCAGCGTAAGATATATAACTAGTGAATAAGCATATGAAAAGATATTCATCATTAGTCATTAGGAGAATATAAATTAGAACCACAATGAGATATCATCACACACCTATTAAAATGTCTACTATACTATTTGACAGCAAAGATATATAGTAACTGGAATTTAATACATTCCTGGTGGGGAGATAAAATGGTGTAACCACTCTGTAAAACAGTGCAGCAGTTTCTTGACACATTAAACATACATTGAACATATGACTTAGACATTCCAATTATACCATATTTCCATACAAAATCTAGTACACAAAACTACCCAAATGTTCATCAGTAGACAAATGTATAAACAAATCATTGTACAGTTGACCCTTGAAAAACATGGGTTTGACCTGTGCAGGTCAAATTATACATGGATTTTCGACTGTATGAGGGTCAGTACCCCTAATCCTCACCTTGTTTAAGGATCAACTGTATATAGATTTGTAACAGTCCTTAGTAATACAAAAATGACGTATAATAACATGAAAAAAGTTAGATCAAAAAAGAACACATATGCTATTATTCTATTAATATGAAAATTCTAGAAAATACAAATTAATCTATAGTAATAGATGAGGAATTGCTTAAGAAATGTGTGGGTGAGAGCAATAGGAGTGAGAGATTTCAAAGGGAAAATGAAAAAAACTTGTGAGGATAATGTATCATATGTTCACTATTTTGATTGATGTGATGACTTCATAGGTTTATACACACGTCAAAACTTATCAGATTGTATACTTTATGAGCAATTTATTGTATGTCAATTATATTCTAATAAAGCTATTTTTTCTTAAAAAAAAAGGGTGAACTGTATAGAGATAGGTGAAATTTTCTTTTCCAAATTAATTGAATGCTGCCTCATTTACAAGGCACAATCTAAGCACTGAAAATACAAACTTGAAAGCTCTGCTTCTCAAGAAAAAAACACTGTTTAGTGAAGAAAACATATGCTTTCACTACAGAGCAAAAATATCATGAGCAAAGTAAAACTATAAACAGGAAATTGGGGGAAATATATAACAATAGACTAACACTTTTAATATTAAAATATCTCACAAATTAATAAGACCAATGACCCAAGGTAGAAGAACATAGTGTTCTAATAATAAACTAATACGACTTGTAAGCCTGCAGCATTATATGAAAACCTGGCATATCTTCGTCCATTAATATTGGGATAAATTAGAAAATAAGAATAAGAAAGGAGCTTATTTTTTCAAGGTTCAGAATGTATTTTTCTTAAATAGTTTTAAAATATGTAATGATTATAAAGCACACCACAAATTTGACATTTTTTTCATGTTTGCTGTAGGCATCAAGAACATATTCGAGTGTCAATGCAAGCATTGGTTAGCATGTGCTTTGTTATAGAAGATTTTGTGTGGGAAAGTAGAATATTTATATTTTGAACATAATACAATAAAAATTTCATAAACTTTATGCAAAAATGTGTTTTGAATAATTTCAACTTACTATATTCACAATAAGTATGAATATATGCACTCGTAATTACTACATTTATAAGTTAATAAACTCAGGTTTCCCTCTGAATAGCAGAATACAGAGAAACCATCAGTTCCCAAATGCTGCTCTCTCTTTATCCCAACAGGTGGGCTTCAAGCTTTTCTATACACGTAGTTATTGCTGGAAAAATCTTTTTTCCTTTCTCTAAGCCATTTGCCCCTCCTTCGAGCTCCAGATCTTTATGAAAAGATGACTCATTAAGCTTTCTTCCTAGCAGGGTGCTGACACCCAATTAATGAGCTGACACTGTTCTGTGTCTGCTCACACTAGTGCAATAAGGCTCTGTTTACAAACACAGGCTGTTGTACATGTTAGGGAGGGCAGGTTAAAATGTCCCTGCTGGGCTAGTTTGTTCAAAATCATAAGGCTTCTTTAAACAATGTCTTTGTGCCTTACACATAAGACATACTGCTTTCAGCAGGATGCAAGTCACCCTAATGGCAACATCGTATTTGGCGGGAAAGAGACCAATGTGCCAAGCTTTTAAATTATAAATAGCATAAGTAGTAAGATTTTATTACAAAATTATTACCAATACTATCTAATGATAAATAATTGTTTATTTTTAAGATAAAATTTCAGGTTTGCAGACCTTTTTTTCAGCTAAAGGCGTGGTTAAATATAGACTCCCTCTGTATTTTCTTCCCTCTACCTAAAATTCCATCTGCCCTCCCTTTGACAAACTCCTGTTTAATCTCAGGCCGCAGCTAAAATATCATCTTTTCTGAGAAATCCTTCTTGAATTCTTCTGAAAGGGGTTACTCTTTGCACCATTTCCTGAAGAAGTTTTTAGATGTTTCTATAGTAGCATTCATCACATTAGCTCCCTTTTAATTCTTCTTCACTATAGAAATGACCAAGATATAGCATAGTACATAACACATGGTAAGTGCTTACTTAGGATTTCAATTCTCTGAATACGAGCTTCCTATGCCTGTGCTCTATAGTTATTCATACTCACTGTTACTTCATCTTACACCTAAATAACTCACTGGTTACTAAAAGAATATCTCTTTCTGTACTATTTGAACACTATGTCCCTCTTAGCTGGCTAGTAAGATATCCAGATCAGCCATATCAGCACCTATGTTGAATTAGCAGACTAGATATAATGCCAGCCATGAGTCTTCTTCTAACTCAGTTTTATATAAATAATAGAACATGCTTCAATAAATTCTAGGCTATGATTAAAAACTGGAAATGACCTCTAGGTAGTTATGTCATGGTGATTGTCTCAATCTGTGAGATTAGTGCAACTGGAAGTCAGAGAGAGAGAAAGGGTGGTGGTTGGGGTTGGGAGTGGGAGGAGTGAGCACAGGAGGAGCAGGAGTCCAAAAGCGCTAGAAAAAGTAGATAAAGCACACGCCATGCTTAGACTAATAAATTGTTTTAAGGATTTTGATCTTTGTCATCAGAACAATGTAAAAACATTAAATGATTTTAAATGAGGGTATTGATAAGATGAAATTTACATTCCTAAAAGATTATTTTAGCTGCATTATGGAGTTTGGAGTTTTGGATTGGAGGAAGGTCTAAAAGAATATGGGAGGACTAGTTTGAAATCTATCAGCAGTTAGGTTTTATGATAGTTTGAGTTAAGACTGGTGCTGGTTTTTGGGCGTGATGGTGGTGATAGAGGTGAAAAGATGGAATAAATTTGAGAGATATTTAGGAAATATAAATCCAAGAAGCTGGTGGCAGATTTTACTTGAGAAATAAGGTGAAGAAGAGAGAAGTATCAGGTTTCTAACTTTAAACTTGCTAGATGGTGGTACCACTGACTGAGAACATATTGGAAAAAGTCTATATTTAGGGAGTGGGGTGGGATGCAGGATCGGGTGGGGAGGTGCTGTGTGGACTTAGTTCGCTTTTGTATATGGAGATATCCCAATTAGATATACAAGGAGGAAGTAGATTTTTGTGTCTAGAGCTAAGAAAAAAGTCTGCACAGAGATATATATTTATAGTAACCAGCATATTATTGGTAGTTGAAGCAATGGACATTGATGAAAAACCTGAAGGAAAAGGGGAAAAAATAAAAATAAGAAGGTCTAGAATTGAGTTTTGAGAAACCTCAACATATAATGGTCGGATGCAGGGAAAAAAAATAAAAAAGATCTGATATGAAGAGAAGGAGTGGCTGAGGTAGAGAAAAACAACTCCAGCAGTGTAGAGTCAAGAAACCAAGTGATGAGGGGATTTCAGCCAGAAGATAAGAGTTAAATAATGTTGCTGAGAAATTAATTAAGATAAAGATTGAAAACTGTCCATTGAATTTAGTAACAAGGAGCTTATTTGCTACATTAATAGGATCTGTTTCAAAAGAGTGATAGAAAGCAGAAGCCAGATTGGCATGGGTATAAGAGTTAGTAGAAGATGAAGAAATAGTAATATTGAACACAAATAACTTATTTTTTCATTGTGGTAAAATATACATAACATGAAATTCACCATTTTTACCATTTAAATGTACATTTCAGTGGCATTAACTATATTCGCATTTTTGTGCAACCATCATCACCATCCATTTCCAGAACTTCATTTTCATAAATTGAAACTCAGTACCCATTGAACACTGACTCCCCATTCTTCCCTCCTGCTAGCAATTTGTTGTAATGGGAAGAAATAGAAAATAGGTAGAGAGGATGTGGCATTGAGTGCTTTCTCCATCTCTTTTTCTCTTAATAAAAGAAATAAGCATTTTTTTAAATTTCAAGAGAAGAATCCACCTGAGACAAGAAAGCTTTCCCATGAAGAAATGATGCATTGGGAGATAACAGTGGAAGTAACAATCTTAAATAAAAGGAATAGTTTCTTTATAGAATGAAAAAGAAGATAGGAAAGCTACTGATATAAATAAATTAATGGTTGTTATCAAGAAAACTGGGAATTTTTTATTATTATATTCTTTTTATATATTTTAAGGTAGAGATAACTAGTCAACGGTCAAGGAGCTGGAGGCTGTTGGAGGTTTGAAGAAAGTGGAGATGATTTGATAAAATTGCTATAGGCAGTAGCAGCATGATTTAACAGAATAGAGAAGATGCTGAGTTGACAACAGATATTCCCACACCAAGACCCTCTTATATGTTAGACATATGTTCAAACACAAGTATAGGTAAATTCTTTTATACAATATTTATTGAATGAGCCACACGATGCTAGATATGGCACTAATTGCAAGCAACCACAAGGTGGACAAAATAGAGCTCATTCCCTAAAGGATACATAATCTCAGATAAAAATAAGTATTATTTACCTACTCGGTACTGCCTATAAATTTTAGGACCTATGTCCCTAAGGTATTTCTCTGGAGATAGAAATAAATAATATAGGAAGAGAAATGACTAGGCATGGTGTTTCCAATTACTAAAATGTAAAACCCTAAAGAGAATTTAGAAGTTAAATTGATATTACTGCAATTGGAGTAAAGACAAATCAATCTTTTTCCTTTACAAAAAATTCTGATATTAACTGAGTCCAAACAAAAGTTCCCGTGCATTCAACAGCCTCCCAGTGAATTCTGACTCAGTGCCCAAATTCTCATTTAGAGTGCTCATCCTGATTCAACAAAGCCTAAATATAAAGAAGGCATAGGAATAGTGAAAGAACTCAAAGCTGTAAAATCCTGCACTTTCTTGTTAATCACTGACTAAGCAAAATGGATATAGAGCTCTCAAAGCATGAGATAGCATATTTAGTATTTCGAAAATATATATGGAAATATTGAAAATATATATTTGGAAAGCATGTAACTTTTTAAATTTTTATTGTCCACCCTTGTTTAAAACCATGTAATGTTTTCACAGTGTTCTGATGATGGAGATCAAAATCCTTCAGACAATTTATTAGCCTCAGCATGGTCTGGGCTTTATGTACCTCTCTAGCCCTTTTCTACTCCTGCTACCTTGTGTTTCTCTCCTTCTCTCTCTCTCTGTCTCTCTGTCTCTCCCTCTGTCTCTCTCCTTCTCCCTGTAGATGGTCCAGAAAATAGATGAGCTACATTATTTCAGAAGCAGAAGCAAGGACTTTGAATAAAATAGGTCATGGAGATATGCCTAGTGGTGAAGAGCATGGGTCCTACAATCAGATATCAGACCTAAGTTCTAACCACAGTAACTACAAAATTTGTGAGACCTCAAAGAAATTACTTCTTAGTTTCTTTGTAAGAAAATTAACAATTATAATGAATGTAGTGCTTAAAATGTAATAAATGATCAATAAATATTGACTAGAAAAAAATCTTAAAAGATGGGACATTGGCGATAATCATTAAAGGAGGAAGAAGGAAGGGGAGGAAATAAGACACAGAGACATGTATGTCCAAGGCTATGAGTAACTGGAGAAAGTGAAGTTAGAAACTCAGCTAGAATTGGCTATGCCAGGGTCATATTCAACGGAACTATGGCACTTGGGGCTGGACTTTATTTAAAACTATGAGACAGGGCCATAGTCAACTTAAAACTTGCCTTGAGCTAGGGGATCTTCTTCACACAGCTGCTGGCAGAAGGACTGGGTACCATATCACATGGGCCTCTTCAAAAGGTTGCCTGACCATACGACATGGTAAACGGCTTTTTCCACAATCAGTTCCAGAGAGAAGAAAAGGCATGGACAATGTTTTTCATGACAGAGTCTTAAAGTGACCACCTGGTCACTTTTGTCAGTCTATTTATTTCAAGCGAGTCACTAAGTCCAGTCCATGCTCAAAAGGGGAGGTATCAAGCTCTACCTCGTGAAGAGAGGAGTGTCAGAGAAGTCGTGGACATATTTTAAAACCAACACACTGCTCTTTTGAATGTGGCGAAACTCAAAAACCTGCTCAGTCACCTCCTTGTTCCTCACTGCCTCCTTAAGGTTTTACTATAGAAATCCCAGTCTTCCTCAAAAAGGGGTTTAAAACCATTTATAGCCTAGGTAATGCTTAATGTAGAAAATGTGGCAGTCACAAGTAAATATGATGTTCATCATCTAACATAGATAATAATTTTTGTGGTCTAATAAATTTTAACTGAGAAAGATTTTACTTAAATATCTTATAAAATATAATGTGAGGGTACTAGTTCTGTTTAGTCTTCGATTTAATAAAAAATATTACTAACCATGAATTCTTGGAATTCTGAGATGACTGATAAATATAGGAAGTTTGATTTAAGAATAGGTCCTTATGTTAAGCATTAAAACAACAAAACATTCTCTAAGCAAAGTTGGGTTCTTTTACTTGTAAATAAAATTGCAGTAGTAATAACTTGATTTCTTTTCACAAGATTATTGCATATTTCTATGCAATTCTACAAATGGAACTTTGCATATAAGAAATATTTGACACAGACATTCTGCATTTGGTCTCAACTTTGTGAATTTGAGCAAGTAATACCACTCACTCATCATCTTGATTCTCTTCTGTAAAGATACAATAAATAAAATACGTTGTTGAATTAGGTGGTCTAAATGTCTGCTGGTGCAAATGATCTTTGGTCCTAAAATTTCCACTTCTAGTTTAAAGTAAATCCTGGTAAAGTCTTAAAGCTACAAGCTGTTCCTATCTCTATGGTGACAACTAAAAAGATAGATGTCTTAAATGAATAAAAATACATGAGATAATACTTGGGAAATGATATTTTTTAACTTGTCTGTTACATGCAAAATATATAATCCAAGTGTTACCCATGATTCTGTGGAAAAGATAAAGTAGTCTTACTACTGATAGAAAAATTTATCTTCATGCATGTTTCAAATACAGATTTCCTCTTAAAAACAAATTGTCCTAATGATTGAAATGGCTTAATCAGAAAGAAAAAACAATAAAGCAACCTACCAGGATGTAGATGATTACGAACATTTATGTAAATAAGAAAAAGAGAAATTATGTGTCCAGGGCTTAAAAGAATCGGACAATCTTAGCTCACAATTTGTGACAATATAAAACAACCCCCCCAAAAATGTGGATTTAGCGGTAGTTCAATACTAAGAAATTAGGACTCTTTTGGATCTAATCCTTATTGATCTGCTCAATAAACTTCCATCAGCTGAAATAAAGAGCCTAGAAAATAGGTTTTTTTTCATAAGCAAATATATAACATTTCTTTTGTGCAGGGACCATGATCGAGTAGAACTAGTCAGCTAATCAGGCCTGTAGTACAGGTAGTCGCTGATGAAAAGCCATTTTGTTTTGAAGACATTGTGGAAGGTTTTAAAAAACGAAGTACTATGATGAGAAAGCACTGATGTGTGAGCTCCTAACTTTAGCTCTTAGTGTGGGGCAGGCAAATAGTGTGGTTGAAACAACCTTTTCTTCACTGTGTGTGGTTTCTTTACCTAATGACCTAAATAAATTCCATTTTGGCTTGGATTCACTATTTCTGTGAAATTTATGCTGAAGTGTCAGGCTCCTAAGGATAATTAGAACTATATGAGAATAATATATGTGCCTCTCTATCTCATTTTTAGCAAATATATATTTATCAAATAAATTGTGCCAGGTCTGACGCTAAAGTCTTTACGTATCTTAACTCAATTCATCCTTACACTAGCTCCCTGTGGAAAATCAGGTAGGTCAGGTGCTATTTATGGATCAGGAAACCATGACCTAAAGAAGGTAGCAATATGCCCAAGGTCACATTGCTGTTACGTGTTAGAGCATCGAATACAACTGTCTTGCTTCAGATCCATGCTCTACACTGTCCCACTTCTGATCTTTCTTATTTTAAGATTCCTCTGGGTATAGTTCAGTAAGATGTAGTTTTAAGTGTTTAAAAAATGAGTTGTTGCTGCTTGAGAAAAGAAAGTCTGTACAATCTATTCTGAGAAAAACAAAACAACAATATCTATATTCATGCAGACATCCACACACATATTCACTTGCCCAACACTGTTCATGTGTATTCTATGTAATGGCAGAACATAGGAGTGAGTACTCGGTCATATTATAATACTTCTTCCTTCTATAAATCTACTAATAAACATTGTGAAGTTGTTAGTGACCATCTAGAAAAGGAAGTTATATAATCACATTTTATAATTTGATACTATTTTAAATAAGCTATATAATATCTATATTATCTGTAGCACCCTGAGTAATTAAGATAAGAAAATCAGTAAGTAGAAAACAAGGATTTGAAAGTATTTAGCAAATCTTTCAAGAGTGAATGATTCCTGGCAGGTAAACCAGTCTTCTATAGACATCATGGATTTTTTTTTTTTTTTGAAATCCAGAAAATTTAGTTTTAGATTCAGTTTATAAAAGTTAGACAATAGGTCTAAGAGTCAATGAATGAAAACCAATGATACTCCTATTGATTGAGGTTGATTTTGAGTGGAAGATTTTATGGTACAGAGACTAAAGGACGTTTGGGTACAAGTGACATGTACCGAATATAAATACTATATACAGATTTATGGAGGATGGAAAAATATCTCTTTGGTATATCTATGAAGTTGAATACCAGGAATGTGTATGATTTTTCAATTTATCAGACAGACAAAATTCAAAGGTTATTTTAAAGCATATACTATTAATTTCCCAAGAAACTTCCCTTTTTATAAAATAGAACATACACTTAATTTTTTATCAGACCTAGTTTCAACCCAGTCTAATGTGTAGCCTCCCAATCTATTATACATCTGTCTCTTTCTCTAGGTAGTGCACTTGCATAGCTTTTGCTAAAGGCTTTTCTGCAGCCCTTTTCTCAAAGCTTCTGTTATTCATCTGATGGCAATCACACCAATAAAAGATGACATCTGTGCCTCAGATCATTGTGAACCATTTCAGGTAGGCCATGTGTTGTACCTTGACCTAACATTTATTTCTGTTCCCACCATTGTGGCCAATTAAACAGGGGCCTTGTAAGAAGCCAGTTGACTGGTCGTGTGCCGGCTATCACCACAAGAGCTTAAGGGCCACAAATCTCTGTTATTACCAAGCTGTTGCTGCCAGAAGCATGCTGATTCCTGACAAAAAGAATAGATTAGGATCAATCAAATCTCCCCCAGGCTTGTCAGTGGGACTTTTAACCACACCTCTACCTCAAACTTTCCCCTTCACCTCCTTCCAAACACCTACACAGCAGCAAGCTAACAAGGTATCTGCCAAACCATATGTTCATAATTAGTTAACTTCTTGCCTGTCGCTAGAGGCATCACTGATTCAGCAACAGCCCTCAAGGGTGTTGGGCATCCAATAAGACACCACCAACCAGCATCAGCCCCTCCTCTCAGCGGTAAGAGAAGAGGCATACTTAATTCCAGCTGTGGCATTGTTAAGTGAATTAACTTTATCCTCAATTTAAAAAGCCAGCATGAAATCAAAGGAGACCCCAGAAAAGAAAAATAGAGAAAATGAAAAAAAAAAAATGCTTGTAGGTTAACTCAACAAGTCTGATGAATGAAACTCAACTGGTTGGCCTCATTTAGCCAATCACTGCAAAGCAGGTTTCTGGCACCGTTGTTACTTCTGGCATAATTCTTTTTATTTCCCAGTTCTGTGGTTAAGGTCTCTTGTTACACACAGAGGGGACTGATGATATAATTGTTTATGAGCCAGTGGAACACATTTTTAGGTAGTAGAGAGGTTACCAGGCAGTGAGAAATTAATGTTAGAGACAGCAGTCTATGTACAATGCTGGCTAAGAAATCTCATCTCAAGGTAAGAGCGCTACATGTAAATTAAAATTTCAATCTCCTCTTTGAGCCTTTACATGTTTGAGTGTGTGTTTTTTCTTTATGGGAAAGAGTTGGAAAACAATGTTTTACAAAAAGTTCTAGGGCGATGAGAATTCTGAAACCTTTTTTGTTCCCATATGACTAAAGAAAAAATGTCTAATATTTTGAAAAAAGTGCACATTTTCATTAAATTTATTTAAGTGAGATCACTGATCTCAGGTTGCTTTTGACAAAATTATTTATTTAGATGATCTAATAAATTTATCAGTATAACTTAAAGGATTAAAAGTTAATACTAAAGGAATATGTTTTGGAGCTTTCAAGAATGTGGGGAATAAATTTATAAACTTGAGAAAACATGATATTTTTTCTATAACAAATATAAACTTTATTTTTAAATTATATAAATTAATGTATTTAAATTGAAATAAAAATATTAGGCAAAAATATGTATTCTTAATGTATACTTTTAAAATAAAAATTGCTATAAAAATTGTGAATGACAAAATGCAATTGTATTTTTTAAAAAAACACTATGTTTGCAAATGACACTCATGAGACCAAAAACGTAGATATAAACATGCAAGAAGATAGAAAATAGAATTAAAAAATAAGATTAAAAAATTTATGTCAAAATAGTTATAAATGAGAAAATAGATTATTGTTTTAAACAATGTTAATAATGAAATATTGTGATTTTGTTGTTACAGTTGCTGTTATCAGGAAATTCTCTTGTGAAGTAATCTAAGAATTTTGGACAATGTAAAGAATAGGAGCAGAACAACCCAACATCTAGATATTTATGAAGGATAGTTCACTGTTTTAGGTATCAGCTTGAGATCTAATTTCATTGTCAATCACACAATCTCTGCTATTATATTAAATAACCATTGAGATTGGCAAGAGACTTAGGGGTCTTGAGTAACAGACATTGTCATGATGATATGCGGCTTAAAGTGAATTAAGAAACAAATGATGTGGTTTGGGACCAGGGAATTAGAAAACATAAGCCAAAGGGAAAATGCAGAAACCACAGATTGGTACAAGTTACAGCCAATTTTCCTAATAAACCCGTTTACAATAATGTCAGACAAGACATGTCAAGCGTCTTTCTTTTAGCTTCCAATATGATTAACTTATAATGAGATTTAATTTATAATAAGTATTATATGTGAGGCATGAAGATAGACTAGAAATAGGAAATAATGTTGATTAGATTTTAAAAAATGATTTTGAGGAATCTTAAAATCTTGCAGCCCTGTTGCAGTAAAAAATAGCCATTGAGGAACAGAAAATAGTGATCTGATGTGATGGATAAACAGGTTGCTTAACAAAAACTGAGCAGTGAAGATTGGAGGAGAATACAGGGATTATTGAAGATGCTATGTTCAATATTAGTAACAAGCACTTGACCACAAATAGTGAAAATGGGACTGAATAGAAAGAGACAAATACGAGATATATTAAATACTGAATCAGATGCCATAACTAATACAAGAAGGAGAAAATCAAGAAGATAATGCCAAATTGGCAAGTTTAGGTAATAAAAAATATGACAGTGGCAAAAGTAATCTGAAAATAAGTAGATTAGAAGTCAGTTTTTTAACAGAAAATGCTGTTTAGTTTTAGTCAAAATAAGGTTGATGAGTGTTATGCACAATATTACTCAGTATCTGACTGGCCTAGGGTTCTTATGAGCAGTTGGGGAACTTTTCAGTCTGGGAGTTATCAATATGGTGAGAATTACTAGATGCATGTGAATGGGTGTGTTCTGCAAGGGAGTGGATATAAATTAAGAAGTGCAATAGGTTAGGCCCTAAATGTTAACTCCCAGAGTAAAGGGGAGGATGAGAAAGAAGTCAGGAATGAGAATACAGAAAGAGTATGAAAAAAAGAGGTAGCAACATCTACTAGACTTAATGAAATTCTAAAAAGCAAGAAAAGATAAAAACATCTTGAGGAACATAGAGGTCAAAGATAAAGAAAATGGCTAAAATCCAGTTAAACCCGATTAACCATCACAGGCATCTTTCAAATTTCATTTCTAAAGCATGAGACCCAGAGTGATCAACCAATATGAGGTATTATAGATTGTTCTATTAGTGCATATCACTCCTCACATCTAATATGGAAGCAGTGGTAGACAACACTTTACAATGTATTATTTAATCGTTTACAACTTATGCTTACAAAAAGGATTGGTTAAAATTTTCCTTTCTAAGGCTATTCTTGTCAATATTTTGATATGGAGATTACACCAGCTTCATAAAATGAATTGAAGTATGTTTTCTCTTTTTCTATTCTCCGGAACTATTTGTAATAAATGGAGATTATCAGTTCTTTGAAAGTTTGATTACAAACTCATTTATGAAAGCATCTGAGCCTAACGCATATTTTTCAAGGAGATTTTTGACTGCGCATTTTGTTTCCTTAAAAGTTTTCACAATACTTTGAGTTATATTCTCTTGAGTCATTTTGTTAATTCATATTTCTAAAATGCTGAGCATTTGTTCTAAATTTCTAACATAATGGTATGTTATGATTTAAAAAAACTCAACTGTATCTAAAGTTATAGTTTCCTTTCTATTTCTAATATTTAAATTTCTCTTTTCATAATCAAGACATACATAGGTATGTATATTGGATTAATTTCTTTTAAAAACTTGATATTGAGGTAATTGATTAACACAATATGTTTTTAGTTCTTTTTTGCAATTGCTCTTTTTATTTCTTTATTATTTCTTTTCTTATACTTTTTGATTGTTTTTTTCTTGTGCCTTAGATTAAAAAGTTTATATTTGACTTTTCATGTTTTCCAGTATTTTTATTTAAGCTTACAAATCACCTAAGTCTTTATTTCTCACAAATTTTTTTATTGAAAATGGCATTATATGTAGTTATAAAGATTTTATAATATTCATTGTGATTTTTCTTTAGCATATTGATTATTTAGACATGTAGATGTGGCTGTTAATTTCTTCAATTATATTGGCTTTCGTTTATGTTATTGATTTCTAATTTTATTAAAGAGCCAGTAAATTACCAAGATTACTCATTAATCTCTGAGTTCGGCAAGGTAAAAGAGTGATATTTACTATCATAATAGTTCAAGATAAAAAATAGATAGAAGCTTGGACCATAGTGGTGGGCTGGGAATGGAAATAACTGGAGTTTTAGGAAGGGCATTTAGAACTGAGATGTTGTGACTGACTAACTGTACAAGGTGAGGATAAGGGAGGAGTCAAGTATAACTTCTAGGATCAATTCTGGCTGGAACAACAGGATGGATGGTGTTACCATTTACTGAGATGGAAATGTTGAGAATAATAGCAAAGAATGTGTTCAGTTTTGTACAAGTCATTCCTGTCTTGCCTGTGAAATATCCAGTAGGAGATAACAACAATGTAATAAATATTATAGACCTTGAGATCAAGAGAAAGTTTATGTTAAATATAGAACTTTTGAAGTCATAAAGGTATAGAAAGTCATTAAAACCATAATAGTGGATCAGGTTGCTCAGGAAAAATTCATAGAATAAGGGACAAGACTACAAGCCTGAGTGATTCTAATGGTCTGCTAGAGAAGGAGTTGGCAATGTAGATTCTAAAGTCAGAGATAGAGAGTTAAGAGGACTATGATATCATAATAGATAAGGGAATGGAATATTTTGAGAAAAAGGGAATCATGAGCAAAGAGATGTCATTTATAATAAAATTAAGAAGAATGACTGAAAACTATATCAGTACTTAACATTTATTATAGGAAACTGAATTATAAACTTATGATTTCCAAACCAAAGTACCTATTAATATTATTACTAATAATACTACTATAAATAATAGAGATTTTAATAGTTCAGAAAACCCTATGAAATGTACAGATTTTATTGATAGGACTGAATGGAGCTGTCAGATCACTAAGTCTCGTAAAAATTGTAATAGCAAACTACCATGTAGTGAGTACCTACCATACTCCAACAAAAGTGATAAGTATCTTATACAAAGCGTCCTCAAAAATATTGTAATTTCCATCTGGAGCACTAATAATTCAAATGAACAAATGCCTCCTTTAATAAATGTATCTGTAAATGTCTCAATTTTGTTTTGTGATTTATAGTTTGCCAAACACTTTTCACGTTGTTTTACTTAATTGTCAGTGTTGTGAAAGGAAAAAAAACCTCTTCTCTTCATATGTCTGCCTTAACTCATAGAGAAGGACATTTCTGTCTACAATTCTAACTTCTTTACTTCCTTTCTGGTTTATGCCCATAGGAAGAGGAGCTGGTCATTGACTGTTTGAACATGAGTCAGTGACCAGCTCATATTTTGTTGGTAGCAAGATCTCTTTTGTAAGAAGTTGATAAATATTAATATGCCTTTCTAGCATGAGGCTACTTTTATTTTGCTTTAAATAACAGCCAGGTCTGGAATTTTCTATCCTCTATCTTTAAATTTATGAAAATACGGGGTTACTATTTAGAAACCAATGGAAATGTGCAATCATGAGAGTAAGATTCTGAAAGTCATTATTCTCAACTAAGATATTTTTTGGTTGATGATAGTGTGAAAGGAAAGTTGTGATAGCCCTGTATATATTTTAAAGAGCATGCTGAAGGAAAAAAAAAGTGTAATTTGATAGATCCACTTAAAAATAAAAGCATTATGAGCTCATTTCTTAAATTCCAAAGAAATATTTCTTTCATATTTATTTTAAAGTAAAAAAAGTAGAATCACATCTCTCAATCAGAACGTGGATTGTCAATAAGAAACACTCATTCCTTACTTAAATCTGGTTATGTTAGAAAAGTCTTCAGGAAGCTCCCTCTAGTGTCTGAAGGATGCAACAGCTCACTGGCAAAGGATTTGAGAGAGACAGTGAATAATTTAGTGTCTGCTCTAAAGTGGCTCACAGGGACCATAATGATCATCAATTCCAGTTGCCATTTTGTTTACGAATAGGAAAACTGAAGGCCCAGAAATAAAATGGCTTGTCTAAGATCATGATGAAAGTCAATGGTATATCAAGTTGTAGAACTCAGGTCTCTTGACACCCTACAGACTTGGATTTGGGTCAAGTAGACTCAGAATAGAATAAAAGCAAGGAATTTGGGGGATGTGGGATTTTTTAAATGGAAAAGGTATAGAGATGAAGGAAGAGTCATTGAGACAAAGGAAAAAAAATAAGAAAGTTAACAAAAAGGGATAGAAACCACAGTTCTCTAAAGAATAGGGATGCAGACATAAGGGGATCAGGATGAGGAGGCTAAGATTTATGATACTTGAGAGTTCATTAACAGGTGATTTGAAGTATTCTTAAAATGACAGTATGTTTGTGTTTTTGAAGATAAGATCACTAATGAATTTTAGCTACTAATTTCTCACTAAAATATGTCACTTAGCAAGTATTCTCTTATTCTTGTCAATCGAGTTTACTGTAATACAGAATATGAAAATGTCATAACAAGGCAACAGTCTTGGTTTCCTGCCCACTCCAGTTCATAATAATGAACTGCCAGTGAGATCGTTAGTTTTAAACAGTCATGATGTATTATCTTTAAATAAAGTGCCCAACTTTTGGTCTCCCCTTCCTTCCCCCAGAATGAATAAGGAACAAGGCCTCTCTGGAGAAATACTACAAGAACTATCTCTAAAAACATCAATTTGAATCCATTTGTGAAAAATATTCGACCATATCTTTTTAATGAGCAGTGAATGTGAGAGTGTACTGTAGGGGTAGAGATGTGTATCGAGGAGCTCATAGTCTGGGGGATAAACACAAAAGTACAAAGGCTTGGAGATGGGAACATATTGCGTTTAGTATCTTTCAATTCTCAGCCTTTTCTTTGTCTTAGCAATGATGAAATGTGATGCTAGAGCATTCTGGAGGCGTATTCCCAATATACGCATTTCCAGGTACTAAGGATAACTAATGCATGAGTTCCTCCTCGCCCATAATACCAGTGTAGAAGGTCAGTGAACATAGAAGATATGACTTGAGTGGGAATCTGACAGCCATAAAATGTTTTAGATAAAAAGCTTCCACATGAACAAACTGTGAGCATCAAATTAAAAAGTGTTGGATATGCTTGGGAAATAGCATGTAAGTTGATGAGAATTCTTAAGTCTATATGATATATTTCATGGAATCGGCTAATAAAATTCAATAATGGCTTGTTTACTCATTAATTCAGCCATTCTATGCCAGACAAAAATTGTAGGAACTTGGAGATAAATAAAATGTGCTTGCTTCCATTGAATCTATTAATAGCCACTCTCATCATTTGCATCAAATTGCTGTGAAGTCCCCTTTAAAAATAAAGACTTCATAGGAATTTCATTCTCTTCCTCATTTTCAATTTGCATCAACATTGTCATAAATGAAGATAAAATACCTAATAAGCTAAAATATATTTAGTACCCAACTTGTGCCATGCACTGTTCTTAGTATTTTTACAAGCATTGTCTCATTTTATTTTTACAAAAAAACTTTCATCATTGGGTAGTCCTATTGGACTACCAGTCCAATAGTCAGAGAAATAGTCAAAGCATCAGAGCATTCCTAGCAATGCTTCCCCACCTAACTTTCAGCAAGTTGCTGTATTTAAGATGGTATATATAATATTTTATGATTCCTTTTTTGAAAATATGAAACATTTAAGTGAATTTCATAGAGCTATACATACGAAAGTTTTATAAATCTAATGGAAATGCCATTTAATCTAAAATGTTGTAAACATTTTCCAACCAGTGAACAACTTTATCTGGTTCAAGAAATAGAATACCCACTAGTACAGTAGATGGAAAGTGTGATGGGTGTACCCTGGTAGAAGAGGAGACACAGAAGGAGATCTAAGTTCCTATTGCAATTCTGCCCTTATGGCAAAAAATATTTCCATCAACATTCCATTTTCCTCTTTTTAAAAACACAGTGATATAACCAGCTGATCTCTAAGCTTCTATAAAAGCTCTAATTGCATCAAATATAGTCAATAGTTGCAACTCTTATCACAACTTCCATTTCTCCTCCTTATTCACCATTCTACCCAGGAGCGTTCAGTTATTTGTGAGAGGGACCTAAGTTTAGCAAATTATTCTGCAAATGATTATTCCAAAAGCATGGCTAAAATAAGTCCTACACTGTATTCAAGAAGAAGAGATCAAAATACACTTAAGTAGCTTTGGAACAGCTTTTGTAACTCCACCTTGTCTCATTATCTGGCAATAATCCATCATTCTTTCCAGTACTTTGCTCACTTATTTTTCCTATGCCTACTCTCTGATGTCACTAAAGTTTCTAGTGTCTGGACTATTCCATCCTCTAAAATTTTTTCACCCCCTTGAGACATTTTTTCTTTATGATGGAACACTTCTACCACTCCTTTATCGAAACCTTCAAATCTGTTGCTACACTGAAGTTCTTATAAAATTTTTCAACAAACCCTCAAATGTTTGGTTGAAGATCAATCAAAACATACTTTTTATTTGTTTTCTACCCCTGTGCTGCTGATCACATAATTTAGTTACTACAGATACATGGTCTTTCTCTTTATCTGAATCATTTATGCTGATGATCAGTTTCCTCTTTCTCTCTCTTCTGTGGTAATTTTCAACCTCCATAGCTTTCCACAAGCCTGCACTTGTCTCTCAATTGCTTTATTTTCTCCTTTTTTTTTTTTTTATAGAGAAAATAGAAATTATCAGGTAGGTACTTCTTCAATTTTCTGTCAAAAGGTATGTAACCTTCTTATCTTCTTCCAAATCTTCTTATCAACAATTACTTGTTTTTCTTATTGAAATTCTAATCACTGGTCTTTCTCTGGATGCTGAATCCTACGTATTTTCTGTCTTCAAGGATACTTATTTTATTTATAATTTTGCATTTGGATACACTATCTTTATGATTATAAGACTCAGTGTTATTGGTATACTAATTCTTCTAAAAATGGCACATAGATAATTCCAACCAAAACTCTAATAGTCTTTGGTGAAAATTGTCAAGCCAACATTAAAATGCAAATGGTCAATAGCCCAGTCTTTTAAGAAAAAAGCTGTAAGATTTCAAGATGTGAATTCTAGTGATTAAGACAGTGTTGTACTGAGGCAAAAAAAAAAAAAAAAAAGATTCAATTATATGATCACTTGATTTGTGATATATGACAATGATGATGCTGCAGTGCAGTGGAGAAAAAGAACAACTATTTTAATGAATATATTGGATCAATTAGGTATGTATGTGGAGAAAGGTGAATTCTAACCTTTATCTCACATGATACAAACATTATTTCAGATAGACTGAAAATGTAAATGTACAAGGTAAGAAAAGAAGAAGAAAAGATTTATGAAGAAGAAAAGATTTGTCTTTATAAATTTGGGATATCCAAACATTTTAAAATATAAAACCGTAAAAGAAATACTGATTGAACTATTTTAAAATTCAGAACTTCGGGACATCAAAAAAATACCAATAGGAGTACAAAGGCAACTCACATAGTAGAAAAGTTGTTTTTGTTTAGTATGATGTAAATACTCAATACTCTTTTAATAGGATTAATAAATAACACACAAATTTGGGGTGCTCATCATTAAATATGCTGTTATTTTGGAAACTATGTATTAAGTGCCTAATAAATGTAAGGGGCTGTGTACTGTAATCTTTAATTACGTTTATTCTCCACTATGACCATGCAGAGTATGCAGTGATATATGTATAAAGACACTGAGGATTTAGTAATTTGTTCACAATATACTTCTAGCAGGAGACAGAGCTGTAATATAAACCACAGTCAGAATGCAAAGTCCAAATTTTCTCTATAATCTGTCTTAGTTGACTTAATTCAATATCTAGATTCATGCATATTTTATGTTATCTACTCTGCAGATATAGTATATCTTAAATTTTAAATAAGAAGAGATTTTAGTATCATTTTTATACCATAGTTATTTAGTAGGTTCTTGAATTTGAATAATCTAACAGGCTAAGTGAGCTTGAGGCAATACTAAAGGGAAAGCAGGAGAGGAAAAGTTCAGAGAAAACAAAAAGGAAAAATCCAGAAAAAGTTCCATGTAAGGAGACATTGAAACACAAAGGCAGATATTTATATAGCTCAGAAATGGAAGAGAGATATTTCTGTGTAATGGAAGGACTGGCCTAGAAATATAGAGAACTGTATCCAAAAAAGAGCTCTGCTAGAGTCTAAAGTGTTAGCCTGGAAAAGTTTCATGATCTTTCTCCTATTTAGTTTCTCTGTCTATAAAACAAGAGAAATGAACTAAAGGGTGTCAAAGATTTCCTACATCTTTGGAATTAAATGAATCTCATTGTATCTACCAAGGGCTACACAAGGGCAAATAACTTTGCAAAGTGAATACCAAATTCGTCTACAACTAACGCATTTCTTTTCCATTTATTTTTCAAAATTATTGATTAGTCATGTTTCAATCAATGTTTTAAAGAGTTAAATTTATTTAAATCAATGTGTTTTCTTTTTCCTATAAAATTTAGATTTACTTCTACCAGGCACGTGTTCTACATTGAATTGTAGAGAGTTTAATATTATTAGGCCAATGACACTAATTCAGTGCCACATGTGACTATCTTGGCCATTTAACATGCACTCCTTTTATATATCCACTTTACACATAGGATTCTTTGATGTAAGAGAATGCAGTGTGCAAATCTCTGGGCCACAGTTGAAAAATAAATAAAATTGTGGCTCAGCCAGAATCCTATAGAGGGCAGTATGGTTTTAGCTGACTCAGTATTAAATCATTTTTTGTTGCAAAGACCATAACTTTTTGAAAAAATAAAAGGTGTAAGGGTGTAAGCCCTCTGATTATAAAGTATAATTATTGTAAATTATTTGGCCTATCTCAAAGTAAAAATAATTTTTAAATTACTGATTATCGCCAAGTCCAAACAGAACTATTCTGATATTATGTATACTATATAATTATTTTCAGATTATGTAGGTCTATATTTATATTTTCTTAATGCCGTATTTTAAGATTTTTCTAGTGTGATTAAATTCTTCATATGTTATTTTTAATGGCTGAGCAAAATTCTTTTATAAGGATACATATTAATTAAAACTAATCAGCTTGTGATGGAATTTTAGGTAGATTTTATATATTCACAGTTAATGATGTAATAAACAATTTCATTTAAATTTATGTATTAATTTCTGAATATTTCTTTATAATATGTTCTTAAAGTGGAATTAATAGGTCAATAGGTATTAACATGTAAATATTAATTATATCCGTCGAACTGTTGTACAGAAACATACCAATTTATTTGTGTACTAGCTTCGACAACATTGAATTATACACTTAAATTTTTTTAACCAAGAAAAATAGTATCTCGTTTTAATTTATTATATAAAAGAAGCTTATAAGACTAATAGTCCAGAACTAAAAATTCTAAATTATAACAGAAAAATTTAGGAATAGATCACGGGCAAAATACAGTGTAAAGGCATTACGAAGATCTCCTGAGAGAAGCAGAGGAGACTAAAGGAGAGAAAAGTGAAAGTATTTTTAAAATATCATCGTATTAGGGTAGAAAGAAAGAATGAGGAAATAGAATGCTTCCTGAGGTAAAAAACTTGAATCGTCAAGAATCAGTATATAATTTAGAGTTTCAAAGCTTTGGCTAGACTCAGTTTACTTGGTTTCAAAACTCTGGTTCCACTGTATTGGATTCCAAATTAGTTAGATATGATAATTACATCTACCTTACAGGATTGTCCTGAGGACTATATTAAATCATGCAGATTTTTATTATGTTGTTAACTATAATATAGATTATATTGCCTATAATATAATCTAAAAATAATATAGATTATTAACATTTAGAATATGCATGTAATCTATTCAATAAATATTATTATTTACTTTGAGCCAAATTGTAGTACAGAAATGTGTCACAACACAAGCATCAAGAAAAAAAGGCAACCATGAAATAATGGAAAAATATGGTACAGTTTACAAATTAACAAGGTGACAAATGGAATGAATGCCAGCTTAATCAAACAAACAAAGATAAGGAATGAAAAGATAACAAAGTTAAAAATAGTAAACCAAATAAATAAAAATAAAATGAAGGATAAAATGTAGAGCAAGGAATTTTTAGAGCAGTAAAACTATTTTATATGATACAGTTTTGGTGGATATGCACTATTATATATTTGTCAAACCCACAGAATGTATAATTCAAAGAATGAACCCTAATGTAAACTATGGCATTCGGTTAATAATAATATGTCAATATTGGCTCATCAGATGTAGCAAATGTACCACCTTAATGCAAGATGTTAATAAGTTAATAGTAGCTGAAATTTGGGGAGGCGAGAAGAGGATGTATGAGAACTCTGTATTTTCTGCTCAATTTTTCTAAAACTACTAAAAAATAATAAAGTGTAGTAATTTAAAAAAAGTAGTAACCTTTGCTGAATTATACATATTAGTTAGTAACAACAGATTTTTGTCAACCATACAACAGAATAAACCTATTTTAGTTTTTAATATGTTAATTACTTTTATATTAATATTTCCTTAAGATATTCGTGACATGTTAAAAATTTATATATGTATATTTAAACAATATATAGAGATTATTTTATAATTCCAATAATACCAAGAGGTAAACAAAGGTAGATATTATTTATGCCTTATGGATTAAAAAATAGTTGCTGAGTAAAAGAAAGAGTAATTCTGATTTTCTAAATCTTGAAAAGATACATGTTCATCAAATAAAATTAGAATAAAATTAAAATTATTCTTCAAAAAATACTAAAATGTAGCAAACCAAAAAATAAAAACATAAAAAAAGAAAGCTGTTTTATCAATCATTATATAAATTGTAAATGGACTAAAATATCCCATAAAAGACTTATGTTCTTAAACTGTACTTAAAAAAAACAATTCAGTTCTATGCTATTAACGAGAATCAGAATAAAAAAAAAGTAATGAACATGTGAAAGTAAATGCAATTGAGAGATGGACAGAGAGAAGAGAGAGAGAGAATAACAATATTATATCAGAAAGTGTACTTTTGGATTAAAAGCAGTAAACAGGGTATAAAGTGGGATGCCATGTATTATTAAAAGGCACACTTTGTGAAGAAAATATGTAGTCCTAGACCTTTGTACACAATACAGTAGCTAAATATATAAGAATTATATCTTAGAATACTGGCAACTTGATGACAATGTAATTACAAGATGTAATTACAAGAAGAACCATATATATATATATATATATATATATATATATATATATATATATATATATATATGCTTCATGTATATATATGAATTTGAGTAAATTTAAGTATTTTGTGAACATTATTTAACCCTCACCATAATAATCTTATGAAGTGGACACACTTATCATCTCTATTTATAATTCAAGAAAAGTACAAAAGATAAATCAAAGGTGTTTTTTTTTTTTTTGAGAAGTCCAATGAAAATGATAGATTTCCCATAAGTCTGATTAAGGACAAAAGAACAGGAGTAAAATACACGAGATTGGAGATGACAAGATTTAACTACAGAGGGTGTTAAAAGAATAATAAAATGTTATGATATGTAATTCTATGGTTATACATTTGAAAACCTGAAGAAATGGATGATATTTTGGCAAAAAATGTATTACCACATCGAGAGAAAAATAAACAGATATTTGAAATAAAGAAATGATTTCTATTAAACATTTAAATCACAGGTACTTCAGATGTATTGAAGTAATACAGAAAGTATCAGATCTATAGAAAGTATCAGATCTATAGATAGAAATAATGAAAGTGAATTTGAAATTTTATTTTCCAAACAAAATCAGAATGAAAATAAACTACTTAAATTTAATACTTGACTATGCAAATTTAACAACAAATATTGTTATGAAAGCAGAGCTTTAAAGTCATTTTTATATAAGGTCACATTTTTATATAAGGATAGGGAAGCCTACTTTTGACAATTTTCAATATTTCAATACAACTGAAGACATATTTAAAGAAATAGCATAAAAAAACTAGTATTATTATTGAAAAAGAAAAAGTTTTACTTCTTTCTGCTATTGATATGATTGTATCCATCCCTGAAGATTCTAGAAAAATCTATGAAAGTTAATATGAGAATTTATAAAGAGTCTGGATACAAGACATGCATAAAAAAGCAGTAGTTTTCTTTTTAGTCCTGAAGCATCCAGAAATGAAAAGAGAAAAAAATGTATAATTGCAAACACAAACATGCACAAATATATACAACTGAGACTACTTGGAAATTAACAGATGGAATAGGACCTATATGACATATGTATTTGAAATAAATAGGAAATATATATATATATTTGTACATCTAAATATGTATGTAATCTTATAGGGACACAGAATGTTCTGAACAAATAAAAGAAGCTATAAGTTTCTAGTTGAAATGTGAAGCATTGCAACTAATTTAGAAAGGCAATCTAACCACATCTATTAAAATTATAAAACCTTTGACCTAGGAAATACTAACCAGGAAATCTATTCCTAAGAAAGAAATCATCACTACATAAAGATACATGCATGGAAAAAGAATATTATGTAATGTTTATAGAATCAAAAATACAGAAATGATATCAATATCCATTGATATTATATGTATATTATATTATATATAAATAAATAATTGTATATAGTCTCTCCATATGGCCTAGTTTCTCATAACAGTGTGGCTAAGTTCCAAGGATGAGCCGAAAGAGGGAGAGACAAAGGGAGAGAGAAGCCGTATCACCTTGTGATGTTCATTCGGTTGAGGTAATTGCAAAGTCCTATGCAGTTTCAAGAGGAAGGGAAATAGAGTTCGCTTCCTCATGTTAATGGTGAGGTTTTAAAAGCATAAGTGGAAGGGAAATATTGCTCCATTCATTTTTTTAAAATATAATCTGCCACATAAGCAACAATGAAAGACAAACATTTAAAAATTTACTTCTGAAAATTATCTATAAGTGTGTATGGATATTTTAGAATTCCAGGTAAGGTTAAGAAGTTTACATTTGTTATTTTCTTCTGTAAATAGGCATTTTAATTGCACATTTTTTCTATTTTAATTTTAGTTTTCTTATTTATTTGTGCATGTTCTTTTTTATTTACTACTTTACTGCTTCTTTACAGAAAAATACAAAAAGCGGGCATTAAAAAAATAGGAGAAACAGAAAAAAATTAAAGAAATGCAAGAATATCAAACAAGACCAGAAGGAGAGTAAAACAGTATCATACATTCGCAGGTGCTCCTAAAATACAATAAGAAACTAAAACTTCACATATATTGCATGCCTTTTTCTTTATACATAAGACTTTTAAATGCGGTTGTACTAAAAAAAATCTTGAATCTCCCATCCCTTTAAAATATGTTTAGAAAGTCCTCCTGCAGCCAAAGTTTGTATTACTATTAAGAATGTGGTATTTTTTATATTATAAATATCTTATCCTGAATAATGACGCTTAAGCAAGTGGTATGATACGGCGAATATAACTGTAATTTAATTTCAGGATTTTATATAAATTTTTCTCATGATATTTAGAGTAACCAAAGAGGACATTAGAATAACTTTTAACAGTTCTAAATTATTCTAAAATAAAAACACAGTAGCTCAATATCTCATATTTAAAATGTGACTGCCTAATTAGCACTGCAGAATTAATACAACTGCTAATCATTGATAAAAGAACATGGATTGGGTGGGATGTTGGAGATACAGTTTCTGGTTCAAATTTTGCACTTAACAATAGGTGACCTTGGAGCACTCAGTAAACCTCCAGGTTGTGTCTTAGGAGATGAGAGGAAATCAGATAGGATGAAGTTTAAAGCCTCTGTGTTTTCTAAAAATTATGAATTCACAGACCTAAAACCTTGGAAATGACAGAGGATCAATGAAAAAAAAATTAGTATATTTTTGTTTTGTTTTTAATTGGAAGCTAGTTCTGCACAAGGGTGTGGGGACCTGTATTGCCCAAGGATAACTGATTGGAAGAAATGCCTCAATTTTGTAGACTGTCGAATTCGGAAGGTCATTGTCTTATCTAGTATCTAATGCTTTGGAAACAAAAATGACTTCATTCATCTAGATAAAAGCCTTCAATAACTTCCTACTTCTCTTAGGATAGAGCATAATGGCTGCATGACCTGGTCTCAACCTCTCTCCAGCCACATTGCTCATGACTTTCTGTTTCTGGTATGTGTTTCAGGACCTTTGCATGTGCTGCTTTGTCTTCCCTGTTGCTTATTTCTCTTTTCTTCTCCACCTGTTCAACTCCTACTCTTCAGTCAAGTCTTTGCTAAAATGCCATTTTCTCAGGAAAATATACTTGACACCTCAGTCTATTCCTAGCTTTCTTCCCCCAGTTCAGATGGGTTAGGAATATGGATTCAACACTCCCACAGCACTCTGTAATTCCTCCTTTATTGCACTATCTCAGTTTGAATTTACATAAATAGGTGGGTGATATTTTTCCCCCTAGAGTATAAACACCATAAAGATAGAGATTATGTCTGTTTTATTCAGTTTTATTTAGCCCCAGTACTTATATAATGCAGCGGGAAGAGGAACTCACTTTTTGAATGAATGCCTGCTTGCATTCACTAAATAACCTTTCTGTTTTCTGTCCTTTGATGGAATACCTCCAGGGATGGAGACCCCAATGCTGTATAAGGAAAATCGTTTCTATTTTGACAAGTCTATTAAAAGCACCTTCAACTCTTAAACATAAATCTGTGTCCCTGTAATTTCTCTCATTTTCTCTTTCGGCCTCTGACTTTACATAAAATATGTGATTCTTGTGGGTCATTGATTACATAGGACTTTCTCTGTTCTATACATATATTTGCAACTAGAACACAGGCACATTTCTAGTGCAAAAGGAATAGTGCAAGCTGATGCCTGTAGGGAAATGGCTGATCGAAGGAGAGCAAAAGATGAAAGGTCAAACTTTGTTCCACAAAGAACAAAAGTAAAATACTTAACTTGTGGTTTACTAACCTCAAAGAAACATAATATTCAGGAATTCAGTTTTGACATTCTTCTCTTCAATTGCCCACTTTTTGGACCATTGTCTCTTTATATTCCTTTTCTTTATTAAATTTTACATTTTATCCAAGGTTTGTCATCTACTTTCACTGTGTATTTTTTAATTTTCTGGAAATCCCAGTCTGCTCACAATCTGAGTTCCCACAGCGTAATCAGAGCATAAATGTGGGAGGAAAGTTCAACATGATGAAATTTGACTTTCTCTTGAACTCTGATAAGTTATGGTTCAGTATAAAATGACCTATAAGGGTCCTGCAGCAAGGTCTCTTTTTTTTTCCCCTTAAATCTTAAACTCTTAAGACCTGAGTTAGGCTCAATATCCTCTCACTAAATATGCTTCTGCTACTTATCATGACTAGTTCTAAGGACCTAGTGGCCCTGAAATGAAGAAAAAAATATGATAAGAATGGTAATAAGCAGAGATCTTACTTTACCACAAATGTTCTCATCTACCACTGCCTCATCCTATCTTCCAGATCACCCATCATTGTGATGGAAGTTCCACTAAATCTCCACAAAATTATCCAAGAAAGGGCAAAATGTTCCCTGTCCCTTTAAAGATTTGGATGGAAATTAATTACAAAGGCAGACTTCTAATCGCAAACTCATGTTGAATTGTGATTTCCTATCACTGGAAATAATTTTAAGGAGCACATCTTTTTATTACCAGTGTAGGATGAAATATAAAATATTTGAGATTACTATAATCCAATCTTCTTGTGAATTCCTTTAGTTATCAAAAGCTTACTATTCAGAGTAACAAGTTCTATCTTTACATAGTTCAGAGTTATAAATGTCTCTTTTTTAAACTAAAATCTGACTACCTGTTAATTTTACCTACTATCACTGGTTCTATTTAATCTCTTCAATACTTTTAATTTGAAGCTATTCAATACTTTTAATCATAAGCTATTCAATTTTCTTCTATATAAAAAATTGTTTTTCATTTTATAATCTTTTTATCTTGTGTCAAAGCCCCACTGTTTTTGTAGTTATTGGTGTTTTAGAGCAATGCAGTATTTAAATAAAATGGCTATTTTGCTGTAAAGTATTTTTTCTCCTCTCTGTATATTTGTAAAATTTTTAAAACAGTTTTAACCTTGTGGGGTGGAAATACATAAAGCATTTTTATACCCCCACTTCACCCTGTACTCTGCAAATTTGAATAAAAGTAGAAACATGGAATATTTGTTTTAAGCAATAGACACAGACATCTCTCCCTACTGTTCAATTTGCTTTAATTTTAAATATGTCATTATTCCATAAAATATATCATTCTGATTATATGTATGATTTCATATATATTGATAACTTTTTCTGATTATTAAAAAAGAAGCATATTCCTTGTAAAATTTTGGGCAAATATAGGAAGGTGAAAATAGAATCATAATCACACTTCTCTTAAGAAACAACAAACATCATTAACATGTTAGTATATTTTCTTCTTGTTTTTTCCCTCGTGTGTATATACTTTTATGTACTTTAATATAGTTAACATAATATTATTTGCCCACATCTTTAACTTTTTTAAAAAAGATTTTCTATGGCTACACAATTCATACTATAGATGTAGTGTAATTTATTGAAAGAGTGTCTTATTATTGGACATTTAGAAAGTTTTTTACAAATATTTGTTAAATCGATACGAACAAAGCTGTATATCATTTCTGTCCAAATTTATTATTTTTATAAATTGATTTGTTTTGCTGACTTAAAGTATTTGAATATTTTAAAGTTCTTTAAATATTTATATGGCTGAATTTCACATATTTTTTTTCCTTATTATTATGTTTTAATACAAAGCATACAATTATTTTTCCATACACACACACACACACATGCACGCACGCACACACATCCCACTAAATAAGACTCCCTTCTCTCCTGAGCTAAGAAATAAATAAGCAATAGACCCAAATACATGAAAATAAAGTTACTTTTATCACTTAAAAAAAAGCTTACTGTCAAATATGACTTATATGTGTAGTTTTAATTGGCTTCCTAATATGCATTGCTGAATAATACAGATTTACTTGCCTTATCACAGGTGACACAGGATAGCCACACACAATTTTATTTGGGACAAAGCCTTCCCTGAAGCCTTCTTCAGGGGAATAAGAAAAAGTGTGTCATGTAGATGCTGACATTAACGTGGGGAACATGTTTTTATTCTTTCTTCCAATCTCACCAATCAAAAAAATCTTTTCTCATAGCTAATTATTGCCCCTTTATAGAAAAATGAGGAGTGGAGAGTCTTTGTTTCCCAATATCTTTACACTCTATCTGTAAGTTTTTCAAGGTAGTGGGCTTAATCAATTTCCCAGATATAACTGTATGTATGTATGCAAACATATAAACGTGTACATTTATAGATAGATAGATAGATAGATAGATAGATAGATACTAAAGAATACACAAAGAATAATTGCTAATATATTTTTTTTAAATATGCAAGTTCTGCCATATGCTATGTGAGAGTTGACCAGTTATATTCTAGGATAATAAACCATTTCCTAAAGAGTTTAGTCAATTTGCTTGTTTGTCTTTGGTGCCCTCTCACTTATAAACAAAGCCGTTGACATTTATTTTTGTATTTAATATTATTGGCTATAATTTGGTTATACAGTGATAAGACTACTGTTCCAGAAATAATAGCAGGAAGGCCTCTGGTTGGATAAGCAAAAAAAAAAAAGCTTGTCTACATTTTCTTTACCATAGCCCTCTTTTTCTATATTCATAGAGGATTTTGAAGTTTTACTTTATTACTGGCATGTTACTTTATTCCAATTCTAATGTTTCTGTTCATTCATCCAAATGTCACTTAGCATTATTAATTTCATAGAAATTATAATTCTCTGTATTTTTGAATATATAAATGTTTCTACTGGATAGAAGTTGGCATTTTGCTTTCACTTTATTAAAACAATGTGCAAAACAGCTTGACTAGAAACATCCAAAATAGCAAGTTTCTTTGATATGATTGTAAATAAGGCTTTTCTCTTTTTTGCCTAATAAACTGATATAATTTTCTCAATTTTTTTTTTCATTTTGTTACCAGAATTAACAGTTTAGTTTCCTGTGTACAACTTTGTGTAGAAATAGTTTTTCACCATGGCATAAGTTATTGCACATTTGTTGTTACTAGAGGCTATGCAGATAGTGGTGGGTAGTAGGCAATCACAGCAACAAGACTGATTTCTACATATCATTCTGGAGAGGTGAAATTCAAAACTATGTCTCAACAAACTAAATATGTCATAATTCTCCAGATATGCTGAAAAAAATGCAAATCTTAAATCCCTCTATGTCAATCATTACTGTACTGAATTTTCCCTAAGGGTTATGTTTTTCTTTACCTACATATGAAAGCAGATATACTATCTTTTTATTCAGCTGTTGAAGCTATGAGAAAAAACTATGCTTGTAAGGAGAATTTAAAATTGCTCTTTTATTATATATTCTACTGAATTCACTAATGAAGCAATTGATTAAAGTGTCCTCCAGGGGTGAAATAAAAGAACATTCCATATGCCAAGCTATTTATCTCCTTGGCCCACCTCTGATCACACCCTACCCTTTTCTGTTTGCAGGCTTGGTTTGTGTGCAGGTCAAATTACCTCCTATTTTGTTAAACCTTTGCCCTGGCAGGAGGCACTGCCCCGATTCAACAACTGGGCTGTTATTAGCCACCTCCCCTTTAACATCATCACTTTAGCCATAATACAAAAGGCAGTTTTTAACTGATCTTATTGTTCATAGATGAAAAATCATCTACATGAGTTATAATTACTAAGGAGTTACACTTCTTTATTTCAAAAATACAAATAATAAATGGCCAAAGGATTTCACATTATTGCTTTCTTGACTTATTTTTCAAAACATAAATCACCAAACAAACAAAAATAAGGCTTATACCTAAGCGGTAGATCTTAAATTTTAAAAATATGCTTAAATCAGACCTTAAGAATTCGGAAATTTTCCATCCGTTTGTTATTTCAGGAAAGCTTTATCTTCTGATTTATGTTTGTCAATAGCTCTTGACTGTTTAACTTTAGGGATTCTCTGCCACCATATACACTCCCACTTCTACCAAGCTAAAATAGTTAATGATTTATGAAACATTTGTGTGCTTAAAATCCATCAAAGACTCTAAAAAAATATTTCTAGCCGTCAAAAAAAACACTTGTTTTATAAATGTTTTTTTCATTTTCAGTTATTTTTAACAAGCAAGGCACAGCAGCATATATGTTTAAAGGCAAAGTCCTCTACAGCTAACAATAATAATAGCTACTATTCATGATATAGGTAGTGAAATATGGATTTTCAAGCATTAGTGGTCAGTTTTTTAAACTCTCAAATAGGTATTTCTTAATTTACTAAAAGGACCTAACTGAGGATTTAGAGAACATGATAATATATCCCTAGGTGATTCAGTCTCAGAAAGTAGAGCAATAATTCCAAACCAGGTATATTTGGATCCAAAGCCTGTGCCCTTTATTTTCATACAATGTTTTCACAATTGCCAAATTTGAGTCATTTTTAGAGTCGAGGCTCATTTTCAGAGGCTCACACGTCTCACTTATGACAGTTTTCAGACAGAACACAACTGGATCCTCTTTTTGCCACCCCTGGTGCTCTTCACAAAAGTAATTACTGTTTTCTTTGCCCTGAACAAAATAATTGATTCTTACTGCCTAAATGGATTTTGATCTCCTTTCTCCAATCATCTCAGGGTCATATTTCCAAGGTACTCTTGACCCTTGGGAGAACAGAGAGGGGACCACTCTATTACATCACTCACTGAATGAGTCATGTTGAGTAACCCAGGCAGAATCTTCCAAGCAGTCATCTCCAAACCTGGTATTATTCAATTAAAAATGCTTCTGAATAAACTGTATTGGAATGGGGGGAAAAGAACTTTATCATGTCTGGCGCCTTCCTTTTCTTCCTCTTCCCTTTCTTTCTTAATTTTGGACACAGAGCACTTAATGAACATATGCTGTATGTTAGTCATCGTTAAGTGCTACAGATGATAAGTACAATGCAAGGCGGAATAAACAGAGGTCAAAACTGATACCAGAAA
This sequence comes from Pteropus medius, assembly GCF_902729225.1. NCBI lineage: Eukaryota > Metazoa > Chordata > Mammalia > Chiroptera > Pteropodidae > Pteropus > Pteropus medius. The sequence continues at coordinate 7,596,331 of NW_024353517.1, read as the reverse complement.
AGGATAAAAATGGAAAAGGCTACAAAGCATAAAGGAAAAACACCACAGTCATCAAATGCAAAACCTTCATGAAGACTGTTTGGGAAATTAAAACCATCATCCAAATTTTGTAATGTTGATTTTTGTTTTTATATATAAAAAACTGTATTTCATAATTATCTTTAAAAAAAGAAGAAAAAAAACTAGTTTACAGAAAGAACTATGTAAGCCAGAATCAGCTCTCTCAATTCCTACACCATGCCTGTATTAGTTCGGTAGGACTTTTATAACAAGAACCACAGACTGGGTGGCTTAAACAATAGAAATTTATTTTCTCACAGTTCTGGAGGCTGGAAGTCCAAGATCAAGATGTCAGCAGCGTTCAGTTTCTACTAAGGCCTCTCTCCTTGGCTTGGAAATGACTGCCTTCGTGCTATGTTTTCACATGGCCTTTTCTTTGCGCATATCATCCCTATTGTTTCTCTTCTTATAAGGACACCAGTCTTGTTAGATTAGAGTACCACCCTTTAACCTCTTAATCTTGATTATCTCTTTAGAGGCCCTGTTTCCAAATATAGTTGCACTGAGGGTTAGAAATCCAACATATAAATTTTTGAGGAACACAATTCAATCCATAAAAACACCCATTACATAAATGGCTATAACTTGCAATAAAAGTCGGAGTCAAAAAAAAAAAAAAAAAAGTAACTATGGTAGTTAGAAGTGTGGATGCTGGACCCAGAGGTTTAAATGCAGAGTCTGCCAATATCTAATCGCGTAAACACTGGTCAAGTTTTTTAGCTTCAGTGCATCATTCGTCAACCTTTAAGACAGAGACAACAGGAGCACCTACCTCCTAGGTTATTGTCAGTTGAAATAAGAGCTGGCTATTAGTGATAGATGAATAGTTTTAAGGATGTAATTATTCCTCTTTCTCCTCAGGATATAACATCACAGGAATCGTGAGAATAAAATACAAGAGAAAAGATGGCAGAAAACAAACACTTTAACTAAGAAGTATTAATTTATTCTATATAATAGTAGTGAAGATAGGACCAACACAGAGACAGGCAGTTTAGATTCTTAAATTTGTAGCCTAATTTGTTCTTTATTGAGCACCCCATTATGTGTCAGAAATTGTTCCAGGCACTTTGTGGAGACAACAGTGAACAAAACAGAAACCGCTATTCTCCTGAAGCTTGCATTCTAGAATGGACATATATCACCTTCGCATTTAACAACCACTTTTGGAGTTGGGAAAATGAGACATGACAAATAAAAAATTAAGAAAAAAGCCAATCAATTCACAATGTCGTACAGCACCGTTGATATTTATCACTAGCCAGAAAATACACAGGAACAATTTTAATTCTGGAACCTGTTGGATAGGCTTCCCCAAGTGCTGCCGGCGATCCCTGAGATGCAGGTTTGGGCAGACCCTACTTCTTGGCATCGGCCAACTAGTCCGCCCCGCCCAGCCTGGCCGCTGCTCCTCGCGCGGGCCGAAACCGGTGTTCGCTCTGTTGGCCCGGACCGCGGGATCACCCGCACCCCTGACTCCCCGCTGATCCACGGCGAGGCGGCACAGGCGCGGATTTTGAAGCAGTTCTGCGCGCCCGACCCGCAAGTTTTAGGTCCCGACACGGCGGTCGCCTTCAGTGCCAGTGACTTTGGCTTTGGCTGGTGTCTCCAGACCCACGTCACCAGTTTGACAGCCTTGCATCAAATCAGAGGGCGGCGCTCACCGGGAGCCCCCAGCGTCACCCGCAGCTCCGGCAGATTAGAACTCGCCTCTCCTAGCTCCTCCCCTCAGTCCCATTTAAAACTCCCATCCGCTTAACCGAAAAATTAAGAGTGGGCTCAGTTTCTGCACCGCCTTCTTTTACTGCAAGATGGTAAGTGAGGAGCTGGCGTTAGCTAGTCCGCTGGCGAAACCTGGGGCTCTGAGAACTAGTAAGTTTTACAGCTAGAATTTCTTCCACTTTGGAAACAAGATTTCTCTACCTGCCAATGACGACAGGTCTTTTCTGTTGCCCATCTCCTTTTCATCTCCTGCATCCTTTCATATCTGTCACTCTGTCTCTGTCTCTGTCTCTGTCTCTGTCTCTATCTTATATTCTTGTCTTGTCTCTCGTCTTCTGTTCTCTCTCTCTTCTCTCTTTCTCTTTCTCCTCTCCCTCCTCCTCCTCCTCCTCCTCTTCCTCTCTCCTCTCCACTTTCTTTCTCCCTTTCTCTCTTCCTTTATCCTCTGTATTATTTCTACTCTCTGTACTTTCTCCCAGCTTTCTCCCCCTGTACACCTGCACTCACTTTTCATTCCACTTCTTCCTCTAGATTATGCACATATTTGCAAACACTTGGACTTCAACTAGTCTAGGGGTATTTGGAGTTTTCTTCTCAGATGTCAATTGCATAATAGTTCAGCTCTAATTCCAGTAAAAACCTCAGGGAAATAGGCTACAAATATCCTTTTAGAATAAAATAGCACTTGATAAACTTGTGGCTAAATTTCTTTGGTCTGCACTGTGCAAGCTGGACCTACTTCAATACAGGACTTATTCAAATCTTAATTTATCGAGAACATTAACAAAGTATGACTTTTTTAATTTGAGTTTTTTTTCTCTTCTTATTTGTCTTTTCTCTGTTTTATGTTATGCTCCACCCCCCACCCCGAAAGTCTTCAAGTCAACAAAAGACTTGTAGTGGTCAAAATGTTTGTCCAAGTTGGGCTCTGCTGAAATGAATGGCTTTTACCTGATTAAACATTGACAAATAATTAAGAATGGGCTGTTGTACAAATTAACCTAGGAAGACTGCTGCATACTTGCCCCTGCCTGGACATTTGGAAAGACAGTGTGTTTGAGGTTTGAGGAGTCAGGGATGGGTGGGTGTTTTCTGGCTTAGAACACAGTGGAGACTACTTGCCAGGCAGTTAAGAGTGGCAAGATAACATTGGAAGGGTATTGAGATCTAGTAATGGAAAGGCCTAAAGCTTGCTGTCTCTGCTGACCAACTTATTTCAGCTTTGATTATATGTTTACTTGGAGTGACTTTATGCTCTCATAGTTAGAGTTAGGAGTTAGGAGTAATATTTATTAGTGATCTCTGGAATATATCTATATATCTATCTCGAACCATTTAAATCACCACAGGATTCATCCAGCAGCATTTAAAGCCAGAGAAAGAAGAAAGAGACAAATGAGGCAAATTTATAATTCAGAAAGTAAGAAACTAAAATAACAAGGTTAGATTATATGTTATGTTCTGTTTATTTCAGCTCTGGCATTCTAGAATCCTTATCTTTCAAAGCTATTGGAAATATAATTAAGATATTTACTAGAAAGTCAAATAGTTCTTATGTCTTTAAATCATTAAGTAGAATTTCATTTACTTAGATCCTGGGTAGCCTCTTAGATGACTCATACATGGCAATAGAAAATAGCCCTGGATATTTACAAATTTGGTCCATTTGACACTAGCCTGTTCTTTACTGAAAGGCCTAAGGAAAGTGCTAGGTAAACCAAGGAAGTGATTCCTTTCTAGTAATTATATTTTGACAATTCAAAATTAATCTAGGATCTATACTTAGCACCTTCACTGATTTTGATGCACTGCATGTAATTTCTGCATCTTTCTCTTACTCTTTCCTCCCTCCAAATTCCCTTCACCCCATCTCCTGGGAACCTCCCTATCTCTCATACTGAATTTCACAGAACACCGTTCTGCCTTGCCAAGACCAGTACTTTGTAGGAGGCCAGAGCTGTAATTGCCCGTATTCCACTACAACGTCAGAATCTAGTGTTGACGTTTCCACGGAGACTTGGGTCTCTTTCTGGGCTACTGGTCTCCTGGACAACAAAGAGCCCCAACAAGCACCACAGGCACAGGGTAAGTTCATCTCTTCTGCTTTCCTGGTAGATCTAAAGCCCTTTTCCAACACCCATCATTGCAAAGCATCATGGGCTGAAACTCTAGAAGAGGAGATGATATGGAAAGTTTAAGAAAGCCCAAAGACTCCTGCATTTTACAACCTAAATAACCTGTTCTTTTATACTTGCCAAATAGTGAAAATGGGGTTCTTCCTTTTGCCTACTGCACAATATGTATTTCTCCCTATACTTTACAATTCTTGAAGATTTCCAACTCACTGAGGAAGCTGGGTCTGGGTCAAAGTTTTATAAACAATACTAGTGGGATGCTTTTGGAGTCAAGATGCCAGTTGAAGCATTTCTTTTAGAATTCAGGAAAGTTTCCCTGGGAATGAGAGAAAAGCAAGGAAACATACTAACTTAATCTTTTATTTCATAGAGGAAATTCTATGAACGGTGTCCTGTAAGTGGAAAAAAATGATTCCTTTTTTTTTTTTTTTGGCCTAAAGAAGACTTCCACTTTGGAAGGAAGTATAGTAGAACATTGAATGGAAAATTGCAGACTAATATTTACCTGGGGCTATAAACAATATTTATAAATATTTTAAAAAATTCTATATTAACACTCAAGTTTCTGGGAAAACTCTCAGATGCTTTAAAATTAAATATCTGCACCGTTGGCTCTGCCACATGATTATTTTTAGAATCTGAGAAAAGACACAAAAAGCTCCAAACTATTGAAAAAACATGTATATATCAGGAAGTTTTTCAATTCTAGCTTTCTATTACAAGAGACAGAGAAACAGAATGCCCAAGAATATGAAACCAGTGTACAAAATTTTATTCTTGTCTGCTTACTCATCATTCTACTTTATAAAAAAAATTTCAGTAATATTTAAGTTTAAATAGAGGAAGGCAAGAGTCAGAACTGTACTAGGTGAGGAAAAGAAATTAAAAGTAAACTAATTAGCATGTCCAAGCATAGTTTGTTCGTTTTTTTTGGGGGGGGAGGAGTAGGTATAGCTTACTGTTGAATATGAAAAAAAAAAAAACTCGTTAGAAAAATCATAAAAAACACACAGAGAATGACATTTGAAATACATGTGTTTGAATTACAGTTTTAAGATTTTCATCAAGGTCTTCAGAGAAGCAAGTTCCAAATTAAAGTAGAAAGTGCCACCACATGGAATTCTGAATGAACGCTCTCCGTCATATTTACCTGACAGGCAGATATGCAGAAATTTTCATCTGGGGAAAATGGTAGCATCAAATATAGAATTTTATTCTAGAGTCAAATACTGTATTATCAAGCACTAAAGCTTAGAAAATAAGATAGAAACTTGGAAAACATGGTGGAATTGCAATGTTATGCCTACTGGAGAATCAATAAATATTTAAATGAATTAATAATGCAGATGAAACCGTCTTTATCAATTTAGCCAGCAGGAATACATGTGTTAGGAAGGACTGTGACTTCTTAGCTCCTTAAAATTCACCTCTGTAGTCACTTTGGAATAATCTATAAATATTTGTCTTTCATGGCATGCATGACCCTTCTGAAAGCTTTAAATACTTTGTTTTCCTGTGTGGAGGCAATAGTTATTTATAGAAAGGCAATCAAACCTATTAAATTTGCTGAAATTCTTTGGTGAATTCTTTATTACGCAAAAACTGGGTTTTTCTCAGTTACCCATTTGATGTTTTCACGTAGAATCATCTAGTGACTCGAATTTCCCCTTTCCTAACTCTTGTTCGTGGGAAGAGGCTCAACTTTCCTCTCAGCTCTACAGGAACAAGCAGGTATGTACAGATTATCAAAACATTACGACCAGCCATTTTCCATGTAGTCCATTCTTCATGTTGTCCCCTAATGTCACACTACTTATTTTCCTTGTTAAATTTATATATTGACTTTCAGTTTAGAACCAAAGTGGATATATGTCCACAGAGTGATCAAATTTAGGTGAAAATGTCATAGAAAAAAGAAACTAAAACCAAACCAAAACAAAAAAACCACCACCAACAATCAAAATCCTCTAGAAAGACATGAAGTCAAGCCCCGGCTTTGCACACATTTTTGTTGTGTGGTCTCTTAAATCTTTTTCTTTATCTGTGAAATCAGAATATTTGTGCTGCCTTTCTCAAAGAGCTGTTGGAAAGACTAAGTGATATAATGAGTGTGATAATATTTTTAAACCATAAACATACTTTATCACTTGGAGAAGGGATAATGATTATAAAAGTTTTTACAAAGATTGCTTCATATCCCATGTTTTTTTTTGTTGTTATTCCTGAAAGAATAGTTTAATTTAGTGAGCTGCCTCAACCTGAGGCTGAGGGAAGCCAATCCACACTTTTTTTTCTCCTTTTTTGTAATGTGTAAGGAAGGAGTCCAACAAAACCTTTCTAAACACCTTTTTCTATATTTAAACAGTTGCACACAGTTCATTTTCCTACATACCTTCCCTTGTGGTTACAATTTAAAAGCCATATAATCTCTTCAAACACTTTGCAATGAATAAAAAACTCCAGAGCACAAAACTGAACAATCAGGTGGTAGGTGGGTGTAGACTGAATTTAAGTCTCTGAGGACGAGGGCTCCCTGAGGTTGAGTTCTTAAAACAAACAATAATAATCAGATTTAAATAGGTTAAGGATCAGTGACATTATTATAAGGTTACAAAGTCAATATAGTGGAGCAGCCTTCACCATTGTCTACTTTTTGCAGCTCCAAGATACTCTGGTGCAGAAGGAGGAAGAACTTGCTAGGTTACATGAAGAGAATAATCACCTCAGACAATACCTGAGTTCTGCTTTGGTTAAATGTCTTGAAGAAAAGACCAAGGTATGCAACTATCCCCTTTATAAGGACAGATTGGTGATTTGAGAAGGGAGACCATTTGGGTAAAGCTTCTTAGTTAAATGTAGGAAGTGTACTAAACAATGTGATTTCAAATGCATTTATAGGATGGATGGATTTTTCTGAACAAAATATAGCACTTTTGCAAGAATTTTTATGTATCATTCCTTGGAAGTATCTAGATTGCAGATTTTAGTCATATATTACAAAAGGAGTTGCTTAAGAATAAAACACCAGTCAAGAGAATTGCTGAGACAACAGAAGTTAATCAAAAGACAGAGTAGGATGGAACTTCTACCTAGTTAGATTCCATTGGAGAGGAATCACATCTGAGAGATAGTTCTTTTAATTATCTGTTTGACTTTTGGTAAATCATCATCACTTAGAGTCTCAGTTACTTTCATCTGTAAATGGATGGGCTAAAAGATCTTTTAAGAATCTTTCCAGCTCTAAAATGTTATGAATATTACTGTAGCCCAGGTCTCTTGACTAACAATTATATATCGCTAATTACACTATTTTTTAAGGAACGTTTTTTGTTACTGTTTTAAAATGAACTATTCCTAACTCAAGGGTAAATAGCCTGTCCATAGTCCTGTTTTGTTCTTCTTCATTTCTTTGGGTTTTGTACTTTTTGTTATTTGCCATTCTTGCTTCTATCATCAATCTTTACCTCACATTATTTGGTATTACTTAATCTAAATTGATGATATTTCTTACTACTCTTACTAGATATAACAGTTCAGAGAAGAAAGGATATACTATATTTGATTCCTTTACTCTTCAGTTAGCTTTGTTAGAAAAAGGAGCACATCTCACAGTCATTAGCCTGGGCTCTTAAGTCCAGAAAAAGAACAGTTATTAACTTAGTCAGTGATATTTGTTAGGCAGTTTTTCCTCTCTTGTTCTCAATTTTGCAATGTAATATAATACAAATCACATGGGAGCGCTATGAAAAATAATGAAATAAGAGGAAGTGGTGTTACATAGTGTTTCAATCAGTGGTTCTGCCTAGATTAGGATGGTTTAGGTGTAAACCTAGGCTGCATGATCCTTAGCACTTAGCAAGTCACTATGCCTATGCCTCAGTTTCTTCATTAAAGGAGATTTTAATACTTTAATAAAATAAGATCATGCATGTAACCAATTTTTAATACATGATATTTGCTATTATTTTCATTGCAATAATAGTCATTACTTCCCTTAATTGAAGACATAACTCACTCCTTTCAACTTTTAAACGACTTGTAAAAAATATAAATTTGAGTTTATAGGTGATAACTTCTCATCATAGATTTTAATTTAGAAACAGAAGCTAATCCAGTTTTACATGTGTGTGTGAGAAAACAAACATTTAATCAAGTTTTCTAAGGAATTAAGGTAACTAGTAAATGTTTGAAGGAGGTGTAATTAGACAACAGAAAAGAAAATAATCTTGCCTAATTACCTGACTATGTATATTTTCAAATATTACTTCCCCAGAAATTGTTGTCATCGTATGAGTTCTCCAAAGCATATGGAAAATTCAGAAAGAGGAAGAGGAAACCCAAAGAACAAAGATATTTTCCTCCTGAGATCCCCCATCGCAAAAATGCCAAGAGAAACCTCTCTAGTGAATTTACTAACTGTGAAGAACAACCTGGGCCCCCTGTGGATCCCTGGGTCCTTCAAACACTTGGGTTAAAGGACCTCAATACCATTGATGACACTTCATCAGCTAACTACAGTGCCCTCTCCTCTCATCCCAGAAGAATCACCAGCACATTTACCCAGTTTCCAGAGGATATAATTGATTATGAAAATGCCCCCACAGAGGATTTGCCAATGGACTATGGAAGTGACATAACGATCTCGTCTCACAGCACTGCCAGCCACAGGGACAATTTTCACTTCCTTCCTCACTTTTCAAATCCCCCAGGAGAGCTGCAAACTCTTCCTTACTATACTTGTGACGTGTCACCCAATAAGACAGAGATGGCATTTTCCACATCCCTGAGCCCTCATTGTAATGTGAAAACTCATTCCTTCCACCAGGGACAAGCATTTGTTCGTCGAGATGAGGAAGGAGGCTGGAAGTTTACCTGGGTCCCAAAACAGTCTTAGTGACCTCTCTTCTATCAGAAAGACTACTATGAACTCTGTTTACAAAGACCTTTCTTGCACTTGAACCTAACTATGTGGAATACAGAAGCTATTTCCCAGACTGTCTCCTGCCATTTTAAATGTCACTCTCAATTACCCACTTAAATCTGCAGGGAATGGCTTCCAAGAATCCATAATGAAACATGCCTGCTCTTCTTTCAACTAAATTTAACTTGTTTACACACCAACACCTGCTGTCAACTTCTCCCTTTGCCCTATATTTGAAAAGGTATTTTCCAATTGCCTATATATTCCTTTGAGACCTACATATCCTGTTCCAATTTTAACGAGTCTAACATATTTTCTCCTTTCATCAAGCAGTTTAAATGTTCATAGATTTCACCCTTTCACTGATATCCCTCTCCTGTTGTCTTCATTTCTGAAAACTGCCTTTAGAATGAGCACCATTATTGCCCCAAGTACCTGTTGTTGAGTGTTCAAATAGCTGGAGGTGGGGTAGAAATGTGTCTTTGCCCATCACCATTGTTGAAGACATAATTTAGATATGGGTAATATTATGTGTAGTGCATTTCAGTAAGTTGAGTGTTCATGGTGGAGTTGACAAAGTCTCTTCAAACAGCTGTAACTCTACTGATAAGCAATACCATGGATTAATTAAAAGATTAAAGAGAATTAACATTACTTCGAAATGCCCATGGTATATCAGCTTCTATAGATACCTGGCATTGTCTCTTTAACTAATATGGCTCAAACAAGAACATTTTTGAAAGACTTAGTAACAGAATAAGTTATCTTTCTAACTACCCAGTTGCTGACAATCTTCTATTTCTGAAAATACAATCTAGCCTAGTTCTGCCATTGTCTTACTCATTCATTCATTCATTCATTCATCCATCCATCCATTCATGTATTCATTTTTTCATTCATTGACCCACCTAAAATATTTATAGAACACCTACTATGTATCAGGCACTGTGCTATCAGGTGGTGATAAAATGTGAGCAACTTAGACACTCTGGCCACTCTCATTAGATTTAGATCGACACATCTGTTATGACCTCATGAAAGCTACTTGCCTAGTGTGAAGATGCAGTTTTCTCAGCTGCAGATTACAAAAGTTGAACTAGATAATCACTAATGTTCTATGAATTGAGGCTAGATTCCATCAGCTTTACTCCAACACTGCCATCCCAGTTCATTCTTCTCTTTAATTTTAATAGGCACTGCAGGTATGTTGGGTAAACTTTATATATAAGTAAAAAGAAATGTGAGCCAGTTCTAGAAACCACTGCTCTGATCATAGTATTTTTTTTTTTTTCCAGTATGAGCCCATCTTACAGGTTAATTCATCTGTGTGAGAATAACTTGCATCTAACAAATAGAAACATTAATTTTAAATAAGTGCAAAGATTTAATGCAAATGTTGATGTCAAAGACTTCTTTCTTCCTAAATTAAAAAAAAAATGCATTCTTAGGGCTCATGCTACTTTTTCTTCTATCTTTCTCAAACAACTGTACAAAACACAGATCTATGCCTGTGTTTTTTGGACTAACCTCAATTCATGATAAAATCCACCATGTTGAACCTCTTTCTCATTTTTTTCTTTTTCACCTCTCAATATGTCACTTTGTACAATCAATGCCTGAGAGCGTGAGTATGCTGTTTAGAATTATTTGTAGTTAAGACATGCCTTTCGTCATTGTTACTATTTGGTTTTTGCTTTATTTTGGTGATCTATTTGCTAAGCAAATAATCTATTTTATAAAGTTTTATTACCACCCAGTTTACTTTAAAATTAATGAATGGAAATCCAAGATATTAACTAATGTTATTCTCCAGAGTATTTTAATGACTTAGGAAGAGATAGAACATATTCGATTTTCTTAAAAAAATAAATGCCTTTCAAATTCTAGTATCTGTGCCATTCATGAGTAAAATTTATCTCATTTTAATATAACACATTTAAGAATTAGAATTGATTGTACTTTAATACGCTAGGAATCAAGAAAGCAACACAACAATTTTGAACGTCTAAATGATCAAGCTGTAAGATAAAATTGACCAGTCAATAGATATTTATTTTGCATTTTTATGTGCCTTACCATGTGTTATGCACCATGAGGAAACACCCAGGCTTAGCATAATGCATTTGGTACATAAATCAAAGTCACATAAAATGTAATAACTTTTAAATGAAACTTGGTCTCAGTCTGGCTTAAAGAAATTACAGCACACTTGTAAATTATGATAACTTGCCCTCACTTATATTATGGATGGTAGCATGGAAGAAAATTACCACATCTTCCTGCAATCATATCAACACATTTTATATTCATTTGAATTATGTATAAAAAATTACTTTGTTAATGTTCGAGAAATTGGAAATGTCTCTCATCTGAGCATGTTTTAATTTTTGTGGTTTTACCATGCTTCTCCAGTAAACTATGGTTAATATTTTACTAATATAAAGTGAAAAATAAAAACTACTTTTGTGATTGTGATGAATATTTTTATATTGTATATAAGATTTTCTAAAAATGGATTTCCTTCTCTTAACCATAATCTTGTTGATTTGCACCTCTTTTGTTTGATGTATATGGCCAGACTTGTATCTTCAGCATTTCGGGTTTAATGTTTTTTTCTTTGTCAGGATACCTTAATGAGGCTTTCAGATGTTAAGTGGCTTAAAGAGTCAAGTGCTTTGTGGGTACAGTACTCTCTTACCTAATCTCCCATGAAAATTATAATCCAGTATCAATTTTTAAAATTTAATGGAATTTCAAGTGTTCTTTGATCACCTGAAAATAAATCATATTTGTATATCACTAATATCTGGACAAAAGGGCAATTGGAAAAACTATAATTTTAAAAAATTGGAAGAAAAAAACTATGTGAATCATTGGAAAGAATTGCTCTATTTGATTATTTTAAGAGAACAGAAATTTAAAAAAAAAGTATGACAAATGAATTCAACAAACAACTTACATCACAGGTACAGAGGAAAGTGTAGAATAATTTTATCCAGTGATGGTTTTTATAAGGTAACCTCTTGCCTATAAATTCAAGATACACAATTTTACATTTGTTTCAATTTTACCAAAAGCTTCACATAAGGTAACTATTAAATATATCACTTTTTCTCTATTTTTCATGAAACCAAATAAAATTGGTTTACAAGCTACAGATTTATGTTATGAGTATATTTCTTAACATTTATTTTATTTTATCTATATTTTTGTTATATTAACATAACCAGACATCCAGTTATAATTTTTAAATTGGATAGTCTATACATGTAAACCATAATTTAACACTTAATATTTTATATGATTATGATTTTTTTGTGTGATTTAAAATATTTAAAAATATATGTGAGTCAATTTTGTAATGAATTTATGTCTGATAAATAAATAAATGACAAAAACTTATTTAATTCTACTTTTGGCCCTTATTTTAGAAATGTTTTTCAGTGAATGGAACAATGGACTAAAAGTTTTCTGTACTTATTTCTGCCATAATTATCATGTCATAGAGATAATGTGTATTTTAATTTCCAAATAGTAGTGTGATTAATAATTGAGGCACTTATTCAGCATATAATAGCACCAGTCTCTGCAGAAGCTATAAAGATGAATCATGTGCTAAAACTAACTTGGCTATAAATGAGAGAAACACAATTTAAACATGCTTAATTTGAACACAGAAATAATTAGCTCCCATAATTGAAAAGTTTGTGCTTCAGATATGTCTGAATCTAGATACTTAGCTAATAATGTCAGGAGTCTGGTTCAGGATCTAAAGGAAGGATGATGATTAGGAAAGGATTCTGGAATGGTGTTAAGATGGTACTCACTACACAAAAGCATGACTGAAACCTGAATGGGGTAGGCAATGCAAGCCTGAGGAGCAGCAAACTATATCCTCTAAGATATTCTCCAGTTTTGTGACAGTCTTGCCGTTCTTCATGTTTGTAGTCCTCCCCAAAATGAATAAAGCCTCAGTTAAATGTCCCAGACGAGTCTGTTACACCATAAGGAATTATAAAAATATTGGGGTGTCTGCATATGAAAATTATGAGCAGATTTTCCATGAGGCTGCCATATAAGACATATATCCCCAAGGGGAAGGTTAATATAAAAACAATAGTTTGAGGCTTTCATACCTGCCCAGTTACCCTTCACTACTGGAGATTCTCCTGTTACCAGTCATAGATCACCTGAATTTTATTTAGTTTCCTTACAGGGATATTTGATTTTGTTTTCTTGGAGAAAAGTACATCTAAAACTTGTTCACTCTACATGATCCTTGAATATGGATGAGAGCAGGACAAGTTATTGGAAACACCTCATCAGAATGAGGTAGGTAACTTGATTCCCATTTTACAGATGAGAAAAGTGACTCTAAGTGATATGTGGATCACATTACAGTAAGTGATACCCGAGGTAACCCTGGTACTGACTTTAGGTCCAGTTCTCTTTCCACCATATCATACAGTGTTAATGTTTGGGACTAGTATATGTCCTTATAGTCTGCTGTTTGTTACAACAGAGCTCGACACCTGGAAGTATGGAGGGGGCCTTAAGTATTTGCTTTCATTCACCAGAGCAGCTATTCTGGGATCTAAGCCTCTCTTAACCCCATTATTGTTAAAAAGAATTATTCACAGGAGACCCAGTTCATCTTCTATCATTTCAAAAAGAGAGAAGTGTATAACTTGAACACTACTGCGAAAATTTGGGACAAAGAGAGTAGGATGGAAAAAGTAGATTACTTATGGTCAATAATATTGATGTGCTTCTTAAATGAAGACATGTTAGCTAAATTAAAAGGAAAATAAATCTCTCTCACAATCGCTGCTGGTCATACAAAAGCCTAAAGGAACAGTTATTAAACAATGCTCATGAAGTCTCTTTCTCCCTTCATATAGAACATAGATTTTGTACCTGTTCAAGTAACGACATGATTTCCTTTCCTGTAAATCCTTTTAAGTATAACTTTAAGGGAAAGTAATGCTGAACCCACTTCTAATGCATGAGGAACATTCTATCTTTTCACTTTGGAAATCAGGGGTTAAATGATACCTTTTTAGGGATACAGCAGATTATTTTTTTCCCCTCATCTCTTTTCCAGGATTTTAATCTGAAATAATAAGGCATAGAAAGATATTTCAGGTAATTTCTCACTTCAAGAGTTCTTAATTCCCAATGGCTGACCCCTCTGGGTTGAGGCCCAGGATCTCAGAATTATAACCAGGAGCTTTCTAAAGCTAATGTTCCCTCAGAGTTCTCTAGTTGCTCTGAAGCTAAGAGCAGGAGAAGCCCTTTAATGAGTGTGCAGTGAGAAGTTAGAATTCTTCCTTATAATAAGGTAAAAGGCCAAAACATACCACCTTTCATTTGGGTCTCCTGAGATTTGCCACCTCACAGGAGCCACAGATCATTCTTCTTTCATGTCCAGCCCACAGGGGAGTTGTTGTGGGTAGAACCTGGAAGTAACATCTGCACAGTGCTGCCCATGGCCCCATCCATCAACAGACCTGTGCATGCACCCCAGGAATCTCAGCCTCCTTTGGGAGTAGAGCACCATATTGTCAGAGGCTTATACTTTTTTTTTCTCTTCCTTTTAAGGATCACAAGTAGTCTATCTAGCCTATCTTACTGTCTTCACTCCAAATTTCTACAATAGTTTTAATTAATATGCTACTTTCTTTTGAAAAGATAGAAGATGAATTAAGTTTATTGTGACCCATTCTGTTAACAACACAGGAAGAAAAAGGGTGGAAGACCTAGAATAGCTCTTTGATGAATATAAAAAACATACTTTTAATGACTCTGGAATGGGCTTCTAGAAAATTGTTTTTTATCTATGGTAATTATTAAAACTTATTCATGTTTATAAATCATAATACAAAGATTCACACCACCCTTCCTTACAATGCAGTGATGTCCTGGACAAAGAAAAGACTCTAGTTAACAAATCAGGCTCCTTCATTCACAGCTGTGCAACCTCAAGAATTAGTTTAATCTTCCTCAGTCTTGGTGTATTCACCTGTAAAATGGAGATAATGTCTACCTTCTCTATCTTGTAACTTTGTGAGATAATCTTATAATTGTTAAGGACCATGTGTAAGTTAAAATTGTATTATTTACCAGAAACTTCACACAGCATAAAAGCCTATTTCAACTTAATTATAGAGTGAAAAACTTCATACTTCATAAAAGACAACATTTTAAAACCAGTTACACGTATTTCTACTGATTTAAATCAATAATGTTCACTTTTTCTATTATGTTTAAATGCAATTTTATGTACTAGGGATTATGGGTCATACCTTTAAAAAGTTTCAAGTTGGTGAGTGGATGGAAGCTAGGACAGGGTTTATTGAAGGCATGAGGGTGGAGACATACGTTAGATATAAAGTTAGAATTGCATCAGTAAATGTAGAGGTAGGAGGCAAAAAAGAGGAGAAGAAAAGCTCAATAGGCCAAGATGTGAAAAATATTCAGGAAATAACAACTAGCCCAGGTGGCTGCAGAGTACATTTTTATAAAATAAAATATCTATTCTTAAAATCTAGCAAAAAATTTCTGTACAATGAGACATGTTACAGCCTCTATGAATGTTCTATTAATAATAGAAGGGAGGTACCACATATAGTATTCAATAGAGTAAACACAATAACTTATATATGTTATTTGTATTCTTAAGATAAATAATTCAGTCATTACTTTTCATGCCTAATTACATCTGTATTAGTATAGTAACTAGTAAAGGAGTCTAATTTTTATAGATTTCTTTTAAAATGCTCTCAATTTCTCAAGACCTAGTTAAGCAGACAAAAAGGTAGTAGAAATTACCAGCTGTTCTTTCTTCATATTCACCAGCTTTGGTTTTAAAATCTTAATTTAAAACAAAACAAAACAAGACATGCACTCTAATAATTCTTTGAAGATCTTAAATGAACTGCACGTATAACATGTAGACTAGGGAAAGTAAATGGTAGTCGTCATCATGTTTTTGAATATTCAGTGAGAACAATGCCTACTTCAACTGTTTTCCCAATAGAAGAAGATGGGTGAGGAAATTCCCCCTTTAGTGCCAAATGGAACTATTCAAGAGAATAATATGAAGATTAGGAAAAACAGCGGGACAAGAAATGTAAAATTTTGTTTCCCTTCCTCACTGGTAGGACAACGAAAGAGAAGACAGCAGAGCAACCTGGAGTCCCAGTGTTGTTCAAGGGAAGGGGGCTCCTGTGGTTGATCAAACACTGCAGAAGTTGCTGAGTGTGAGACATCTTAACTTTACCATTGCCTGCCCATCTTCCAGGCAATGAGCATGAGAGGCAAGAGACTCTAGGGTAGACATTTGGTGATTTGAGGTAAAGTTAGGGGAAAAGGGCTGTTAGAAGTGATTAAGCCAAAGCTATATAGAAATTCTTCTATCCTAGAAAGACTCCACAAATGTATCCCATAAGAAGTATAATCATACAAATTTTTGTCCAAACTGTGACTTTTTTTAGAATGACTAATACTAAACTAGAAGGAATATTGGGACAGTAGGTATAACACTAGATTCTTGCAACCAAACCAGACATATGTCCACATATATAGAAAAATTAGTTTTCTTGTTTATTTATTAGAACTGTAGTTGCTTTGTGAAAAAATATTTCACTCTTAAGGATTTAGACAAAAATAGTAAAAAAAAAGTCCAAGTCTTATTCTCAATGCTTTATTTTCATAGAAAATAAAGAATTATCCTATGTTGGAATCACAGTGACTAAGAAAACACCTAACCCTTCAACAGCCAGAAGGAAATTCTCTGAATGACCAGAAAGAAATTCTTCAGAATCTTGTCCATGAAGAATTTTGTTTTGTCTCATATTGCAAAATCTTGTGTCTACTAGTTAACATTTGTGAATGTGCATTCATTATGGCTTTCATATATTTAAAGAACTCAGGAAAATTTGGATGGACATAGAAAATTCAGGTATTGATACAGAAGTTTAATTGAATAAAATTACTTTAATAAATAGTACTAATGCTTAACTTTTTTAACTAAAAATTGTCATTAAACCCACTAAACTCTCTAGATGATTCTGTCAATTAATAAAGAGTTTTGAATTTTGAGCTCTGATTGGTTATTTTTCCAAATAACCTACATTCTTTTCTGATTATAGATGGGATCTATGTTCATTTTCTTCAAGGACCATATTTATGAGATAATTTATTGTCAAAGGAAGTGATGAATCTCATATATTATGGATATCCACAATTATTGTGATAACAAAGTAAATTAGTTTATCAACTCCATTTTTTCCTTTAAAAAATTAAAAAGTGTAAAAAGCAGTGATTTTTATTATATTAAATGTATTCAATTCACTTTACATATTTGAATATTTTAATGTTTTCCTTTGTATTTTCTCTATTGACTTAAAATATTAGAAAGTTATAGCCCACTTAGAAATATATAGCAATATCAATTTTTACTCCAATGCTTTTTTTCATCACTTACAGATATTTTTAGTTTGATGGAAGCTGCACAGTATCAAAAATTGCTTCCATGCAGAATTTTGATAAGTGTATTTTTTTGGTATTAATTGATCATCCTCAAATTATAGTTTTATAAAAGTTCTCATAACAGCATATTGCATTTTTATCTATGCATGTGCATTTATGAACTTTACATTTTATTTGTTATATACAAGGTAAACGATATATTGAATGATAAAAACAAAATCATAAACTTCATAATGCAAAACAATTTTATAAAAGTGTATATAGAAAAAGCAAGAAACAAATGAGATAAACAATAAAAAGTGTTTTGGGTGAAGAACAGTGGAGGAAAGGAGAACTTTGAATGACCATTTTTTCTCTTATTTATATTTCTGTTAATATCCAAACCAAAACAATTTACAGAAAAGCTAAAATGAGAAAATAAGCAAAGATGATGAACAGAAGTAATGGTGGTGAACATGTGATGGATCTCCATCCTCTGAAAGTAATGAATCATCAAGTATGTGCAATGGAAAATTAAAAAAAGTTATGTGACTGAGTTAGACCTTTAGGCAACCAATACTTGAGCCATTTTGTTTCTATATGAGAATACTAATATTAAGCCATGGGAAGTAAGCATTCCAGAACCTTAGTTAATGAGATTATTTCATTAGTTATCCAATTATGCATTCCTAATTCTTCAACATTTTTTAATAAAATAATACCACTATTAAAATTAATATAAGAACCTTTATTACATTTTAAATATCACATGTTAATTATTAATAAATATCACATTTAAATATCACATGTTAAAGCAAAAAGCAGCTAATGTCTATAATATACAATTATTAAAAACCCATGTATGCATGTGTGTGGATAAAAAATATATGGTATGAGATACAACTTTTTGAAGAAAGAAGGGGGAAAGTTTACTCTGGTGTGTGAGAGTCTAGACACAATTTCCTTCTTAGGGCACTTCCAAACCCAGCATGGGTGGTAGCTATTTGTGAATTG
Source organism: Pteropus medius (assembly GCF_902729225.1). Lineage (NCBI taxonomy): Eukaryota > Metazoa > Chordata > Mammalia > Chiroptera > Pteropodidae > Pteropus > Pteropus medius. The sequence goes on along the minus strand of NW_024353517.1, from coordinate 7,578,007 downwards.
CTTGGTGGCTTATGCCAGGCAGGGCACAGACAGCAGTTGAAATTGGCCTGAGGCAAGGCCTCTTCTAGGAAGCGCCAGCCTGTACTCCTGGAGGCTGGCTTTGGTCTGAACTGGAGCACCACCCAGGGTCACATCTGAAGATGACACACCCAAAGGGCAGACAGGGCAGGTGCCAGAGCCTTGCTAAAGCGAATCTTGCTCTGTAGGGTCAGCCACTGCACAACAGCTCCTCTACTGGTCATAGCCAGTCATCACAACCAATCAGCCCAAGAGTCAGTTCCTCCCATTGAAGTTCAAACATCAATCAAGGCTCAACTACAATAGGAGAGCACACAAAACCCATACAGTTCAGGTGACCAGGGAAGACTGTGCCACTGGGATCCACAGCACACCTACTAGATAAGTTCACTCTACTAAGACCGGGAAACATAGCAGCTCTACCTAATGTATAGAAACAAACACAAGTAAGTGGTCAAAATGGGAAGACAAAGAAATATGTTCCAGATGAAAAAAACAGAACAAAGTTCCAGAAAAAGAACTAAACAAAATGTAGACAAGCAATCTACTAGTTGCATAGTTTCAGACACTTGTCATAAGGATGCTCAATGAACTTAGAGAAAGAGTAGATGAACTCAATGAGAACTTTAACAAAGAGACAGAAAATGTAAAAATGGAGATAGAAAAGACAAAAAAGAACCAGTCAGAAATAAAGACTACAATAACAGAAATGCAGAATATTTTAGGAGAAATTAACAGATTAGATGACATGGAAGATTGAATCAGTGATTTACAAAATAAAGCGGCAGAAAATAATCAGAACAGCAACAAGAAAAGAATATAAAAAAAAGGAGGGGGCCTGTGGAACAACATCAAGTGTACCAATATTCACATCATAGGGGTACCAGAAGGAGAAGAGACAGAGAGTCCCAAACAAGATGAACTCAAAGAGGCTCACATCAAGATACATCATAATTAAAATGCCAAAGCTTAACAGAGAATCTTAAAAGCAGCAAGAGAAATGCAGTTAGTTACCTACAGGGGAGCTCTTATAAGACAGTCAGCTGATTTCTCAACAGAAATTTTGCAAGCCATAAAGGATGGGCAGGAAATATTCAAAGTGATGAGAAGTAAGGACCTACAACCAAGATTACTCTACCCAACAAAGCTGTTGTTTAGAATCAAAAGACACATAAAGAGCTTCCCAGATAAGAGAAATCAAAAGGAGTTTATCATCACCAAGCCAGTGTTACAGGAAATGTTAGGACTTCTTTAAGAAGAAAAAATAGAACAAAATTAAAAATATGAATAATAAAATGGCAATAACTACATATCTAGCAACAATTACTTTAAATGCAAATAGATTAAATGCTTCAATTGAAATATAGGGTGGCTGAATAGATAAGGAAACAATCCCCTTACATATACTGCCTATAAGAGACTCAATTCAGATCAAAAGACACACATAGTCTGAAAGTAAAGGGATGAAAAAAGATGTTTTATGAAAATGGAAACGACGAAAAAATCTGGGGCAGCAATACTTATACCTGACAAAGTAGACTTTAAAACATAGGCTATAACAAGAGACAAAGAAGAACCTAGTTGTCCCACTTCTAGATATTTATCTGAAGAAACTCAAAACATTACTTTGAAGGGACATGTAACTCCATATGTTCATTGCAGCATTGTTTACAGTAGCCAAGATATAAAGGCATCCTGGGTGTCCATCAATGTATGAATGGATAAAGAAGAGGTGATATATACATACATACATACACACACACACACGCACACACACACACACGCACACACACACATAATGCAATATTACTCAGCCATAAAAAAAATAAAATAAAATCTTGCCATCTGCGACAAAATGGATGGACCTAGAGGGTATTGTGCTGAGTGGAGTAATTCAGAGAAAAATGTCATATGTGGAATCTAGAGAACAGGATAAAAAAACAAACAACAGAAACAAGCTTATAGATACAGAGAACATTTTTGATGGTTGTCAGATTGAGGTGTGAGGGGATGGGTAAAAATGGGAAGGAAATTAAGAGATATAAATTGGTAGTTACAAAATAGTCATGGAGATGTGGGATATAGCATGGGGAATATAGTCAGTAGTATTGTAATAACTATGCATGGTGTCAGATGGGGTGATCACCTCATAAAGTATGTAAATGTCTAATTATTGTGTTGTTCACCTGAAACTAATATAATATTGTATCTCAACTATAATTTTAAAAAAAGTATAAAAAAGAGAAAGTAGTTTAGACAGGGACAAAGATCGTGAGTAGGAAAGATGGTCAACCAGATTGCTTTGACTCTTCTGCATGATATCATTATGCTCTCAGCTTGGTCTCTTTATCTCTATTATCACTGCTGCTATCAATAGTTATTGGATCCATAAGGTATTTTATCTACTTAAATATATAATCTCTGATAAGGCTCTTGCCTTGCCTTAGAATTCTGAGAGCAACCTAATGATTTATTTTTATAACAGATTTCTATTATTATTTTTAATAACATGCTTGTGAAAGAAATATCAGAAAACAAAAGTAGGCAAAAATAATCATAACTCTGAAACCACTATGCACATTTCTCTATACTTACCTTTCCTTCCACACAAAATTGAATATTAAAAAAAAAAATCAAACTACCGTATTTCTGTTTTTATTAGGTAAATTTTCATGCTTATAGAATAACTTAAGTAGAAATCTTTGTACGGATACAAAAGAAGGTAGAATTTTTGGATTAAATGATCCTCTTGTTTTCCTCAGCCTGAGGTTCTCTATGATTAATTTTTTTTTAAAAGGATGATTTATTAAGGTACAGCTGCCTGAAGGCTTTAGTAGATACTTATAGAATAATTATGTCTGGCTACAGTTTACTTTTGTCAATCACTTTTGAATACATATTTATTGGTATGGAGAAACAGTGATTGCCCTGTTGAATAATAGGTGTACAAACATACAAAAATGTTCTTAATTCTATTGCTCTGACCAAGGTGCTGAAATCAGCCCCTGAAATTGCATCTCACTGCCAAAAGGCATTAGAAAGTGGTAATTGTTTTCCATTGTATTTCTAATTACATCCAAATGAGGGATATAGCAAGGTACTAAACAATTCTCAATATCCTTCTCCTCACAAAGGAAAGCAGGCTGCCATAACCGAAATTATAATTGAAGATTAAAATGAAATTCTTGCTATATCTCATTAAAAAATATTAAATGTCTGGAAAACAAGCAAGCTTCAATGACACATTTAAAAGACCACAACACAAACATATACACACAACAGAAATTACAGATAGATATTTTCAGGATATAAGTTAATTACTCTATTCTTAATGTAATTATTAAATAAGTAAGTGAATTTATGAAAATATATTGTGTTTTATTTTCTCACTTTTATCAATGAATTTAGGTACCAAATTTAGGCAAGAAGCAATAATTTACTTCTGTGTCAACATCTACTCTCTCCCTGTTATTTTACTTCTCTCAATTTCTTTGAAATCTTTTCTATCTCTAAAATCTCATATCAGTATATACATCGTTTACCATTTAAGTGTAATTAAATACATTTGACACATATATCTTAAGGGAGTACAATGAATTTCATGTGAACATTCAGCTAGTATGTTGTTAACATTCATATAGTAAACATTACACAGTAACTACCATGCACAAGGCTATACTTTGAGGGTAAAAGGGGAAAAACATGGGAGATAAGCATGGGGGATAAGAGAAATACAAATGTGTATAAAACACATGTTTTAAAATGATACATTCCAGAAGATAATAAAAGTAGTGGCATGTAGACTTAATATAGCAAGAGATTACATCAAGCTTGGAAGAGGCAGTTATTAGACAAGTATATAAGAACTGAGGCAGTGGAGTTTGATCTTGGCCCAGAAGGAGTATTAACATTTTGACTAGTAGATATTGAAAGAATATTTGAAAGAAGAGGAAATAGTAAGAACAAAATCATGCAGAAAAAATTTAGGGTGCATGAAGTAAAGTGATGATAAATAAAATTGGAAATTAGGTGATAATAAATATAGAGAAACTTCTATTCATCCAGAAAAAAATTTTCTGGGCTTAGATTTATTCTTTAGAAAGCAGAGGTTCATGTAGACTTTTAAGAGAGAGAATTATCCACTCATAATTACAGTTTAGGAAGATAAACAAATGTAATAGTAGTAAATGTAGTCGGTAATGAGGAGGAACTAGACCAATAACAGTTATGTGAATATGCTTGTATTGGCAGTAATAATAGAGAAGAAAGCCAGAAGGGACAACATTGAATTTTTAACAACTTCTCTAATATACTGCAATTCCTGTAAAGAAAATACTTACATGCTAATTCATTACAATCACAATTTTCAAATAAAATGGAAACTATTTATCATTGTAGTTATTCATTGAACAAATGCAATGTTAGTTGAGTGCTTAATCTGCGATACTAAATTTGCTCATCTTAGGAAATAAATATGTCTGTGATACATCCTCTTGTCCTCAAAATCTTATATCCTAGTTTGGAACACAGATGTATAAACAGATAAGTTACATATTACTGTACAATAGCATAGGTGAAAAACATATTGAGAGGATTTAACAATATGATATAGAGGAAAGAGCACAACAATGCGAGTCTAGAAGTCTGAGTTCTAATTCTCTGTCCCTTATAGTCTGGGTGACCTTGTGTCCTAAATAAGGTTCTTTAGAAAACAGATTCTGATATCGAGATTTTCATCATAGTGTTCTCAAGAACAACACATCTAGGGGGAATATGTGCAAGTTTGGGAGAAGAAAAAAAATTGTGTTTCAGTCAAAAAGAATTCTTCAGCCAAAACCATGGGGAGCTCTAGAGCTGAAATGGCTCTTCAGAATTGAAGTAAAGGGCTGAATTTTTGTACCCCGACCTTAGAAGTGGGATTAACTATGGTTAAGGCAGCTGAAGTCAACTTCTGGGGAGCTGAAAGAACAAGTGCTTTGATCTTGAAAGGAATGTTGGGTAGTGCATCATTTACAGCATCTCTTACAATGTACTCCCTCCCTGCACCACTGAGAAACACTTGCCTCAATAGTAAGTTCAACCCATCTGGGAATATCTCCTACAGCATTCTGGATGAACTTTAGTCTTTTTTCTTGGAGAAATTTAGAATAAGAATTTTAAAACTACAGTGCCCATGTAGCAATTTATCTTGGGACTGCAAATAATACCTCTATCTCTTGCATATTACTCATTCTAGATGCACCTAAACTGCTTTTAGCAGTCCTGCTTATCTAGATGTCTTACCTTGTAGTGTCCTAGACTGTTATCCTTGTGTGGTATGAGGCCCTGGTCTCCATGATTTTCTTACCATGATGAACTGTGGCTGATGTACTTCTTTATTTACAACTGAATTAGATAGGATAATACTAAGAGATACTCCAGTGGGTCAAACAGATATCAAGCCTTTTCTTCTTATTACTATTGTGTAACAGAAGCTCACACTCATGCTGATGATTAGGACAAACAACTCATGCCAGTGTTGTGATTCTTATATGTTAGTCTATTGGCATAAGAAGCCCAAACGAGTTGGCAGCAACAATAGCATAAAGTTCTACGGGACTCTGGTAGAAGTGTTCCTCTTCTAAGAAGAGGACATCTAGAAAATAGAGACTGAAGCACAAATTGAGTCAATGGGTGTGAGGGTAAGTGGAGTCACTCTTATCTCCCCTGCTTTGATATAGGACTCATGTATTCTACCTAATGTGGGCACGATACCATAAAATGGGTCACTGATTTAGGGTATAAACCGTATCCTGGAGGATAGTGTATCACCCTTGTGGGTCATCATCTCCAAGTCAGTGCCTCATTTGCATCTACTCTATAAGTTGGCAGATCCTGGGTGGTACAGTATATGATGAGTCAAATGCCCATTTCCATATCTCCTTTAGTATAACGTAGTTTCTTTTCTTTCAAGTGATATTATGCAGTATTCAAAGTGATAGATACAAAATGTAAGCTCTATCTAAGGGTGGTGCTGGCCAAGGCCCCGAGGACTAGAAAGTAGGTCCGTAACTTAAATGTGTATCTACTTCAGTCACACTGAATTGCTGCCAATTTTTTATGAAAAGAATTCAGTGTAGTCATCTTAAAACCAAATAACTAATTGGTCTCCTTGAAAGATGGGGCAGGGACTCTGTATCGATCTTTGTTGATGCCAGGTTGATATTAAAGAACAGCTAGAGCTAGATCAGATTTGGGTACTTGAAGACTATGTTGGTGGACCTATGTATGCATAGCCTCCATCTCCACCATCAAGGCTGCTCCATTTGCAAGCCCCTTGCTCTGCACTGCAGTATTAACAGGGCCTCTCCCGTGGGAGATTTTCTCTGGTGAGTATCAACATATAATAAAAAGATCTTCACTTCCATAGGGTATTTTTGGTATGTCATCTTGTCCAGGGGTAGCTGCTTGCACCCTTGTTGGCTGACCATCTTTCTTTTTCATAGGAACACTATGTCCTATGAATCATTTTCATAGCTCTTGGGTTGCACATTGACATAGGCGCTCATTATCATGCCTTCAAACTTGCTGTCATCTAGCCTCCTTTGTTAAGCTCTTATTATTCCTACTGTTATCAGTGAACCTTTCTCAGAATCTTCTACCATCTGCCCTGAACTAGAGAGGATGACCATCATTGAGCTTTACAAATACACTAGTTCCACTCTCATAAGCGCATTGTTAATTACCTTGGTAAACAGTCATGGGAGCTCTCTTTTATAAGTTATTGTGTTTTCTGGCCTCACCTAGTAAATCCAATCTCACATGCTCACTTTTCTAAGCATTCCTACACCATGTGCCTTAGTATTTCTGGCTTTTCTGCTACACTTAGGTGTGGGCCATCATTTATTCCCAGCTTTCAACATCCATTTTAACAGCATATTCGTGCCATATTTCAGTGTTCTTTCTAAAGTATAAATCCTATATTACTTATCCTTACTAATTTTCTGCAGCTCTTTTATCCAGCACTTTTAAGATCCATTTCACTATGTATACACAAGATATCCTTATGTATATTTTAAGAGAAAAGGCGAGACATAGAAAAAGGGTTTATAAATGATAACCATTAATATATATCTATTGGCGTTCTAGGCTAACTTAATGTTTCCCGTTTATCTGAGTTCTTACAGAATGTGGACACATGAAACATGAAATTTGTCCCTATATTACAATAATGCATTGCTTCCAATGTATACAACTTTGGGCATGCACACGAACACACATACACACATACACACACATTCACAAATATTACATACCTACACATCCTCCCTCATGCTGATCCAAAGAGTAACAACAGCTTTAACCTAGGTCAAAGGATGAGAGTGAGAGAAGTTTCAAACCTTTAATGTTTAAGTGACCCCAGTTATGCATGAATAAGAAGAGTGAATTCAATTTGTCAAGTAGGTCAGCAGACAATACTATGAAAGATCAGAACAATCTGGTCATGGATCACCTTTTCCATCACTGGTTCATTACCTTCCATTTTAGTTCATAAACATTACCTATTAAATGAAGCCTGGTTTATCTAAGATGAAATGGTTTATGCTGCCAGAAATAAGGTGGGTGGAGGAAGACAGAGAAATTGCTAATTCAAGATCAGAACTCTTTGGAACCTAATTTACTGAGGCAAAGTTAGAGCGCCATGAAGCAGATAGTCACAAAAGAAAAACAATGATTATTGCAGAGATGAGAAATTTGTCAATATTAAAATAGCTTTTAAATATGAAATAAGCAAATTGTGATTATTAAAATTCATACGCGAAAACAAATACTGCTAATTGATAATCTTCTGAGAAACTCTCAGTTAATTTTTTTATGATTATCAGAGTTTAGGGGTTCACATTACTATTGAACTGTGACAAAATACCATCTTTTAATTAACTCTAAGTATTCAAATATGTCTTTCATAATTTGGCATTTTATTTATCATATCATGTAGGTTATAGTCTTCTCCTTATGCCTTTTTTTTTTTCTCATTTCTACATTGTGAGGAAATAAATGTCTCTTCAGCATAAATCTCCCTTCAAAAATTTTTTTGCATGGGTTGGTTGGAAGAATTAGTCCTCATAGAGGTTTGATATGACACTTGAAAATAGAGGAACATAGATTTCATTAAGTAAAGAAAAAGGAAGAGTGCTTTCTCAAACCTCTTAAATTTCATTTTAAGTGGCTTTATTAGAGAGAAAAAAGTATTCATGAAAGCTATAGGGAGGCTGGCATAACTAAGCTTGTCCCCATCAGTAGAATCACATATTAAATTGAACCATTTGACATTTCCATTTCTATGGGAAAAATATGGTCTAATATTGTAATTTAAAATAATTTAATCTACATAAGTAGACATCTGTAATGTACTTTAATGAGAAAAATATATATGAAAGTGCTTAGCAAATTAAGCTGGTAAACAAAATACATAAGCAGAGCTAGAAGTGGCTACTTCACATTTGGTACCATGTAATTGAAATTAACATTTCTTTTATGAGAATTCTTACCTTGATCATAAAATAATGCTGTTTAATTTCAAAATTGACAATTATTTTATATCATTTGCAACCATTAAATAAACTTTGGACTTTAGTCCAAATGTGAAACTAATAATCATTAGAAAATGCCAACCTAGCCAACAATGTGCATGTTACTTAAAAATTCTCAGATTTATATGGATGAAAATGTTTCTCTCCAAATGAAAGCAAACATCCGTAGTTGGAGACCTTCAATCGACTCTGTATATTCCAAAATGTATTAAATGGTGATGTTATAGTTAGTTATAGTCCTCAGTAATAAAGCAAAACCTCTGACTCAGATAGCCTTCTTATTTTTGTGAATGATTCCTGCCATTTTTAGAACAATACATTAGAGGAATATAAATACTTGCTGCTTCTCTTGAAACCACTCCATTGAAAAAGCTGTCATTTACTTGTATAACTGGGGAAGGGCACGCCAGCACACAGTGGTCTGCTTGTATCCCAATGGGTGTGATCAAATGTAACAGTAAAATAAGGAGATACTTTTAAGGCCAATAACTAAGTGACTTCAGTGGCTAAAATCCAGTGTCTGAGATCACTAATGTTCTTCTGAGCTGCAGCAAATAATAAAAGTAACCATTTAAAAATGATCCATTTAGCAAAGGATCATTTTCTAGATCAGTGTGCCAATATATAACAAAGAAATATATGCCAAACATATCTCTAGACCTAGGTCACTAAGTAGATCCTCATATTCCACTAGTGGCTAAGAAGTGATAAAAATGTTTAACGGGCATTCTTAAAAGATTTGTTAACAATGAGATATTAAATATATAAATTAATTAATTGATGTATTCTTTAGTGATCATATAGTACCTCATAGTATGCAACACTTTAATGTTTATTAAACACTTTCAAATAGTCATACAATATAATTTGATACTTAGAGGATGTATGATCGTACTGGAATATGCATAGAATTTGGAATGAGAAGATAAAGATTTGAATTTGTTTCTGAATTTTTTTTCTGTTTAGATAACTTTGAAGAAGTGGATAATCTGAGTCTTAATTTACACATCTGTAAATAGGGTTTGATAAAACTTCTATCATAAGCATCACTACAAGAATTGAGATTGCACGTAAAATATAATGTATAAAGAAAACTCAAGTGTTATAACTTTTAATTAGAGATGAACCACACTTCACTGGAAATTAAGTTACTTGATTAAAGTCCATAGCTACAAACCCAATTTCCCAGATGTGGGTTACAACGATACCATTATTTCTAAACTTTATCATTCTTATGAACCTTTATGACACATAGTGTTCTTACACAGTTAAGTCTATTTTCCCTCAGTGAAGATATTTCATTATGAACATCGTATTTTAACATTACATTCAAGGTCTCAAGTTCCTCTCTTTTAATGATCCTTATAGACCTCTGCGAATAGTTTGTACTCATGAAGGAACAAGGACCAGGCACCCAGATTTTCCTTCACTGATTACAGAATGCATCATTAGTACAGGTAAATGTGAATGATCAGATTCAAGAGTTAGTTCTCAAGAAAACTTCCTTTCCAAACTCTATCATCAATTAATAGGCCATTCCCTGTCCTTCTGAACCAACATGTCTGTCTCTACTTTTAATTTAATTTCCTAGCTTCGTGCAAGCTTTTCTAACTGGTTCTCACAATCACTCAGATATTTGCTAGTACCCATTCTATATAGAATTCTATGCTAAATGCAGTGAAGAACACCAGGAGGAATTAGATTTTAGAATCTTTGCTTCCAGAGATTTGAAGGGAATAGGTAGCCATTATTCTTTGTTAGTTTAATAAATAGCAAAAAGTGCCTCTGATCCTTGAGAAGATTAAATCCTAAGCACCATTAAACTATTTTTCCTTTCCAGCTAGATTTATTTGAAAATAATTGGATATTATCACTGATAAATTTATTAATAATTCCACATGCATTTCAGTTTTTAGACTTCCTAATGTTTTTCTACAGATTGCACCCAGAAATAGTCCTTCGCTCAAAGAAATCTTTTCTTATGCCTCTCAAATTAAAAATCAGATTCTCCTGATTTTCTCTCCCATGGGACTCTGGACATCTTCTTTATGGCAATTTCTAGTTTGTAATAATTTATTTAATGTCTCTCACCCTTATTAGAGTGTGAGTCTTTGAGGACAGGCAAGTTTCCAATATTATTCATCTTTTTATGTTTTTGGCCCCGGTCCTATTACAATAATCAGGATATATTATTGTTCAATAACTGTGTTGAATGACTGACTATGTGGACCATTCAAAGTGTTTGTCTCAATGTCTCTGTTTTCATTAACATTCCTTGCATCATCCTGCTAGAAAGGGCTTCAAGGAAGATCTGGTACTTTAGCTGAGAAAATGCAAACTCTATCATGTGCTCACAAGAGGTAAATATAGGACAGGAAAATTGGTTTAATATACTCATTTTTCACAAAAATCTTGAGGGAGAAGTTAAAGTCTTCGAAACTAAACAAACCCCACCTTTCCTTGCATATTTTTTTGTACTATGTTGATATCTTTCCAGTCTGATTTCATCTCAAATCTGAGCTGTAACTAAACCTACCCATACATATGGCATGCTGTTTTCTCTTTTGGTGTTGCTGGCAGAAACTTCAAAGATTTTAGAGACTTGTCTCATCAGGAGGACATATGTGAATCTTTATGTGAGGATAAAGTCTGATGGGGGCAGTTAGAAATGACATCTCAAAGCATGGTACTAGAATTAGAATTGTCCAGAATTCTAGTGTAGAAGTCACCCTGGTTTTCAATGTAGGAAAGATAAACATGGAAGTCTGGTGGTCTAGAGGATTACTTGTTCCTCTAAGTGATTCTACATTCTTTCTTTAAAAAAAAAAAAATTGTTTTTACTTTTTTTTTTCTTTCTGAACTGCTGTGGACCGCTTTGGAATGTACTGTTCATTTCAGCATGGATGCACTCGACAGTTTGTGGCCTGCTGGGCTGTTTTACTTCACCACCGGGCTGTGCTTGCCAGCTTTTGTTGAGAAATAACAGGAGGTCAAACATGGTGTCAAGAAAATGTTGGCATAGTTAGAGAAACAGGTATTGTATTAGTTGCAATGAATTCAGACCTACTGATGGTAGGATTAATGAAATCTGTTTCTGGCACTCATCGCAGCTAGATGAAGCTTACAATGAGCATAGCTCAGACACCAGAGATGCTTACCAAGCCCCCTGGCCCCTGGCTTGCTTGAGCAAGCCATTTGGCCTAAGGCACTTGAAAAGTAAGTGCATGTCTCCTGAAAGATCTATGTATAAAAGAAGGGGCAGATAGAGGTGAAGAAAAATGAAGAAAGAAAAACAGAGAGAAAGAAGAGGGTGGGGAGGGAAAAGGGAGGGAGGAAGGAAGAAGGAAGGAAGGAAGGAAGAAGGAAGGAAGGAAGGAAGGAAGGAAGGGAGGGAAACAGGAAGAAAGAAAAAAGGGAAGGAGGGAGGGAGAGAGGAAGGAAGGAAGAAAAGAGGAAAATACAGACAAAATTACATAAAATAGCTATCTTTAGCAATTCTAAATTTAATTAAAATAAAAATTAATGTAGCAACCCTTTATTAACTACATTACTACAAATGAGTCAAAAGCTTTACATGCATTAATGAATACAATCTCACAACAACACAATGATGTAGATACTAATCTCCCTTTACAGATGAGAAAGTGAGGTACTGAGATACTAAATAAATTGCCTAAGAGTTCACAGCTAGGAAAGGGTGAACACAGCATTGAAACTCAGAAAATCTGACTGTAATCTGTATTCTTAAGCTCTGGGGATAGCTGCTTCTCTCCACAGGTTCATCCAGACCGAACTGGTAGGCAGGGTGAGTGAATACATGAGAAAGAATTTTAGAAATATGAAAGGACAGAGATGTAATAGATCTCAGAAAGCAGGTGCTTTTAGGAGAATGTTAGAGCGAAGGACTGTACACACCCCATGCTTTGATATGGGCAATTGATTTTTTTCTAACTTTTATATCTTGCCAGGGAATTATAGCTTTAAGTCATCCTCCATCCAATATAAACTGTCTTCCCTTCAGGCCTCTCCTTTATTTACAGAATGTAGAGATTATACTGCTTTAAGATATAATTTACTGCAATTCCTAAATATATGGATAGAGAGAGTGAGAGAGGGGAAAGATGTGGTTATATAGAAAGGCAATGGGGATTAGAGAATCTAGGTCCACTAAATCCTAGGTTATTGTTTTTTGTATTCCATACCCAGAGGAATTTAAGACTAAATAGGTTGTCACAAAAACATGAAGAAATGGAGAAACCAACATGGAAAGAGCCTCTGAGAGATGGACAGAATTTTTTTCCTTTCAGGGGGCCATAAGTAATCATTATAAAACTATATTACTTTATTGCATTTTTAATTCATCAGCACCCAATAGCCATCGCTACCTCATTTTCCTTGTTTTAGTCTTCCAGAACTTCAGGAGAATCCAGGTAGCATCTACATGTGCAAATATCTACCTATTACACTTAAGTTTACCTGTGTAACTTCTATATGGCTACTTCATTTCTTTCTTTGCCAGAACTCCAGACTAAAACTTGGATGCCTAAAGCTGTCTTATAAACCTTCAAAGTTGGCTCCAAAGAAGTTGATTTAAAAGAGAAAATGAATAAAGACAAACCCTTGAACACACTTGTGTTAATATGCTAAAGTCCCTGTCCTCTGACAGGGACCAGTAGGATCCAGACACAGATTAATGAATGCCATTAATAAAGGTTCAATTTCTTTTTCCCAAAACTCTGAAACGCCATTGTAAAAAATATGAAAGATCATTCCATTTCTGAATTGCATCTTGGACAATACTGCTTTTGAAGACTAAATTTTTAAAATATTAAATGATTGTATTCTTTATTATGCACAAATACTGCTAATGTGTATGTACAGAATGAATACAAAATGTGATGGTGAAATATCTTTATAAAGTTAAAATAATACAGAATTTTGAGTTTAGTTAGCATGATGTATAAAATATAAAATTACTTTCAAATTTTGGGGACTGGAAGACCTCATTCAAAAGTTTAAAAAGTGATTTTCCTATCTCTTTTCCAGATAATCAGAATATCTCAAAATAACACTCTCATGTAATAGATCTAAAACTTATTAGGTGAGGTATGAGAGACTGCCTTCTGTATATAAAAGGCAGTTTGAGGTATTATAAAATAATTAATAGTGTATTTGAAAAATGTTTGTATAAAAATAATGATGGGGTATATACAGAGAGATCTATCTACCTATCACTATCTATCCATCTATCTGTCTATATAATGGAGTACTACTCAGCCATTAAAAAGAAAGAACTCTTGCTATTTGCAACAACATGGATGGACCTTGAGGGTATTATGCTAAGTGAAATAAGTCAGAGTAAGTATTATATAATATATGGAATCTAAAAAATAAATGAATGAATAAACAAAAAAACAAACCTACAGATACAAAGAACAGATTGGCAGTTATCAGAGGGGAAGGAGGTTGTGGGGAGGGCAAAGGGATGAAAGGATCAATTGTATAGTGATAGAGAGCAACTAGACTTATAGTGGTGATCACTATATAGTTATACAAATATCAAATTGTAGCATTGTACACCTCAAATATACATAATGTATACAAATTTTACCACAATAAAACATTTTAAATAAATACTCAAAAACACATAAAAATACAGATAAAAAGGAAATGAAACATATAAAAACTAAGAATTACCTTATGTTGATTTTGCTAGTCTTTATCAAATAATTCATAATTTATTCAGTAGTTTGTGTTGTTTGTTTCTCATATATTGTATTTGTATTTGTTTGTATTATTGCCTTTTCAGGATTATCCACCTTATTCTGTTCGATTACCATATTTTACCAATATTAAAATTGTTCATATTGTTTATTATTATAGTTATAAATACATCTACTAAAGCAAGTCCACCTTCATTATAATTTATTTTCTAAATATTATTACTCATTTGCTTGTTTATTTCTAAAGCATCTTTTCAAGTTAAAACTTTTCTTGATATTTTTATTTAAATTGCCTTAAGCTTTAATTAATTTGGAAAGATTAATAATACCTTTATAGCATTTAGCATTTTTCTATAGGTCAGAACATAATATCTTTTTTAGATGTCATTATGTATTGTGTTTTAGTTTTTTCACACTTTTAAGATGGTATTTCTAGTTTTAATATTTTGTTAATAGTATAAACAGAAGTATTATTTGCTTGTCTTCTATCTGGTTATTATTTTCTAGAGCTATACAAATAACATCTGCTCTTGATATTTGTGGCTCTTCATTTTCAATATTAATATCTCTTACCTTATTGTATTACTCAGATATTGCATAACAATTTTAAAACAAATAGGCAATAGATGGTATTCTTGTATCCATTCTGAATTTGATAAAAATGCACCTAGCTTTTTACCCATTAAGAATAAATACTATCTATTTCTTTAAAATAAGTATCTTTATATGGTAAAGAAATAATTATTCCTACATTTTAAATTTTTATAGAGAATAGATATTTTCTGACCTTATACCTTGATGCCTTATTCAATTCACTGATTAATTCTAGTAGTTTTTTCTAAGTTCCTTAATTTTCCTGTCAACAATTATGCCATACAAATAATGACAGATTCACTTT
This sequence comes from Pteropus medius, assembly GCF_902729225.1. Classification (NCBI taxonomy): domain Eukaryota; kingdom Metazoa; phylum Chordata; class Mammalia; order Chiroptera; family Pteropodidae; genus Pteropus; species Pteropus medius. The sequence continues at coordinate 7,562,795 of NW_024353517.1, read as the reverse complement.
TATTCATTTATATCTTTTATTTATGTCTCGTATTTCTATTGACTTATTGCATTGCCTAGAAATTCCAGTACAATTCCAGAGGTGGCGAGAACAGATATACATTTTTTTTTTAATTTAATGGGAAAGAATTCCACACTGTACCATTTAAAGTATGATACATGTATGATGTTAGCTGTATTTTGTTGTAGATGCTCTTTATTATATTGAGAAAATTTCTTTCTATTTATTGTTTGTTCAAAATTTCTATCATAGAGGGGTGCTGCATCTTGCCAAAAACTTTTCAATTCATTGGGATGATTATATTATTTTTCTTTTTTATTCTCTTGAGATGAGTTATACTGGTTTATTTTAATAATAAATCAAGATTGCATATCTGAGGAAAAACTTAATTGGTCATAATATATTGTTTTTCTATATATTGCTGGATTTAATTTGCTAATAATTTGTTGAACATTCAGCATCTATTTTTATGAGGAATACTGGTCTTTAATTTTCCTTTTTGTAAGTGTCCTTACTAGAGTTTGGTCCAAGATTATTCTGTCTTCATAAAACAAATCTGAACATATTTCCTCCTTGTTTTTTTTAAAAAGTTTGTGTAAGACTGGTTTTATTTCTTAAATGTTTGGTATAATTACCAATGAAATCGCCTAAGATTAGAATTTCCTTTAATAGCATTTATTTTTAAACTTACAAGTTTAATTTATTTCATAACTATGAGAATATTCAGATATGATATTTAGCTTGGCCAGAATGCTAGACAGAATTCTAAGATAGCCTTCAAGACTCTTTCTCTCTGGTGTACATGCCTTGTATAATTCTCTTTCTTTGGGTGCCAGATTGGACTTATGAATATGATGGGATTTTACTCCTGTGATTAGGTTACTAAGGAGTTGACTTGGAGTACTGAAAAGGGATACTACTGAACCTGATTGAATTATTTAGCACTTAAAAAGGGATTGAAACTTATCTAAAGTGAGAGATTGTCTTGTTGGTTTTGAAAAAGTAAAAAGTTATGTCGTAGAAATGGCCACATGGAAGGGAATACCGGTTGATTTCTAGGACCCAAGGCCCTTGATCTTTACAGAAGTGGAGTCTGCCAACAACTAGCGAACTTGGAAGAAGACCGCGGCATCAGATGAGAACAAGGCCTAGCCAATACCTAGGTTCAGCTTTGTGAGACTGTGAGCAGAGAACTTAGCTGGGCTTTACAAACTAGATAGATAATAAACAAATGTTAAATTTATGGTAACTTTTATACAATAAAAATCTAAAGCAGTCAATTTGGATAAGTTGTGTTTTTCAGAAAATTTTTTCATTTCTTTCAAGTTGTCAAATTTATTGACTTAAAAATGTTCATAACACCTTTTCCTTTTTCTTTTTCTGAGTATATAATTGTAGTTCTTTCTTATCTTAATTCTCTTTATTAGTAGTTTTCTTTTTATTCTCTTCTGCTTGAATAGCCTACCTAGAGATTTATTAATTTTATTAATATTTTCAAAAAATCAGCTTTTTATTTATCTTCTTTTTATTGTTTTCTGCTGTTTGTGTAATATTTTTTATACTTATTTACATTGTATTTATCTTTGTTTTTATAGACTTAAATTGGAGACTTTGGATACTGCTTTAGTACATTTTTTTCTAACGTAAGAATTTAATGTTATGAATTCCTTTTGACAATCTTGAGATCCATCTGATAAATTTTGATATGTCATGTTTTATTATAGTTTAATTTAAAATAATTTTTAATTTCTTTGTGCTTTATTTTTTTAATAATGTGTTATTTAGAGTTTGTTGTTAAATTTCCAAGTATGAGGAGCTTTTCTTGATATATTATTATAATTCATAATTTGGTTCTGTGTTCAAAAAGTATATTCTATATGATTCAATCTTTTGAAATTTAATGAGACTTGTTTTATGATCCAGCCTATAGTCTACTTTCATAAATGCTACATGTGCTCTTAAATAAATATATTTAAATTTACAGCTTCTGCTGAAGATGTAGAAAGCTGTAAAGAGTATCACTCCTACTCTTACAAAAATGGCAAAAAGTTGCCAGAAAAGTTTCAAATTTACATATTTTCTTAAACCTTTCAGAGAACGGATGCTTCTGGGCAAATAACTAACCCCAAATCTAAGAAAAGACAAACTACACAAATGAGATTGCTGGGAAATATTCTGAGAAAAATTAAGTTAAAATTGATAACATGAATTTTCTAAAGGCTGAGTGTGAGCTAGCAAAGAAATATAGAACCCTTTAAAGAAAGATCACATTCACTCAAGGCTCTTCTTAACAAATCTAACTGGGTGCAGGGCAAGAGATATAAAAGGCATCCCACATTGTATAGATATGGAAGAGGGGAGAAGCAGCTGTTGCAGAGAAAGCACAAAGCCCACCTGGATATGTCTCCCCTATATCTCCTATGGAACAAGAACTTTAAACCACCATATCTTTAAGACATTAATTAAAACCCATTGTAACTGAAATAAGAGCACAGGAATAAAAGACTTTGTCCCCTGAAGGAAAGTCAAGAATACTTATTGACCCCAGACTTCCAACTTGGAATGGGGAAGGGACACTGAGAAGAAGCTTCCCCTGAGACTCAAGGACACAGTACTCACCCAAGACTGAGGCAAATTCAAAATAAAGAATACTTCCAAACTGTCCTCCAGGCATATTAACACAAATTAGGTAACAAGTAAGGGCTGTCTACTCCCAGGAGAGAAACAAGAGCATAAAGGAGAACTTCATTGAAGTGCAGTACAAAAGAAAGGCATAAAGTTCAAAGTAGAAATTGAAAAAAAAAAACCCCTCTGGAAAACAAGTATCCACCTTAAATTCAAGATAACACTGGAAGAATTTGAGGTGTTGTATGAAGGTGAGCCATGGCAATAACAAAACCTAAAACCAGGCCAACTCCTTAGCAGATTGACTCAACTCCTTACACTAAAAGCCTAGGAAATGGAAAACCATGCACATTTCCAGCATAAAAACAAGTTTTCGCAGTCTCTTCTCTCCTGAAAAAGATGCCTAGTCTTAAAAAAAAGAAGAAAAAACAACACATTGCTATAAGGCAGAACAAAACCAGATTCAAATACGACACAGACATTGGAACTACCATACAGAGAAATTAAAGTAATTATGATTAAACTAGTAAAGAGTGTAGGAGAAAAGGATTACATGATGCATGATCAGATGTGTAATTTCACTAGATGAATAAAAACAAAAGAAAGAATAAAAAGGAAATGCTACTGAAAAAAAATGCTAAGAGAATGAATTTCTTAAATGGATTCATCACTAGACCTGACATAGTCAAGGAAAGAATCAGTGAACTTGAAAACATGTCAAAAGAAATTACCCAAACCGATAAACAAAGGGAAAGGTTTTTTGTTTTTTGTTTTTTTTAAAACAAACAAACAAAACAAAACAGAATAGATTATCCAAGAACTGAGGGAAATGAAAAACTGTCTAACATATATGTATGAGGTCCCAGTTTAGTAGAAAATATTTGAAAAAATAATGGATAAAAATATATATCTATATATCTATATCTATATCTATATCTATCTATCTATCTATCTATCTATCTATCTATCTATCTATCTATCTATCATCTATCTATCTATATCTCCAAGAAATAATGCACTTTCTTCTCTTAGGTACTGTCCAGTTTATTACTTCAAGCGGAAGTTGAAGTGTTTACAGAAATGCTGTGGCTTTAATTCCTCAAGCAGGGCTTAAAATTAGATCTCCAGGAATTGAATAAATTCAATCTTTTGCTCTTAGCCCAGTCCCCAACTACTTGGGCTACAAGGACAAACTTTTGATGTTATTAGAAGTTTCATTAGTTGGTACTTTAGAGTCATTTCAATTTTGTCTGTACTTGCTTTGAAATCTTGCTCAGGACTACAACTAAATACTGAAAGATGGTAAGATTTCAAAAATAAAAAAACTTTGGGTCTTCTATACCTTTACACTATGAAACTATAATACTGCTATATCCTCAGGCTGCAGTGCTTCGATGAGCCTTTGGAGACTAGAAGACTGCAGCACTATAAAAGCAGCAAGAAAGCCCTTCACTCTCACTGAAACAGTATAAAATCTCCCAATAAACAAGAGCAACAAAAAACTTTTCATTAAGTGAAAAGCAATAAACACAAATATTTTTAAAATATAAAAGTAAACTCAGTAAAGATGATCATAAAAGACAGAATATGCTTTCATCCTTGGAGTCAAGTTGGAAGCAGCAGTTTGGGCAGAGAAGCTAACCCACCAGAGAAGCATAGTCTTCTCAGACAAAGAGCGATCAGCCAAACTTTTGATTAACCTCTCCTCTGGTATACCAGAATTTATTTGGGAAGAGATCCCAAAGCAAAGACAGCCCTCTCTGCTAATATATTCTCATATATAGGAAATTTGCTAAGTAAGCAGAGGCTAGAAGTTACATTGGAAAACAGCAAGGAACTTGCAGCCTTTTAGTCTTACAGTTTCAAAGTCTTGCAGTTTTGAAGACTTGCAGTCCAAGAGCCCTGTGGTCTTATGGATTCTCAGGTTCAAAGTCTCCGGTCTCACAGTTTCGTAGTTGCATAGACTTGCAGTCTTAAGATCTTAGTCTCAAGTTTTACAAATCTTAAGATCTTGTAGTGTCGTGGTGTTTTGTCACAAGTCCTGTTGGGAAAGGAGTCCTGAACTCACCACAGATAGTTTCAGTTCATTTCAAATAGACTATATGACCATCAAAATTTCTAATACGGTAATTTATTAAGTCATGCCTTTTGACCTGGCATCCAACCATTAAAAATTATATCTATCTATAATTCCACACACACACACACACACACACACATGCACACATGCGCACACACACACATACAAGCACAACATGTCTGTTTCTTAGGTTTAAAATTTAATATATCTCTTAATTCAATATTAGTAATTGTATTTCTCTATATCCTTACTCATCAATACTCTGACATTGTTCTATTCATTCTCCGTTGTGATATAATCCAGTCTCACATTTTTGATTACCAAAAAAATATCTAACTCAAATCCCTTTACTAAGCTTCAGAGTTGCTTGTTTACTTGATCTCTGCACTTGAATGGCATACATACTTCAAACATTAAAAATGCAAAACTTAATTCTTCATCTACTCTCTTCCACTTTTACCCCAAACCTATTCTTTCTCTTCCTTATCACAGAGAATGGCATTATCCAGTTTCTGGGTCTAATCCTAGACATGATCATAATTGATTATTTTTTCTCCCTTATCCAAATAATTATAGAAAACTATGATTTCTGCCTTGTAAACATATTCTGATGCCACTTACTTCTCTTTAATCCTCTTACCACTAATAAATCTCTGCTTCACCAGGGCCTACCCTCTGTTCCCAGAGGCCTCTGCTTTCCTTCAGGCATTGACAGCATGGAGCAGCACATCAAGTAAGGACTGATCTAGACCCTAGACTCTTTGCTGTCACTTAGATGAAGCTAAGCCCCAGGTATTCCAGGTGCCACTGGGCTCCAAATGGAAGCAGTTTCTTCAGCCAAATGGGAATGGTATTTGCTCACTAAAGGTGGCTAAGGTTTTTATCACTCAGACAAGCAGAGACATGAGCTTAGGTGGTGGGGAAAGCTGAACTTTTTCACGTGGGAGCTTCTGGTTTTATTAGATGGTCATAGGGACAGCCGAGGAGTGCAGCCTGCAGACATGACGCGCCTCGGTGCTGGTTCCCCACACACCTTCCAGAACTCCAGCTGCTGGATGCACTCGTACATGAGGTGCTGCGGGAAGGAGGCATCCACTCGCTCCACTGCAAAGCGCAGCTGGCGGTCCTCCAGCTTCTCCAGCTGGTGTAGGCAGGAGCGGAAGTGGTCGTAGGCCTTGCACGTGACCTCGAGGTGACTCAGCGTGAAGTTCAGCCTCTTCTCCGCGGAGAGGATGGCAGTGCAGGCGTTCTTCAGTTTGTGAGCGAGTCGGTAGAGTACCTTAAACAGAGCATCAGTTAGGTCATCGTCATAAAACACTTTGGCTGCAAGCAATATTGTGGTGTGCTTGTAGAGGTCAGCGATGTCCTCTTCTGACCAGCTGAAGGGGACCTTAGGGTCTGTGCAGAGCATGGAAGGATCCTTCAATGGGGACTAATTATTTTGTGAGCCTCTTTATATATCTACTCAGTCATTATTTCAAAAGGGGAAGTAGAAAAATATGCCCACTGGAGCTAGTGCTCTGCTTTCTTCAATTTTCCTGAACTATCATCTCTTACGTCAATATTGCATACCTGTCAGCAGAACAAAACCTTAGCAAATAACAAGACTTACCATCCTAAAATAGCAATGTTGCTTTTTATCTGTGGTTATTCCCCCAGGGAGGAGCTTTGATAATTATAAATTTCTCTCTCTCTTTTTTTTTTTTTTCAGCAGTAACATGCCCTGGAGGATGGTTTTAACTGCCATGCACGGATTGACGCTAAAAACCGTTCTTGCTGGCCATCCTTTATCTGGAATACCCATCCCACTGTCTAAACACAGCCACAATATTTCTGCCAGGTTTTGCAACTTGGCTCCCCTAGCAATTCCTCTGTTTAGAGTATTATGTCGCTCACTTTATTTTCCCACCAAGCAATTTAAGTTTCACTTCAATAGAAGTTCTTTAAAAACCTAAAATTTGATCCTTATTACTCATGCATGGACTGCCTATAACCATTTTCTTTTCTCTAAGACAAAATCTCCAAGACCTAGTTGTACATTTACATCTTAATCTTTTGACAACTCCATCACTTCTTATTTTCCAGGTAATGGTTTTCACATATCTAGTGTATTTTCTAACCTATGGTCTTTTTCAATGGTTGTCTTCTCTTCCTAGGATATTCTTACTAGATAGCAATCCCTCACTCATCATTCAGATACAAAACTAGACCTCATTTCTTTAGGGAAGTCTCTCCTACCCTTTAATACCAACTTGCAGTAAGGCACTCTCCTCTGTCCTTTCATAGCACCTGCTTCTGTCACTATCATATACCTAGCACATTATGTTTTAATTGTTTAATTGCCTTTTATTTTCTCTCCTAGATCATAAGCTCTGTAACCAAGAGCCTAACAAGTACTTGATTAATAGATTTTGAAAAAAATGATTGAAATTCATGCAGAAAACTATCATTAGGCCATGGTGTGATTCATCAACCAATTATTCAAGATTAAATAAACATTTATTGAGCAAAAGTCATGTGCTATGAATGTTGAGATAAATGGAACCCTTTGAGCTCCCACTCCTGTCAAAGCCGATTTCAAGAAAAATATGAGGTAGATCTGGTCCTTAATAATAGAAATACAGGATTTAGAAGAGAGTTTTCTTAGCTTGAGGAACAGAGTTTAAGAATGGGGAAGAATGAGAAGCAAAGAAGAAATAAGTTCTTATATTGGAAAATAACTTACCTAACATTTATAGAGCTAGGTTGATATCAACAGGGAGCAAATATCTCCTTGTACTAGTTGGATTGAATTGAATTTCTGTTTGATTTGATTCACCATCCCTATTCTAATAGATAAAGCTATACAGTTGTTGCAATGCCTCATTTAAAAAATTAACTCACAATTTTTACCACTTTTTCTAAATCACGCAGATGTGTCCTTTTCCTGCAACAGCTTTTCAACACTTTCCCTTAGACGATATTTGTTTTATTTACCTATTATGGTGATATTTTCCCAAGTAGGATGTTTGCTAATATATGGCGCCATCTGCTGGAGATAATTGGGAACCAGCAGCGGACTAGAACAAAGGTTGAGGCTTATTTCCTGTGGAAAGATTTGTTTCCCCCTTGTGACGGGTAGTTGTTTGGTCACATAATGGTATTAAGGAACTCTAGCAAAAGCCACCGTGAGAAGCTATCCCCTTTATTAAAGCTATACCTGACTGACTTGGATTATAGAGTGGGAAGCGGGATGACATCCTTGCTTTCGTGTGTGCTATTAGAAATACATAGTGGACTACAATATAAGACTTTACAAAATAAGGTCAATAAATATGGGATGCTGATAGCACTCTGACATCAGGAATAACATAAAATATCTCTATATTTGAGACTGAAGAAAAAGCACTCATCTAGAATCAGAAAATCTGGATTAGCTGTGTGAACGCAAGCAAGTACCTTTTCTTTGTAAACCTGTGGTCCCTCATCAATTAAATGATACTGTCTCCCACCTGTCTTGGAGTGCTAGAATGGGAATAAAGTGAAATAATACAGGTGAAAATATCAGTGGAAGGCAAAACACATAAAAATGATAGGAATAGTCATGGTTAGCTAGTGAAATTGGATTACACCTTTCAGGGCACAATTAAATCTGAGCTCTAATTTTATTGCAAGCAGGGATCACAACTGGGATGTCTTGTTGCGTTGATAAAAATGGAGTATAAAAGTTATTGATAAGTCTCCTTGTGGTCCTGAGAAACAGACACTCCATCCCTCCAAGGATAATATTCTAATTCCCCTTACTGCCACAGTCAGCAAAATCCAGGCAATGACTCAAGAAGGAGCCTATCCTACCTGCAAAGAGGTGGAGTCACCACAGGGTGGTCAAAAACTGTATGTGTGCCCATGGTCAATACAGCTTCATCTTCTGCCCTCACCTAATGTCCATACCCAGGACTCACAGGACAAGTTGGGTGCAGTTCCACATTCTATCCCCTAGGCCACATTTGCACTTTGCTTTGATGCCTATCTTCTCATTAAAGACCACCTGTTAATGCGCATTTTGCCTTTGTGAAAAGAAAAGGTTGGGGAAGTTGTGCATAGGACTCTAGAGAATAGTATGTCTAATCATTTCCTATTACAGATGAGAAAACTGACAACCAGAGTAAAAACAACAGAGATTTCCTCCTGATTTTACAACGAGACTGGACAAATCCCAGATATATTGAACCTCTCCAAATTGTTCTCTTTGTTTTGTTTTGAAAGTACCAGGTATTGTCTTGGCTTTGTAGATCTCCTTGATCTACACTCCCAAAATGATTCCGATCATTGAATGTTAACATCATAAAAAGATAGTATCTGATGGCCAAACAGCTATTCCCTAGCTTAAAAACAGATCACAATGTGCATCAGAAGTTCCATCGGTGGTGAAACATAGAGGGTGGCTACTTGGATATTCACGGGAGAGAGGCAGCCAAGGAGGATAAGCCCAGCTTCATGTAATAAGGAAAGAGTAGTAAGGTAGAAAACAGGGTCCGGAGACAAGCAAATGCTGGCCGCCCACATGAGTGTTTTGTGTCATGGAGGTCAGGGAGGAGATAACTCAGGAGATGACCAAGCACGAGAGTTGGCAGTAGCCAGGGGTCTGGGCCCAGGGTAGGCAATGACATTCTGTTTGTTGTTAGGCAGCAAAGCCAGAGTCATGGTGTCAGGAATCAAAACTAGCCACGCTGATGGAGATTTGGGTTGCTTATGGAAGAGTCCTGTCTTCTTTTCTTCAGACTACACCAGAGAGATTGTGGGACCTCTAAATTTGATTTTGAACCAGGAGCAGCTTTTATAGCTGCTGACTCCAAATAGTAATCACAACTCTGACTGCTGACTCTGACTTTACACTTGAACTCGTTGGGGACAGAGTTGGAATTTTGTTGAATTTTGAAGACTATTCAAGATCCTGAAGGAAACTGGGCTCCTCAGGAAGCAGGTGCTGAACAGTAGCCTTCCACATTCAGGCGAATGACCTCTTAGAGGAGTACGTGGGGCAAACACGCATTGAGCTGGCTCCAACGTGAGGAAACACAGGCAGAGTGTAATATTTGGAGAATGATCTCATGTATCTTCCAGCATTCTCCAACCTTTTTGGCATCAGGAACCGATTCTCCTATGAGAATCTAATGCTTGATGATCTGAGGAGCTGAGGCGGTGAGACTAGCAATGGGGAGCGACTGCAGAAACAGATGAAGCTTCACTCACTAGCCTGCCGTTCTTCTGCTGTGGGGCCTCATTCCTAACAGGCCACAGATCGGTATCAGTCTGCGGCCTGGGGGTTGGGGAGTCATGTTCTAGACTGCTTTTGTGATTTCCTAGTTATCATGTTCATATTTTTTTTTTGAACCAAAAAGTTGTAAGCAGCAGGCCAAGAGACAAGGTGGCAACTTAATTGTGCATTCAGGTTTAAGCACGTGAAACCAGAGCTGCAAATTCAAGAAGAGAAACATCTCTCTTGTATGTCTCCTTAAATCTTACCCAATACCAGAAAGGAATTCAACAGGGGTATCTGGATTTTGCTCAAGGGAAACAAGTAAGGAACATTTATTGCTAAACACATAAGTCGCCACTACAAAGCAAAAGGCTGAGTAGGAACAAACACAAGGAGTCCTGGTCCTTTCCATCCTAGACAAAATTGAGAGTTATTTCTAAAGATCTTTATGAGTGATGCTCTGTCTGCATAGTTAGTTATTAACACTGGCAGCACGCTCTGAGCCCCTCAAAGCACAGTGGATTTCCTCTGTTGTTTAAATTGTAACTTTGGGCCTTGTGTCAGACAGCAAGCCAAGGAAGATGGGGGCATCTTAATAAATAAAAGGAGGTCTGAAACACAGCATAAAATTCCTCTGCTTTAACTATTTGTCTTGGAGTAGTTAATGTTTAATATTTAATGAGTGTAAATATAATTGATCATTTGATGTCTGTGTTTATTTGCAAAAATTTTAAAAGCAACCAACTCAGTTGCCTGTCTATTGACCCTGTGGGGTAAATGGTCCTGGTCAGCGACCTGGGAACAGTCTAGACTCATTCCCAATAGAAACCTTTCTCTTCAGATTGTTCGGTGGCTTCTTAAAAAAACATTAAAGTTTGAGCCCTATCTGGAATCACAATCTGTTACCAGGATAACATTGGCCTTGAAGTCAGGCAGCATTTTAACAAGTATTCTAGGAGAAAAAAGATTGCCTTTTTAGAATAACCCTTGGGCACTATTACTTTTGGATTCTATTATATTCAACACACATTTACAAGAACCTATTATTGAGATGACTATGAGAATTAAATGCTAAAAATGATGTATGAAGTGCCTAGTAGAACTCTCAGAACACAGTGGCTAATATATAGGTTAAAATATATATCATTAAGGTAATAAATATTTAAGTGGAATTTTTAGAAAATTCAAGTAACATCAAAGATAATAAAATCACCAAGAAGCTCATACCACACACACACACAAAATCCCTATTGACATTTCCGGTAATTTTTCCTAAGGTAATTATTATTATAATAATGATAGATATATAAATTTTACTTTCCAACTGCTTTGCGGATGCCAAGATAGTCATTCTTGAGAGATTTGGTGTAAAGAGTACTGAATTAAAATTGGGAGACGCAGGTTTTATTCTAATCCTGCAGGGAACTAGCTTTCTGGCCTTGAGAAATCTCTCAATACTCTGTAGTCTTCATTTTCGCCTCTAAAAATGTGCAACTAGAGCTAGACAATCACTAATGGCCCCCTCTACTAAAAATGAAAATTAGAAACAAAAGTCATATTGTCCTCTTTCTCATTGTTTTAACATCTTCAACCTAATATGAAGAGACATAGAAAGGATGAAATAATCTACGATTTCTAAAAAACAAGAAGTAAAATTAATTCTCATATACATTTACCATTTTGATTAATGATCATTTATACACAGTTACAATTATATGTGCACATGTACATGAGAACACACACACACACACACGTGCATATTCTTCATTGTACTAGTCACCAATAAGTCAAAAAGATACTTAAATTTAAGACCTGACACAGTTTCAGCAATCAAGGAGGCTAAATTCGCTTGGTCCCTTAACTTGACAGTAAAAAATTGATGAGTTGTGCCTGCTTAAGCTCTGAGCTAAGGTCAAAGCACCCTTGAAGAGACAAGAAAAAAGAATAAGTGTTTTACAGATAAGGCCTGTAGCCTTGGCACAAGGAGTTTTTGTTTTCTTAGCTCTCTAGTCCCTGGGAGAGGAGTGTGCCTCAGCGGGCACAAAGTGTTCCCCAAACAATGTTAGACACACGCCAAATTGGAGCACAGCCAGGTTCCAGCTACCACACTGAATTCCTGCTTGCCACCCATGGGCACACACAAAAGGCAGGCCTAGGTTACCACAGCCTCCCAGGTAAGGACCAAAGCTGCTATTTGTCATCATTAAATGAATGGGTCATTCTTCTTTTTCCTGTTCTCTAATCAATGGTAGTGAAACTCTCCTGGAAAAAAAGTGGGACAAAAAATAACTCAAAATTCTGGACTCAGGTAAGAGTGAACTCCCTTTCTTCACTGCTTCTACATCAGGAAACAATGCCAAATTCTGCATCTTATTCTCTATGTCATCTTGAGTTATATATTTTTTTAAATTGCTATATAAATGTTAATATAATAATGGTTCTCCAAATATGAAAGTAATGCTTATTATTATAGATAATTCAGAAAATCAGAAGAACCCAAGAAAGAAATTAAGAAGCTTTTATAAGCCATAGCTCAGCTATAGCCACAACGATCATTTAATGTGTATTATTCTGCCCATTTTTATGTGTGTGTGATGTACATTTGTATAGTTTGTACACACAAGCAAGTAGGTGTGGAGAATTACTGTTTCCCATAATTAGTAGTATATTATATATAATATTTTGTATTTTTTCATTCTATGGACATGTTTGCAGTCACTGAGCAATTACAAAATTGTAAAAAATAATATCTTTCAGGGGTGTTATTAGTATTAAATAAATGTAAAACTCCCTATAATGATACCTAACAACTAGTAATCACTGGTATAATCCTAATTTCACTAGAATCGAATCAACATGAAATTATTTTTCTATTTAAAATATTAATAACTATATAGCAAAACTACATCTGCAAAGAAAATAAGAAAAAAAAGGGTTTTGCTGACCATCGCGAGACTAAAAATCAGCGACTTTGACGTTGGTTGATATTTCCTTCAATCTCCTCCTAAAGAGTGGGCCAGATTATACTTGAGTAGAGTCCACTGAGAGAGATATCATTAGATACTAATACAGCCCATACTATTGTGTGGCAGTTTCATCATTAGAAAATTCTATCTAAAGTGAAGTTCAGATTGTGTTCTTATATCAACCCAGTGATTATAGTTCAAGGTGTTTAACAATATAAAAAGAAATCTGATTTCCTATGCTCAAGACAAATGCACAGACAATGTAGGACAGTAATGTTCGAAGCGAAGATGTACTTCCTGTGTTCTGTCTAACGGAGAGGACTCATGCTCTGGATACTTTGCTTTTATTTATGCAGCTGATGGCTTCAAATTGTTGACTCAGATTAGGCCTATTGTTAACGAAGAGGTCAAAATTTCCTAAAAACAATCTCAATCTTGTAAGCAATATCATAAAAAGTATATATAAGATGACTAGCTCTATGGTACCAGAGGAAGAAAGAACATCTTTTGAAAGCTCATGATTAAAACAAAGAAGAGCTCTACGTACATGTGTATCTCTAAGTCACATAAAAGATGTTGTAACATGCTCAACTCTGACCCATGGCTAAGAGGATAAGTTGTCATTACTTGATAGCTAAAAGCTCTGGAAAAGTTTCAACTGAATGGGAAAATATGGTGCCGCTTTCTAGTCTTTCATTCTATTACTTAACAACAGGTATTGTCTGTATGTGCTAAGGATTATAATTGGAGTTTTTATATATGTGATGCTGTTTAATTAACTTTATTTAATCTTCACAGCTATCATGCATTTTAAAGATAAGGTAAGATAAGAAAGTCGATATCTAGTTATTTAACTTTTAAAGTAACTTTCCCATGACTACATAGCTGAAAAAGTGGCAATACTGAGTTTTCAAAGTTTAATAATAATTTTGCAAACTAGCTGATGATACATATATGCTAGCATCTTTCTTACTCATGCACCACACACACACACACATACACACATACAACATTCTTTATAGTGTACTCAAACATTAAAATGACAAAGGCATATTTTCTCCTTATCTGGACTATTCTCTTGACTTTTTAAATGGTCTTAACTGCAGTGGCTCCTTCTTTTAATATAGCCTATATACTCTGGCAAGACTGATTTTTTTCAAAATATATGTCTTATCATAATATTCCCTGCTTTCATAAACAAACTCAGTGGATTTTTTTTTTTTTTTAAAATACTGATTCCATGGATTAGAATTCAACTCTGTAGCTCTTCAATCTGGCCCCACCTACATATAGTGTTGTATTGTTCACGGTTGTCACTCATGTCACTACATTTTTCCATTCTGTCTGTAATCCATTTAAATACTGCTACTCAGCATTCTCAAATGAGGTATTAGCCTCCATAATTTTGCTCATGCCATTCTCTTAAGGCTATTGCCACCTGTATTAATCCTTCACACTTGTCTCATATGCCATTTTCTTGGTTATATCTTTTCTATTATCCCATTCAAAAAGAATTATTCTTCCTCTCTGCTCTTATATCACTTTAATTTATACTTCTATCATAACATGAATTTCATTCCGCCTTGTGAGCTCTTCAAGGTCAGGAAGTACTAAAAAGTAAGACACTATACTAGACAGAAAGTGTAAAGTAAAACAAGATTTGATGCCTGCTCACTAGGAGCTAGCAATCTGGTGCGATAAGCTGTCCCCAACATTTCTGGTACCGGGGACCGGTGCTCCTATGAGAATCTAATGCCTGATGATCTGAGGTGGATCTGAGGTGGTGATACTAGCACTGGGATCAGCTACAAATATAGATGAAGCTTTGCTTTGCTCGCTTGTCCATCGCTCATCTCCTGTTGTGCGGCCCAGTTCCTAACAGGTCACAGATCTGTACCAGTCCACGGCCCGGGGATTAGGAACCCCTGTTCTAGATCCTTTATCCTCACTTCAGTCAGAGCAACTCATTTTCATCTGCTTATTTGTTTCTACTTGTGTGATATTCTGCAGTTTCATCATAATGTATCTGAATGCTTATTTATTTTTATTTATTTTTCTTAAGACTTCAGGGTCTTGTCAGTCTGAAGAATCATCAGATTATTCTTCAATTCTGAAAAATTCTCAGTAGTTACCTCTCCAAAGATTCTTTCCAAATTCTCTCAATTCTCACTGTTTAGAAGTCCTATTAAACATTAGTTGCATCTTCTCATGTCATCTATGCGTTTTGTTTCTTGTATTTTTATTTCTTTAACATCTGTTCTGTATATGGAGTGATTTCCTCAGATCTAACTCTTAGTTTATTAACTCTCTATTTGAAGCACCATAGACTCAGGCTTAGATTTCTATCCAGTTAATAACCTCTCTGTCTTAAAGGGGCAATTAATCATTTTGCATGTGACAAAATTATTACTATATTTTCATTTACATATATTATTTCATTAGTTGCCACTTTCTCTGTATCAATTCCCTCTATTTTTGCCTTCCCTGATATTGAAACTATTTTAAAATATTTTTCCTCTCTTTTTGATTAGAAATATATCATGTATTCTTCTTGTTTTTAGTTTTTTCCTAGAAGATATAGCATACATCCTTAAAAATGTCTAATAAATTCTTTTAATCCCCCTCCACCTATAATAGGGACCTTAAGAATTCTTTATTTCCATTTCCCTCAACCTCATTATGTTCATTTTAATTCTCCACACATTTAAATCAAACTAAACATTATGTTTACTATTTTAAATAGCTAAATAATATTGTTTGTAAGAAATATCATGTTTACTAATTTAAATATCTGAATGCTCTTTTAGAATTACTTGAAATGGGTTCAATTTCAGTTATTACATTTTGAATAATTCCAGGTCCATGCCATGGGCTGCTAGCACACATGTTTATTCTAATTTCTTTAAGAGGATATTCATCTAGCAAAGTAAAAAATATCTTGTAAAATGTCAGGTATCAAGCTTAATACATAAAATCTAAAAATTGCCTTCAATTTACTTCTTGGTGCCCTCTAATGCCTAAAGAATGAATTGAATATCCAACTGTATTTATAAAATTTTGCACATTTATAGTTTTAGTTACTATTAAACTTAGCCTCAAAATTCTTACAGCTGTCACTACTTTCTGAATTTATCAGTTACTCAAAAATGGCACAGCCAATTCCAGATGTTGATTAAATGTCCAACATAGATAAGTTTCATTGATATCTTCTGCATCAAGAAATCTGATTGCTCAATGAAGTAGAAGAGATGGGATTGGGCAGCTGTCAGATGGAGTATGACACTGCTCATACAATATTCTGATAAGTATTCAAAAAATTAAAACCCTACAAGTAGACAATTTTACAACAACTATTATGTGACATAAGAAGTAACCACAGGACACAAGACATTCACATAATGGTGAAGATTTATTTGAGTTAGTACTAAAATATTTTTTAAAAGTTTCTTTCCAACAAAAGCGATATATTACTTTATAACTTTTTTCTATGCTATACCAAAGCAAATAACTCACAAATATATTAGCAGATTCTGAGATAAATAAGTTCTTATGGCATTTAGTAGAATAACATTTTAAGATATTAAGATATTGTTGTTTCCTGTTTATTTGCACTCAAAAGTCATTCATAGTCTCCCTTTTTTTTCTTTTTTTAAAAATTATT
Source organism: Pteropus medius (assembly GCF_902729225.1). Taxonomy (NCBI): domain Eukaryota; kingdom Metazoa; phylum Chordata; class Mammalia; order Chiroptera; family Pteropodidae; genus Pteropus; species Pteropus medius. Next base: position 7,546,224 of record NW_024353517.1, on the reverse strand, counting down.
ACAGATTATTAGGGTGACATTGATCAACAAAATCCAATAAGTTTCAAGTGTACAATTCAATAATATGTTGTATATATATTACATTGAGTGTTCACCACCAATGGTTAGTTTTTCTTCTATCACAACATATTTGACCCCTTTTTACCCTTATCTACCTCCCTCCTCCTCTCTTTCTTTCTAGTAACCACTAGTCCACTGTCCATGCCCATAAGTCTCTGTTTGTTTGTCATGTTTGTTTGTTGTTTTAGACTTACATCTACATTTGACTGATATCATGTGGTTTTCAACTTTTTCTGTCTGACTTATTTCGCTTAGGCTGATTATCTCAAGATCCATCCATGTTGTCGCAAATGGCAGTATTGCATCTCTTCTTATAGCTGAGTAATATTCCGCTGTATATATGTACCACAGCTTCTTTAGCCAATCATCTATCATAGGACTCTTCGGTTGCTTCTATGTCCTAGCTGCTGTGAATAACGCTGCTATGAACTTCGAGGTGCATATATCTTTTCAGATAATTGTTTTCAGGTTTTTGGGGGTAAATAACCAGAGAAGGAATTTCTGGATAATATGGTAGTTCAATTCTTATTTTTTTGAGGAAACTCCATACTGTTTTCCATAATGGTTGTACTAACCTGCAGTCCCACCAGCAGTGTATGAGAGTTCCTTTTTCTCCGCACCCTCTCCAACACTTGTTATTACTTGTCCTGTTAATGATAGCCATTCTAACAGGTATGAGATGGTACCTCTTTGTGATTTTGATATGCATTTCCCTAATAGCTAGTGAAGTTGAGCATCCTTTCATATATCTGTTGGCTATTTATGTCTTCTTGGGAGAAGTGTCTATTAAGGTCCTCTGCCCATTTTTTAATGGGATTGCTTGTTTGTTTTGTCATTACTGAGTTGTATGAGTTCTTTGTATCTTTTGGATATTGGGCCCTTATCGGAAGCATCGCTTGCAAATATCTTCTCCCATTTGGATTGTTGTCTCTTTGCCTCATTGATGATTTATTTTGCTGTGCAGAAGCTTTTTAGTTTGATGTAGTCCCATTCACTTATTTTTGCTTTTACTTCCCTTGCTTTTGAAGTCAAATTCATAAAATCCTCTTTAAGTCTAAAGTCCATGAGTTTAGTACCTATGTATTCTTCCATGCAATTTACTGTTTCAGGTTTTATATTCATGTCCTTAATCAATTTTGAGTTAATTTTGGTGTGTGTTGATAAGCAACAATTTATTTTCATTCTTTTGTAAGTGGCTTTCCAGTTTTCCCAGTACCATTTATTGAAGAGGCTTTCCTTTCTCCATTGTATGTTTTTGGTTCCTTTGTCAAAAATTATTTGCCCATATAAACGTAAGTTTACTTCCGGACTTTCAATTCTGTTCCACTGGTCTGTTAATACCATGCCATTTTGATTATTGTTGCTTTGTAGTATAATTTGAAGTTGTACAGAGTGATATGTTTAGCTTTGTTCTTTTTTCTCAGGATTGCTTTGGCTATTCAGGGTCTTTTGTGCTTCCATATAAATGTGATAATTTTTTGTTCTATTTCTATAAAAATGCCAATGGAATTTTGATGGTGATTGCATTAAATCTGTATAATGCTTTAGGTAATAAGGTCATTTTAACTATGTTGATTCTTCCAATCCAAGAACATGAAATATCTTTCCACTTCTTTGTATCTTCTCCCATTTCTTTTAATAATGTCTTATTGTTTTCACATGCTTCATTAGGTTTATTCCTAGATATTTTATTATTTTTATTGCAATTGCAAAAGGGATCTTTTTTCATTTATTTTTCTGACAACCATTATTAGAGTTTAAGAACGCTATGGATTTTTCAGCATTGATTTTGTATTCTGAAACTTTACTATATTTGTTCATTATTTCTAGTAGTGTTATAGTGGAGTCTTTGGGGTTTTCTATATAGAGAATCATATCATCCACAAATACTGACCGTTTGACTTCTTCATTTTCTATTTGGATGCCTTTTATTTCTTTCTCTTGCCTGATTGCACTCTCTAGGATTTCCAATATTATACTGAATAACAGTGGTGATAGCGGATAGCCTTGTCTTGTTCCTGATCTTAGAGTAAAGGTTTTTAGTTTTTCACCATTAAGTATAATGTTAGCTGAATCTTTGTCATATATGGCCTTTATTATGTTGAGGTACTTTCTTTCTGTACTTATTTTATTAAGAGTTTTAATCATAAATGCATGCCATATTTTGTCAAAGGCTTTTTTTCATCTATTGATATGATCATATGATTCTTATTCTTTATTTTGTTTATGTGGTGTATCACATTAATTGATTTGGGTATAACACCCCTTTGCCCCTGGGATGAAGCCTACTTGATTATGCTGTATAATCTTTTTAATGTGTTATTATATTCAGTTCGCTAGAATCTTATTTAAGATTTTTGCATCTGTGTTTAAGAGAGATATTGGTCCGTAGTTGTGTGTGTGTGTGTGTGTGTGTGTGTGTGTGTGTGTGTTTGTGTGTCTGTGTGTCTGTGTGTCTGTGTCTATGTCTGTGTTATCTTTACCAGGTTTTGGTATCAGGGTAATGTTGGCCTCATAAAATGAGTTAGGAAGTATTGCCTCCTCTTCGATTTTTGTGGAGGAGTTTGAGAAGAATAAGTATTAAAATCTTCTTTATTTGGTAGAATTTACTGGTGAAGCCATCTGGTCCTGCACTTTTACTTTTTGATAGTTTTTTGATGATTGCTTCAATTTCCATACTGCTGATTGGTCTATTTAGATTTTCCAGTTCTTCTTGATTCAGTCTAGGAAGATTGTATTTTTCTAAGTACTGGTCCATTTCTTCTAGGTTATTACAATTGGTGTTATATACATTTTTATAGTATTCTTGTTTGATCTTTTGTATTTCTGCAGTGTCTGTCATAATTTCTCCTCTTTCATCCCTGATTTTGTTAATGTGTGTCTTTTCTTTTTTTTCTTTAGTGAGTCCAGCCAAGGGGTTGCCAATTTTATTAATCTTAAAGAACCAGCTCTTTGTTGCATTTATTTTTTCTATTGTATTTTTGTTCTCGATTTCATTTAATTCTGCTCTAATTTTGATTATTTTTCTTCCATCTGCTGACTTTAGGCTTCATTTGTTCTTTTTCTAGTTTTTTTTAAGATGCAGTGTTAGGTTGTTTTTTTGGGCTCATTCTTATTTTTTGAGATAGGCCTGTAATGATATGAACTTTCCTCATCGATTTTGCTGTGTCCCAAAAATTTTGATATGCTATACTTTCATTCTCATTCACTTCTACATGTCTCTTGATGTCTCTTTTTATTTCTTCCATGACCCAATTATTCTTCAGTAGTATGTTGTTTAATATCCATGTATTTGTGGTTCTTCTTACTTTTTTTACAGTTGATCTCCAATTTTAAAGCATTATAATCAGAGGATATGGTTGGTTTGATTTTAATCCTCTTACACTTGTTGAGGTTAGTTTTATGTCTCAGCATTTCCTTGAGAATGTTCCATGTGCACTAGAGAAGAATGTTTAAGCAGCTGTTTTGGGATGAAGGCTCTGTAAATGTCGATTATGTCCAGTTGGTCTTATGTGTCATTTAAGGACGTTATTTCCTTATTAATTTTCTGCTTGGATGATCTATCCATATTCAACAGTGAGATATTTAGGTCTCCTATGGTGGTAGTGTTTTGGTCAGTTTCTCCCTTCAGTTCTGTTAGGAATTGCTTTACATATTTCAGGGCTCCCCATTTGGGAGCATAGACATTAATAGGTGTTCTGTCTTCTTGATATATGGTTCCCTTTATCATTATGAAGTGTCCCTCCGGGTCTCTCCTTACCTTTTTTATCTTGAAGTCCATTTCTTCTGTTATAAGTACAGCTATACCTGCTTTTCTCTGAATGCCAGTTGCTTGGATTATCATTTTCCATCCTTTCACTTTCAGTCTATATTTGTCTTTGGAGCTGAGATGTGTCTCTTGAAATCAGCATATGGTTGGGTTTCATTTTTTGATTCATTCTGCAACTCTGTGACTTTTTATTGGTGAGTTCAGTCCATTTACATTTAGGGCGATTATTGAATTATGAGGTTTTCCTAGAGACATTTTTTCTTTTGTTTTCTGGTAGCTCGGTGTTTCCACTGTTTCCATGTCCTTTCAAGGCCCCCTTTCAATTGGTTCTTCTATTCTAAAGTCTAGAAAGAAATATATTCCATTTCCTTTGTTCCTTTGAAGTTAGGCATGACCATGTAACCTTATTCCGGACAATGAAATGTATGAGGAAATTTCTGGGTTAATATCTAAGAAAATTATTTTTTCTTAATACAGACTTAATTGTCAAGATATCTTTGTCAGTTTACCTCTTAGCTCATCTGCTTTTTCTTCATGATAGCAGATATGATTCTGGGAGTATGGCAACCATATTATGATCATAACAATGAAAGCCAGACTACTAACAGCAGATCAGGACAGCCTAGATCTTGATGATGTTTTGAGCAGCTTTCAGTCATGAACCTATTCTGAACTTGATTGAAGGGGGAAAAAAAAAACTCTTATCTGTTATAGCCTTTTCTAGTAATCGTTGTGTTGTTATTTCCTGCCAATGTGATTATTACTGATATAACTCCCCTGGCATTCGGGCATCAGTAACATCTGCCTTCTTCTTCTCAGAGAGACATATATCAGAAGTTCCCAAACTTTCCTAGTTCAAAGAACGAACTGATGTAACAGCAATTTCTTCAAAATTCCCCAGACCTAGGAAACACCTACCAGTTCTGTTTATTAAGTAATTAGATCCAAACAAGTTGTAATTTATGTAGTATCTGTTTTTCCCAAATGCATAAAATGTTTCACTATACTCCTGTGAATGAGCTCCAATGTCCTAGAATATTTAGGTGCAAAATTTGAGAATCACATTCTGTTCTGCTTTTTTAGAACAGAAAAGTAAATTTGAACATTTTAAGCCTGGTTGCCTAGAGTAGGTCAGGAGGGACCAGGTGCAAATGATAATAAAGAAACTTTTTAAAGAGAAGAACTAATCTATACCCCAATATGGTTTTGCTTATACAAGTTTCTAGACATAAATTCATAATGGGCACATCAATTAATGAAATATATGACATGTAAATGCATTAATGGTGTTAATTAGACAGGATTAATTGCCAAAGAAGATGATAAGATTCAGAATGACAATGCATACAGTTCTACAGTTTACTCAAGAAAAAGAATACAATGGAGAAACAGCATTAACATAAGGAGTTGCATCATAGCCAAAGATGTTGCAGTAAGAGGTCCTGAATGTCCAGACAAGAGCTTCTATTGTGTGTAAGGGCTGTGTAGATGTTTTTCATCTTAGATCAGGAACTGCACAGCACTTTGGAACTATAGGATCCATAATGGAGTCTTGACTGGGGTTTCTCATGCTCTGCTTGCTACATTAGCATATTCTTGTTAGGTAAATGGCCTCAAAGGCAAAACTCTCTGGAGACTCCACAAGAACAGGTAAAAAATCATCAACCTACTGTTACTGATTAAACAGTGCTGATAAACTGGTACAAATCATCCCTAAACTCCTCAGGCACATGATTACAAAGTGACACTATTAATAATTATATTTTATGCCTTGATCAAGGGTCAGGGTCATGCAGGAAATTCAGTAACACAGCTCAGGTTAATTATAGGTCTGCTGGAACTAACCCTCACGGTACAGTAAATAACATTTTAATTAATAAAACAACAAACAGAAAGATTATGAACTGTAAATTACCATACAAACAATGCATCATGTAAAGTAACACTTCCTTTGCATTGTTCCATGGTAACGGAGAATGATGACACCACGCTAATATTCACAAGCTTCAGTTAACATAGTACCATGCAAAGTGAGGACTACCTATAGTATAATTATAAAATTATGAGTGATATCTATAATCCATTAAATAAAATCAATTTCATTAATTTTGAGTATATGTTATAGTAATGTTAAATGGTTATTTAAACTTACTAAGTTTAGATTTTGTTATAGTTTGAGCTTTGACTCAAACTTGTATTGAATATGTTTATAGGGGACATACAGAGTAAATTGATCAATTACTCTTAAATATTTATTTTATCCTTTATAAAATAAGGATAACAATATTGTCACAATTGAAAAAGAAAATGTATGTAAAGCACTGGGCACATGGAGGCTTTTTAATAAATAGTAATTTCATGGACAACTGTAACCTATGCAGTCACATAAGGCCTCAAGCTCAGAAGAGCCCGATATTTGGTCTAATGCTCTGTTGTCACTATCCTGAAAGTGTTAATAATTCCATCCATGAACTTTGAACTTTTGTTTTGTAAGTGATGTCCCAATGGAATAATGCACTATATGTAATATGAATGTACTCTTTTCCATTAATGTATAGTGTTGCTAATGCCCTGTGAGCATAGAATTCTAGAGGATCCAAAATACATGGGAGTTCAGAGAGGCTCAAAGTCTGTACAAGGTAAACTTGCTATGTCTAAAACTGGGTAAGAGTGGCAGTGGAAACTCCAAGAAACCATACTTTATAATTGAACCAAAGCTTACTTCAAATTAAGAAAGATGGCAATTGTGTTCTAAGAAACATGAATGACCGAGAAACTTCATCATATAGTTTCTTACTCAGGTTCTTTTCCTGTATTAGCCAATCGTTTGCACTAAAAAATGACATAGAAAGAAAGGGAAAAATAGGACAGCCCATAGAACCTTGGCCTTTCAATCTTTCCTTGTTCATTAGTAAGCTGGAAGTAGAACGTGTTGATAGAATGTGCAAGTATCAAGAAGTAAAGTAAAAGCAGTTGAGTTAGCTTTGTATAGCATTTCACTATTCCAGCAAGAATGAAGTACTTATGCATGCACAAACTATGAAATACAAATGATGTAATTTTAGTGATTTTGGATGCAACTTAAATGTTCTTATATTTGTATTAAAGTTGGCATTTCACAATATACAGTAAAATGCATACTAATAATTTAAAATTTTAATTTTTCTTTACTTAAATGACATAACAACAAATAAAAATACACCATGATAAGTTAAGGAAAAAACTTTGAAAGAAAGAAAAATGCTAGTATTTTTAATGACATTTTCCCCTGCTTTTTCAAAACACGTTTTCATTTGGAACTCAATCTTGAATATTATGAAGCAGGCCCTGGGTAATTAATATTACTGCAGCAAGTGTTCTTGATATAATAGAAACTTCATGCTGTGGATGAATGAATACTTTGATTGCTACAAACACACAGCAAAAAATCATTCATTTAATTCACATATCTCTTATTTATTTCTTGAGGGAAATTGGAAAATGGAATATAAACAGAAATAGTGAATATTGACCCAACTAAATGTCTGAAAGAAAAGACTGCATGACTAAATGTCAATAGTTTATTTTGTAATCCAACCTGAAAGGTGGGTACTGGCTTGCAGGTATGTTCTGGGAAATGGAAACCTTGGTCATTTGATGTTTCCTTGATGATTTCAGATTTATCGTCTTTGTAAAGGCAGAATTTATTTTCAGATGTATTGCCTTCGTAAAGGTATAATCAAGAGCTTTGAATGATGACTATTTCCTCATTTTGCTAGCTGGCTTCAACTTTTTTACAGTGCCAATAATTTGGAGATCAGATACAGAATGATAGTAAGGCAACATTAAATGGAATTTGAGAAAAACTCCTATGAAAACATAGTCAAAGATATCATTCAATAGATGTCCTTTATATATTTAAGGACTTAAATACATATTTGTGCTTGAAGTTCCTTTTTTAGAAAAAAGAGAATATTCTAAATATGCTTTTCACCTTTATAAAACATAAATTAATAACCTAGTGTAGGTAACATTTTTCCTTACATGGCAAAACAAAATCTTAGATATATGGAGTAAGTACTATATTCTTTTCAATACAGTTGTTAAACACATCAACTTTTTTCTAAAAGACAATTATTTATTTATTTATTTATTTATTTATTTATTTATTTATTTATTTATTTTTGAAGAGTCACTGAAGTTTAATCCCTATGTCATTTTATAGATATGGCTGGGCATTTGGCCTAGAAAATAGACATAGACATAGTCTGGGGAGAACCTTAAAGGCATAGCAGTTTGGCCTTGAAAGGACCCTTCAGGACCTCAAAACTGAGGGTATTCTAACATAATATCTTACTGTGAAATCAGAGAAGATTTTAGAAGGTGCTCATATGAAGAGATGGGTTATACAGATTTCTGAGAACTAGCTGAAATTATCAATCAATTCAGAAGCAAAAGTAACTCAATTTCCAAGTAAAGTAGTTACATAAATTGAATATGAATTTTTCACTTGGAATTCGGTTTTTAATGTCATGAAGTTATTTTGGCAGTAGCAGTGATTTTCCTTTCAATTTTGAAGATAGCAATGGTAGACTCCTCTAAAAGTTGAGGAAATTTTTATACTACTATACTTTCCTACTTTTATAAAGATATATTCAGAGAAAAACTACTTAAAGCCAATTATATCTCCCTTTGGTGTTATCTAAGGCAAATTGCATAATTTTTCTATTTATGTTCTTTGAGCCAAGACTCCTAATATCATACAATAGGAGTGCATTAACATTACATTTTCTTTACCTTCCCCCTTTCCTTCCTTCCTTCCTACTTTCCTTCCTTCCTTCCTTCCTTCCTTCCTTCCTTCTTCCTTCCTTCCTTCCCTTCCTTCCTTCCTACTTTCCTTCCTTTTCCTTCCTTCCTTCCTTCCCTTCTCTCTCCCTTCTTCTCTCCCTCCCTTCCTTCCTTTTTTCCTTCCTTATTTAAACATAAGAGTGCAGATACTTCGGGATAGTGATTTCAATTCCTTAGGATATATAAGCATTCTATTTTTAAGTACTTTATGTGAACAATTTTTGCAGAAATTCCAAAAGCCTGCCACCATCTACTTCCACCAATTGCACCAACTTTTGCTATTACAATGAGTTGAGTATCATCTATAGAATTTTGTATAGGGAATCACTGGAGGCATTGAGCACCATATCAACCCCATCAAAGTGCCAGAACATTGTCATCATCATCTAATACTAAATCATAAAAGCAATTTTGAAACTCATTTAAGAAATGGGAAAATTCCTCTTTCCTCCTTATTAATACTCTAAATCAAATGGTGAATGTGCTCATAAAGAGACAAAAAAGAAGAGACAGACAGAGTGAGTTACAGAGGGAAAGCCATGCGAAGACAAAGATTGAGATTGGAGTGACACATCTATAAGGCAAGGAACACCAAAGATTGTTGAAGCTACCAGAAGTTAGCAAAGAGGCATGGGACTGATTATCCTACATGCCTTCAGAATAAACCAACCCTGCCAACACCTTGATTTTGAACTTCCAAATTCCAGAACTATGAGAGAATTAATTTCTGCTGTTTTAAGCCAAGTTTGTGGTAATTTGTTATGACAGCCTTAGGAAACTAACACACGTGACATGTTACATTTGTTAAGCACATTCAAGGGCATTATTTTCATTGATTCACAAAAGCCATTTAAGAAAGATATTGTTTTGGTTTTACAGGTAAGAAAGCAGAATCCAGAGTGATGTGTTGACTTTCCTAAGATAGTATAGGGAGATATTTGGAGACCTAACCCAGTGGAGATTCCTAGATATCTATGATCATTTGTTCACTCATCAAGTATTACTGAGTCCACTCTTTGTTCCAAATATTGTGCTTTGTTCGAGGAAGAGAATGTAATGAAGAAAAACTGCTAGCCATCAATTTGCTTGAAGTCTATGTCATGACACACAGAAAATAATGTATGCTTTGTAGAGCAGTACAATCATGAAGAAGGTATTTCCCAGTCACTTTGCAGGGGAAAAACTGGGTAACTGTGAACTATGGTCCCAGAATACCAGGATTAAGTCAAAGAAAGAGAAAAAAAAGGCTAAATTGATCTTAGGTTTAACAATAATTATTATTTGTAAAATGCAAATTTTTAAAATTTATAAAATGTACAAATTTTTAACACACTTTTATATAATAATCTCACTCACAATATATGTCAATGTAATTAAGTGATATATTCAAAGATGAGGAGGCTGGGCTTTAATAAGTTGATAAGGCTGGGAACTGAACTTGTATCCTTTTCCTTATATCCACATATACTGATATTAATATATTATATCAAACTGCCTGGAAATTCCCTATAGTAAATAACTTACACTTCCTTTATTTTATTTTCCATATCATAAAACCTTGCATCTCACACCCTTCCATATTAGCAATGATCACGATTATATAACTAGTTGCGTAACTTTTTTCCTGTAGCAGGATCTAATTCATGATTACGTGTTACACTTAGTTATGGTGTTTCTTTAGTTTTCCTTAATATAATAGAGTGCCTCGGTGTTCCTTATTTTTTTTCTATCAGTTTGACATTTTTTGAAGAATGTAAGCTGTTTCTTGTTTACTCATGATTAGATTCATGTTGTGCATTTGGTGGAAATATCATAGATGTGATTTTGGATGCATCTCAGTGCATCATATCAGGAGACATCTAGCAATGAGTACATCTAGCATCATGTAGCTCTTGGTTTGTTAAAACTATTTTCCACAAAGAAGAACCAGAGTTCCTCGGAGAAATGCCTGATTCTAGAGCTGGGTCTGAAAATATTCATAATAATCCTGGAAAAATTCATTATGCCAGAAGGTAATGAAGTTCTTAAATAATCATGATTACGGACAAAAGGACACAAAATCATTTTAAAAGGCTCTCACTGGACAATTGTGTGAAAATTTGAGCATTTAATTAAGTAATAATAATGAGTTATAGCCTATTGATTAAAATAAGAATGCATGAGTCTATTAAACACAAACAAATAAACAAACAATAAACAAAACAACTGTTCTTTTAAAGTAATATATATAGAAGACTTGCTTTTTAAAATAAAAATTACGAGGTCCAATTTGTCTAGTTCATTTACCATTTATTCATAGCAACTGCCACAGTGAATGACACACAATAAGTAATCACTATACAGTTATTCACTATATAAGGAATTGAATGAATTGGTGATTGACTATATGAGTAACATTATTGCTGTGATTTCATTCTTAGAAAATAGTGTGACCAAAGCATTTATTTTTTTAAGTCAAGTTACCCAGGTGCAAAATAAAGACTGGTGATATCTTAATACCTGAAAGCCAGATTGTGGATCAGATAGTCCCTTTATGTTCTTTCTAGATTTTTGAGTCTGTGTAATCCAGTTTGGTTTTCCTAAAGATACTTCATGGTATGCTAAAATCATTTCCTGGACTTTCTATTATTACAATAAAATACTCAAGACATAAGTTAATGTCAAACAGTACTTTGTGCAATGTTTATTTAGATGTAACTGAGGTACACCTGTTTCTGTGGTTCATCGTTATATTTTTTATTACACTGAAAACCTCCTTGGTATTTTACACTTGGTATTTTACATTGATTGTTAAATTCTGAATTTATTTAAGTTTGGCCAACAATAATATTCATATTTCATGACTTTCTTCATGCAAAATTTGGACTCTAATTAAAGTTATTTATAATTAAATATTTAGTATTACAGGAAACAGTATGTGTGGACATTGAAAGGCTTAAAAAATATATTCACTTGAAGAATAGTTTTGCTGATCACTCTATAAGTATGTTGACTTTTACATTGCAAGCCATTAAAAAACTCTGTATATTTTATAAAAAATCTAGCTCCCTTTATATCGTACACAATATTAGAGAGTTAAAGGGTAAATCAGTATACTAGCAATTATTAGGCACATACAGTGTCTCACATGGTTTATTTCCACTATATCTGTGAAACAGTTATTATCCACAGTTGTCAGATGAGAAAATAAAAGCTCTGAGAATGTACATAAACTGCTTATGACAATTATAGGCAGTGGAATAATCATTTGAACTCATATTTATTTGACTTTAAACAAATGTTTAACTCTTTCCTCAAGTTAAATAAAGAGAATTTCCATTTCCATTAATAGAAAAATTAAGAAAAGCACTAAAAATATTTAGAGAACAGAGAAATATAAGAAGCACGAATGTTGAATTCTTTCCTATTTAAATATTTATTTTAGACTTCAGATTCTGCCTATAATGAAGTAACAGGGACTGGATTTAACATTTACACCATTAAAAAATTTAAAAACTAGGTAATATATTAAAAATAATTTTTAAACATTGGACATTGGGCAGCACAGAACTGTGGCCTCTGAGAGAAAGGAAACAAATAAAAGTGAGCACTATGTTATAAAACTTTTTTCCCAGAGAAACTTTCCAGATCATAGAGCAAAAGGAATATATTAGTCAGGATTCTCCAAGAACCAGTAGCATGTGAATATTTTTATAGAAAGAGATTTATCTTAAAGAATTGGCTTGTGCATTATGGAGGCCGGCAAGTCCAAAATCTGCAGTGTGGGTAGGCAGCGCGGAGATCCAAGGAAAAGCCAATATTGCAATTCAGGTCCTAAGGTTATCTGTTGCAGAATTCTTTGTTGCTAGGGGAGGGGGAGGCCAGACTTTTATTTAATTCAGGCCTTCAACTGATAGGATGATGCTTACCCACATTATAGAGAGCCATCTGCTTTACTCAAGAGTTCACTCATTTAAATAATTTCAATACAAAATTATAAACTAAAATATAAAATAAAAGAAAATCTAGATAAATTTGATTTTGTCAATGTCTTCTTAGATACAACACCAAAGACATGATCCGTGAAAAAAGGAATTGATAAACTTATCTTCGAATTTTTAAAAATTCTGCCTGTGAAAGAAACTGCTAAGAGATTCTAAAGGCAAGACACAGACTGGGAAAAAATATCTATAAATGACATATCTGATAAAGTATTGTTTTCCAAAAAATATATATATATATGTACACACACACACACACACACACACATATATAAACTCTTAAATTCAACAATAAGAAAACAAACAACCTGTTTAAAAAATGCTCCATATCATATATCATCAGAAAAATGCAAACTTAAACAACAATGAGATATCACCACGTACCTATTAGAAAGGCCAAAATCTGGAACAAAGAAAACACCAAATGCTGATGAGGATGTGGAGCAACAGAAACTCTCAAATATTGCTGGTGAGAATGAAAACTGGTATAGTTTCTTTGGTTTCTTACAAAAGTAAACATTCTCTTAATACACAATTTAGCAAGTGCTCTCTTTGGTATCTCCTCAGAGGAATTAAAAATGTATGTTTCCATGAAAACTTGCACATGAATATTTTAGCATCTTTATACATAATTGCCCAAATTGAAAGCAACAAGATGTTCTTCAGTAAGTTAATAGATAAACAAACTGTGGTATATTTAAACAATGGAATATATCTTAGCCTATGAAAGAATGATCTATTAAGCTATGAAGACATATTGCTAAGTGAAAGAAGCCAATTTGAAAAGGCTATTTATTATATGGTTCTAACTATATGATATTCTGAAAAAGGCAAAACTATGATGCAGTAAAAATATCAGTAATTACCAGAGTTTAAAGGAAGTGGTGGATTAGTAGGCAGAGTACAGAGAATTTTTAGGTTAATGAAATTACACTATATGATACTATAATGGTAGATACATGTTATTATACATTTGTTCTGACCCATAGAATGTACAAAACCAAGGGTGAGTCCTAAAATAAACTATGGACTTAGGGTGATAATGATGTGTTAATATAGTAAATGTAACAAATGTACCATTCTAAGGGCAGATGTTGATAAAAGAGGAGGCTATACATGTGTGGTCATTGTGGGTATATGAAAAATCTCTGAATATTCAATTTTGCTGTGAACCTAAACCTGTTATAAAAATAAAGTCTATTAAAATAATAGTAGTAAATAAAAATTGATCTTATCCAAAAACATCTTCACAGGAACATTCAGAATAATGTTTAACCACATATCTAAGGACAAGTTGACATGTAAAATTAACCATCACAAAGGGAAACACCAAGAAAAGTACAGCGGTAGCACTGTTTTGAGAGGACAGAGATCAGAATTCAGTAAGTCCGAATTAACTGGAATTTGCAGGACAGAGTTATAGGAAAAAGGGATCTGTTCATAAAGAGTTCTAGAAATCTAGTTGGGTTCTCTTGGATTCTTACTAAGATGTTCATGTCTTGAGTGAATCTTCACAATGTTGGGAGATTAAGGGTGGCAAAGCTATGGGTAAATGGTTTCAAGAGCTTTCGAAAGGCTGGATATTGTTTAGATTTCCACCATACAGAGTGAAGCACATTTATTAATCACTTGGGTCATTCAATAAGGAACAAAGAAAATTGAGTCCTTCTGAATTATAAGCAATGCATGGCTTAATTATTCTTATAGCAAAGTTTATTTCATAGCTGCCATGACAAAATATATGATCAAGTCTCAAAGTATCATACAAACTTAATATCAAATAACTGAACTCTCTTATTAGAACCAATCCGGCCCTTAACAAAACAAAATTAAAAAATTTCAGACTCTTAGGACCATTTAGTGTACAATGTCTAGTATTCAACAAAAAGTTACTAGACGTGTGAAGAAGCAGCATAATGAGACTCATGATCAGAAAAATAGGACTCAATAGAAATAGACTCCAAAATAGGAGAATGATGGAATTAGCAGGCAAGGATTTAAATAGCTATTATAACTACATTTATGTATTCTAAAAATTATGAAGATAATAAAAAAGAAAGAAAATATATACATAGAGAAATAAGCAAAATTGTAGATCTGAAAAATATAATACCTAAAATCAAAATTCATGGGAATAAATTAACATTAAATTAGACACTGTCAAATAAATTTAATTAACTTGAAGGCAGGACAACAAAAGCAAAATTAAAACATAGAGATAATAAAAACCAATGAAAATGATGAGTTTCAGTGAAGAGTGAACTGTAATTGATAATTGCATTACCAGAAATGGTACAAACATTCGAATTAATAGACAGAAAAAGTTAAACTAGATTTAAAAAAGCAGGATCCAATTATATTCTCTCTACAAAAAAAAAAAAAGAAAAAAAGAAGAAAAAACATTAAATAATAGAGTTAAAAGAAAAAGCATTGAAAAAGATATGTCATGCAAAAAAATATTAAGTCAGCCATTATGATAAGTGGCCTGGTATTATCTCAAAAATTAAACACAAAATTACCATATGATGCACTAATTCTATTCCAAGGTATATACCCACAAGAATTGAAAAAAGGTATTGAAATACTCATATATGAATGTTCATAGCAGTGCTATTCACAATAATAAAAGGGTGGAAGCAACCCATATGTATATCAATTATTGAATGGACAAAGACAATGTTTTACATACAATGGAATATTATTCGGTCATAAAAAAGAACAAAGTACTGATACTTACTACAACATGGATGAGCATTATATCAAATGAAAGAAGCCAGACACAAAGGTACCTTGTTTTCATATGATTCCATTTATTTGAAATATTTAGAATAGGCACATCTTTAGAGAGAGAAGGCAGATTGGTGGTTTCCAGGGACTAGAAGAAAACCATGGGGTGGTGGGAAGTAATGGCTTAATGGGCATGGGGCTTTATTTTTGGGTGATTAAAATGATTTTTAACTACATAGCGGAAGTAGTTGTACAATTTCAGAATGTACTAAAGGTCACTGAATTGTACACTTAAAATGAATAATTTTATGTTATATGAATTTAGCCTCAATAAAAAATTGTAAAAAAAAAAAAAAGAAGAAAGCTAGCGTGGCTACATTATTATCACATAAAGTAGCTCAATTTGAACTGCTTCAGAGCAATGGATAAATTACAATTTGTTCAAATACAGCCCGGCAATAGAAAATTGCACTGGATAAAGATGGTCATTTCATAATGATAAATGGATTAATTTATCAAGAAAATATAACAAGAACTGTTATGGAAATGTACAATAAGATATATTCTGTTTCACTCTGGAAAACAGACTCAGGATCAATGAATGTGAATCATAGGAAGTAGCTTAGTGTAAATAACATAACTAATGATAAATAGTTTCAACTGATGAATTAAAGGCAACATGGCTAAATGAAAGAATATAGCCTCAAGCCTGAATTAAAATCCCAGTTCTACTGCTTAGTAACATTATGACCTTGTATAATTTACTTAACTGCTCTGATCATCAATTTCTCACCTATAAAATAGTAATAATAAAACCTGCTTCCCAGTGATGTGAGAAATACATGAAATTATGTATGTAAAGAAGAATAAGAACCATAGTAAATGTTTAATAAATATAATTATAAACAACTACTGGAAGATATTGATATATTTCTACTGAAAGGTTCTGGTGTAAGTAAAAAATATAATACATTTCACTAGGGGAATGGAAATCAAAGTGAGGATGTAATATAAGAAATAAGATTTTTTCTAGTCTCTATCTCTCTTAGAGACACAGAACCCAGACAGAGTTTGCCTTCTTCTTTTTTCTTTCTCCTGCTTTCTGCTTCTCAAGTTGTCAGTTCTCAAGACAGCTCTAACATAAGTAAATGTCCCATAGTCAATATCATATTTTAAGTCCTTATTATCACTTCCCTGAATGATGGCAATACCTTATATCTACTCATCTCATTTCTCTAGTCTCTTCTGTTCTAAAAAACTTGACCAAGATTATATTTTAGAACCCAAGGTTTTTAATGGCTTATTATTTTTTAAGAAATGAATATTAAATTTCATAAGCTACATTTGAGAGCCTTTATGGCCTGTCCCCTACCCATTATCTATGATGTTGTCCAGTCCAAACCTAAATACCTGCTCTTTTACCTCCATTCTTTGCTCGTCGTTATTTCCACCTGAAATGCCCTTCCCCATCATCTCTGAATGTCTAAATTCCAAGCCAAACTCACACATTCTATTCATATCTTTTATGAAATCCCTAACAGGAAATAATTTCTCCCCTCTGAATTTCCAGAGCACTTCATATCGATCTCTCTTCTAGAATTTATATTTTCTATGTTGGATCATCATTACTGATGTACATGTTTTATCTCCCCTTCTACACTATAAGCTCCATGACTAAAATGCCTATCTGACTCATCTCTGGATCTAGAAAAGTACCTTATACTTAGTGGGTATGCAATACAAATTTGATTTTATTAATTAATAAATCAATTAAACAATCAAATAAATTAAATAAATAGGATTTTTGTACTAAAAGCAATGTTGTAACTGAACCTTATAGGTCATTCAGTAGTTTCCTTTGTTTGCAATAATAATGCATAATATGTTCCATAGTCTCTTTCCTGTTAAATGAAACCAATAGATTTAAGACTCTAATAAACAGTTAGAACTAAAAATTTAGTATGTTTCTATTTTTTGAGTGGGATAATTGCCATTTCAGGAATAGTGTTAAAAACATAAGAAACTACAGTTGAACCTTGAACAACATGAGTTTGAACTACACAGATACACTAATATACAGATTTTTTTCCCAATTAATATGCAGTCAGTCCTCTTTATCCCAGGTTTTTTGCAACCACCATAGACTCAATCAATCATGAATTGAAAACAGTATTTTCAAAACGGTTGAAAATAGGAATATTCCTATATATAAAGATTACCCTATATATAAGGATCTGGAGTGTTGAGGGCAGTCAAATAGAGTAACAGGGGATATCTCATTGAGAAAATGATATTTGGGCAAAGACAGGAAGGAAGTGATTATGAATTTATATATCTTGGAGAAGAGTATTTTAAAAGGGGAAACAGCTAGAGAAAAGGGCTGAAGTCAGAAGTACACCTGACATGTTTAAAGAACAGCCAGAACACTTTTGAGGTTGCACAGAGTGAACAAGAAGAAAGAATGGTAAGAGATAAACTTGGAGGGATAATATGGAAGTTTTGCATGGCCACTTAGGCAATAAAAACGTCACTTTTATTCTGAGCAAAAGTGAAATATAGAACCATTGCAGGAAGCAGACAAGTGGTAAGTCCTGACATTTTATAATAATCACTCAAGCTACTATGTTCAAAATGAACTGTATTTGAATAAGATGCAGGGAAAGTTAATGGCTATTGCAGTAATCTAAGCAAGAGATAATGTACAATAGGATCGGGTTGATAGTAGTGCAGGTGAAAAGAAGTGATTAACTGCAAGATATATTCTGAAGTCAAAGGTAAAGAGATTTCCTTACTGAAGGAATACAGGAAATGAGATAAAGACAGAAATCAGCAATGTCTCTAGTGTCTTTTGCCTGACCAAATGGAGAGATAGAGTTATCAACTGAGATACAGAAAGCTGAAGGTGGAGCAAATTTGAGGAATAGGATTAGTAGTTCATTTGAACAGGTCAAGAATGAGATATTAATTAACCAAGTAGAGATGTTGCAGACACAGTTGGATACAATAAGTCTGAACTTGGTAAACAAATTTCATAATCATCATCATAAAGATGGTACTCATCCATGAGACTATATGATATCATTATGAGAGTGAGTGGAGATAGAGAAGATCTAGGACTGAACCTTGGGTTGCTTAACCCAAAATGTTAAAGAAGAAGCATCAGCTAATGAGACTGAGAAAGAATGACTTATGAGCTTTGAAAAAAACCAAGATATTGAGATATGAGCATTATCAGGGAATATAAAATTAATATCCTCTTTGGGAATCTTAACATGCTTTCTCGTAATTTCGTGAAGATTTTCATTACAAGCAGAGAACTGTGGTTTATATTTTACAAGAAAGAGCATGAACTATAGAGACTAAGAATCTGAATTAAAATTAAAAAAAAAATTACCTCTAACCCACTGTGTATGATGCTAATCAAGATATATATATATATATATATATCTTTAGCATTCCATTTTTCATCTGTAAAATATAAATAATGGGTATGTAAAATGTGTACAAATTATTTTAGCTTATCTTTTTCAATGCCCCACCTGCTATGAATAATTCTAGATTCCTCATATTTCAGTTCATTTGTAGTAGTAGAAAAAGTCAAATGGTTAATATCTCAGTACATGTTTTAACTTCTAGGGGTACTTTCTTATTTATCAGAAGAAAATATTTTGCCAAAGGCTTGCATTTTTAGATTTACCTGTTTTGGCATATTATAGTTGGTATAGTTTGTAACAGGTCTTTCCCTTTTGTTTCAAATGGAAATCAACATACTATTGTGAAACATTCACAGACCTGAATTTCTAAATTCCTCAAAGTCTAATTTTACATTAACATCTTGTAAATCATTGACTTTTAATAGCCTTAGTGGAGTGCTTCCCCAGGAAGACAAACATGTAAAGCACTAGTGGCATGAGATTTGAAATCTTCCTTTTATATCAATGTCCAGTGTTTTGGTGTGGTCCTGTTTAACGTATGATTAGTTGGCACCCATATCCTAAAAGAGTATGTAGTGAAACTCTTTCCCAAAATACCACTCTTTATATAAAAACCTTCTCAGCTCAATCAATTAAAAATCTCTGACTATTACCATCATATATATATATTGTGGGTCCCAGGCCTGGCTGGTCCCACGTCTGGCTGTGCTCCAGGCTCATGGCAAGGAATAGGACCCTGGATTTAGAATGCTACATTAGTGTAGTAGGGTGCTTGTGCCTAATATATGTAAACGTAATTCAGTTTCTTGTATCACACATGTGTGGCTGAATACCACTATTGTACTCTGATATGTGTGGAGCCCATGCAGTCCCCTGGGGAGTAGAAGCAGAAGCGCATTCTCTGCAATAGAAGTGCACTCTCTGCAATAAAGTTGGTACCTGCCATTTCATTCTCACGCCGGCCCCTCATGCATCCTTCCAACTAGGCGTCTCACCACAGAAAGCTTCCTTTCTCCATCAGCTTGGAGCTGATGTGATGTGATATATATAGACACACTTATTAGTAACTCAAGGATAGAGACCTGGCCTTATGCATACATTTACCTCATACCATTTAAACTTAGTAGTTACCCTAGAATATGTGTTGACTTGATAATAGCAGCATACACATTTTTTTTCCCAAACGCCATTGAATATTTACCAAGACAGACCATATCCTGGGCCATAAAACAAAATTCAACAAATTTAAAATATTTGTAATTTTTAGAGTATGTTCTCTGAACATAATGGGATCAAACAAAAAATCAATTACGGAAGGACAACGGAGAATCTCTATACTTGGAAATAGCCTAAATATTTCATGGGACAAGGGAGAAGTCACAAAAGAAATTTTAAAAATGTGTAGAACTAAAGAAAAATAAAAATACACATATCAAAATATATGAGATGCAGTTAAAGGCTCAAATCAATAATCTAAGTTCCTACCTCAAAAAATTAGAAAGGGAATAGCAAAATATACCCAAAGCAGAAGAAGGAAGAAAATAATAAAGATACAAATATAAATCAATGCAATTGAAAACAGGAAAACAAAAGAGAAAATCAATGAAACCAAAAGCTGAGTCTTTGGGAAAAAAACAAAAAACAAAAAACAATAAAATCGATCGAGCTCTACTATAAGACTGACAAAGAAGAAAATTAGCAAAGACATAAATTACCAATATTAAGGATGAAATAAGACATCACTACAGAACCAGTAGCTACTAAAAAGATAATAAGAGAATGCTACAAATAATTTTGCACTCATAAATTCAATTTAGAAGAACTGGACAAATGCCTTAAAAACCACAAACTAATAAAGTTGAATAAATACAAGTCAACCTAAATAGTCCTATCACCTTTAAGAAAATCGAATTTGTAATTTAAAACCTCTCCAAAAAGAAACCAAACCCAAATGTTTCACTGAAGAATTCTACCAAACACTTAAAGAGTTAGTATTAATTTTATACAATCTCCTCTAGATTATAAAAGAAGAGAGAATGTTTTCAACACATTCTATAAGGCTAGCATTAACATGATATCAAAGCCAAATGAGGACCGTACAAAATAAAAAAAAAGAGAGAGAAGAAAAAAGAAATCTACAGACAAATACTGCTCATAAACTTAGATATGAAAGTTGTCAACAAAATGTTAGAAAATTGAATCCAGCAATGTATAAAAAGAATTATACATCATAACCAAGTGGAATCTATTCCAGGTATGGAAGACTGGTTCGACATTTGAAAATTAATCAATTTAATCCATTACATCGACAAGTTAAAGAAGAAAAATTAAATGACTATATCATTTGACACAGAAAAGGCCTTTTACAAAATCCAACATTAAATCATAATAAAAACTCTAAGCACGTTAGTAACAGAGCAGAATTATCTCAATTTGACAAAAAGCATTTATCAAAATTTCTGGCTGTCATCATACCTAAAAGGTGAAAGGCTGAATATTTTTCTCTAAGATCAGGAATAAGGTAAAGATGCCTACTTTCTGTACATCTATTAAGCTGGAAGTTCTAGTCAGTGTAATAAGGTTTGAAAAAGAAATAAAAGGTATGCAGATTGGAAAGAAAACAATAAAATTATCTCTATTTGCATATGATATGATTGTCTACATTGAAAAGGTGAAGGACTTTTCGAAAAAATTCTAAAACTATTAAATGAGTTTAACGTTAGGATTCATGAGCAACAATAAAAATCAAGTACAGTTTTATATACTAAAAACAAACAAGTGGAAAACAAAATTAAAACCACAATATTATACATAATTGCTCCAGATAAAATGAAATTCTGAGGTATAAATTTAATAACATATATAGAGGACTTCTATCCTGAAAATTACAAAATGTTGAAAATAAATCAAAGACCTTCATGGATTTATGATTCATGGATTTGTGTTCATAGATTGTAACATTTGACATTGTAAAGACATCAGTTTTCTCTGAATTGCTTTACAAATTTAATGCAATCCTGTAAAAAAGATGTTGAAAACATATTTGATGAATAGATACTTTATATACTGTATTTACATACAGATTAATATTTTATATGTACTTACAGATGTAAACTTTCACAATTTAATTCTATTATGTTATTAAATTTCTGTTCCAATTTCATACTGGCATGTCCTAAAAATTACTTAACTTTTGCTAGGTTAAAAGTGTTAGTGAAACATCACAGGATAAATAGCCTATAGACTTGATTTCCAACTTATTGGATTAATTTTTTTTATTTTTCAATTACAGTTAGTATACAACAGAGTATATTAGTTTCAGATGTACAACATAGTGATTAGAATTTATAAAACTTACAAAGTGATCACCCCGATAAATCCAGTACCCATCTGACATTTACATAGTTATCATAATGCTACTGTCTATATTCCCCATGCTATATTTTAACCCTAACCCTAACCCTCATATTTATCTAATTGAAAAAAAGTTATGGTTGATAATTTCTGTGTTCTAGCTAAGAATTTTTTGTTTACCCCAAGGTCACAAAGATTTTCTTCTAAAATTTTATAATTTTAAGTTTTATATTTACATTTACCACATATTTTAAGTTAATTAATTCTTTTATAGTGCAAGAGGAATTTGAGAATTTTTTTCCATAGAAATGTCCAATAGGTCCGGCCCTATTTGTGTAAATGACTGTCCTTTTTCCACTGAACTGCCTTAGCGCCCTTGGTGAAAATTAGTTAACCATACATGTGTGAGTCTATCTCTGAGCTCTATATTTATTATTATTATTCCACAAGTCTATCTTTTAGCCAATACAACACTGTGATAGATTAAAGAGATAAATTGCAATGATATAAAAATGTGTCTATGACAATTATATATAATTATATAAATATTTATGATATTTTAAGCATATAAAAATTTACAGAATATATAAATTGTGTACTTAATATTTGTCTACTTCTATGCTCTGGCTTGTCCTTAATAATTATACTAATAATTTTGTTTTTAATAATGTTTATATAATTATTTATAATAATTATATATATGCCAAAAAGATAATATAAATTATTTTCAAACACATATGAAGTATTTACGGTTGTATTTTTAAATAATTATTCGGCCTATTTCTGTCAATATATTGTCTTTACGTAATATTTTAATTAAATTTATTTTGTTTTTATTAAAGTATAGTTGACATACACTTGAAATAAATATAATATTATGTCAACTATACAATTATATTTTTACCAGGCCACAAAGAAATTCTTTTTTTTTTTCAAAATAAATGCAAAATTTAATGGGAAAAAAGTACAAAGTGAAAGGAAAGGAACAAAAACAGTCAATGAATGAAGGAGTAAATGAACTAACACGCGAAGCAGTTTTAGAAAAGCGTGTTAACATAACAGACTAGCAAGCCACACTTCCCTTGGGGCCTCTTATCCAATAATATAAGCCCCACTTAACAGGGAACCCACATATAGACATACAAATACAATGCAGTCACTCTGCACCATTACAAACCACTTAAGCTCAGGTTACCCCTAATTGGGGTGACCATACCTCCTGGTTAGCCTGAGACAGTTCTGGCTTATGCCTATTGAATTGGCATGAGCCAGCTCAGTTTGGACAATAAATTATGTGGCAATTCCACCCAAAATCAACTTGGTTCATGAAAGACATGATAGTAAATGCCAGCATGATCCTACTGACAGCAGTAAAGCCAAGAGATGATAATGACAAAAAAAAAAGGAGGGGGCAAATCAGACTCTGCAGGCAGGGGTCACATTCCATGATGGGTAGCTTGTTAAATAATGGCAAGTTTTAAGCTCACTTTGTGCACCAAGGATTAATTGGGTCTGAGCTAAAGATGACAAAATTCCAAACACAAATACCACAGGGAGGTGCAGCGCGGTTCACTAAAGCTGATGGGACCTGCGGAGGCAGCTCAGACCCCAGAAAATGCAACAACGACAGGTCTCCACAGAGATATCCTGCAGGCAGGTAACCAGCCACAATTCCAGCCTTCCAGTGTGCCCTGGGGGCAGCCAGCAGGTGGATGGGTAGCAGAATCTGCCACCAGGAGTCCCCAGATGGGCCCATGAAGCAGGCATCCTCATTTCATATATAACTAGTAAACCCACTGAGTCATGGAGCCTCATCCTCAGAAATACAGTCCATGTCTATCTTAGGTAGGCTGGTTTACCTGTTTGGATACCCACGGTGAAGCATCAGTTATGAGTCACAACCAGAGGTGGATTTACTAAGAAGCTAAGGAAGCCTAATCCTCAAGGCCTCTCCCAAGGCCCCATACCTAACTGAGTATTCGTGTTTGTTTTCTTGAAGTTTCAAGAAAAGTTCAAGTTTCTATCCCTCAAAATCTAGATCCAGCCGTGGTTGTGCCATAACACTGGGAAAATTTTCACTTAGAGCCTAAAACCTGCTCTGCTCCTGGTGAGCAGAGCCCCTCACATGCAAAGGCTGCCTTTTTCTGGCTATGCCTCCATGAGCACACACAGCTCACCCCTCCACCCCCCTATAAATGGAACACCATCTCAGAAGGGCAGGAGGAAACCAGGACTTGGTCCGGCAAATCGATACAGCAGGCTATGGGAGGGAAGATGGAGGACATGAAGAACTACCAATCCGAAATCAATCAGTGCAGTTTCCTAAGGTTCCTGGCCAGAGAGTGCACTAACCTGAGCTCCTCAAGGTAGAGCTTTACTATGGGAGTCTGTATCCTGCACAGAGCTTTATCAACATTAATGGAATCCTTACTTTAGTCTATTCATTTCCACCTCTCATTTTATCAGGCCATATTTTCAACCCTGATCCTTTTAATGTTTTGTAAACCAACAGGAACATAGCAGAATCAATGCTTCTGGTACTTCCTTAAAATCTATTTCTTTAAGAATGCAGCCAAATGAAGGAAAGCTCCTTTGCTGGTAGTTTTTTCTTAAACTGGCCACATATATCAGATACCTTCATCTTTTGCCCTGTGACTCAGCCAGGAAAAAGGAAACAAGGGCCTTGAGATAAAAACCTCTTCCCAGATAAGCACTCTGGGCATCTGGCATTCTCAGGATTGGTTTGGGGCCTTTAATGGAGTCAAACACTTAACACACATGTGGAGTTGGTCCCTGTTGATAGGTAGCACCACCGGGGCACACAGAAAATGGCTTTGGGCTGCTGTTCCATTTACATTCACAGTGAAAATACCGGATATGGTTGTTCATGTTCCACTTTCATCTGTAAAGAAATTCCAAACACTGTCATTACAAGATGTTTATTACCCACTTCTCCCTATATATTATAGGGATACTTTATACATAAGAAAGGCTTAGAGATAGTTTTAGTTTTTAAAA
Source organism: Pteropus medius (assembly GCF_902729225.1). NCBI lineage: Eukaryota > Metazoa > Chordata > Mammalia > Chiroptera > Pteropodidae > Pteropus > Pteropus medius. The sequence goes on along the minus strand of NW_024353517.1, from coordinate 7,521,055 downwards.
ATCAGGGAATCTGTGTTACTTATAAAAATAATGGGAGAGGATATTATTTGTCTTTATGCTCATGCCAAAATAAAAATTTAGAAGTATTTTAAAAGTTATTATTGAAATTAGGCTCTGGATTAGAAAAATTAACATACAAAAGGGAATTGGGCAAATTTGGCAGCATGTGCACCAGACCATGCGGCTACACCAAGACACCGAAAGAGTTGCCATCTTGAGGCCGAATAACTAGGCCGAACATCGCGGGCAAGGGCCTTCGCTAGAGCGACACATAACTGCTCCACCAAGGAATAGTGACGCTGTAAATGGAAGACCAGACACTGGCTCTGAAAAAAAAAATAAACCTCATCAGTTTTGGATTCCAAAATTCATGGCTTTGACATGTTTGCATAGAGAAGGGTGGTCTGCCAGGCCCAGGGTAGCCTGGGAGTGGGGGCGGGGAAAAGAACAAGGCTGTAAACACTGGAGTCGTACTGGCTCCCAGTCCGTTGTCACACCATGTTACTGGACAAGGGTCACAAGGTGTAATTCAAGCAACTTAACACATGAAAGTCTAAAGTCCACTCTTGACATGTAAGTGTGTGTGCATTAATTCTTCTTGTCCTTGTTCTTCCTCAGAGGCTGCTGCGAGGTGGTGTGCACGGCCTGAGACCTCAGGGCCTCCACCGCGGCCTTCCAGCGGTTGAAGGCGTTAGTCTTCTCCTCCAGCTCCCGGTGCTTTTTCTCCACCTTGCGCTTCTTCTCTTTGTGGACCCTCTTGAGGTGCTCAAACTTCTCGTGGAGCTCTCTTTACTTCTCCTTCAGCTCCAGCTCTGTCTCCTTCACTTTATTGATGAACATCTGCCTCATCTCTTCCTCCTTCCTCTGCAGCTCACTTAGGAACTCCTTCCTCTTGGTCTTGTAGGTCTCCTGCAGACCAAGGGGAAGGAGTTCCTAAGTGAGCTGCAGAGGGAGGGCTGGCTGTCCCCATTGCTGTCCTGGAAGCTCATCTCCTCCAACTTGCAGCTTCGGTAGAGATCATAGTGCCGACTGTGGGTCTGCTTGGGGAGGTCCTCCATGTTCACCCGACCAGCATCTCCTGCAGCTTCACGAAGTCGCAGCGATTCTCCTTCTCCACCTGCACCACTCCCTGTGAGTACTGCTGTTCTCAGACCATCTTGTTCCCCACTTTCATTTCCTCGACGCTGCCCATCACGGCAAAGGGCATTCATGACTGCGTTAATCTCTGCAACAGCCTTGTCATCGTGGGGAAATGGTAGATCTAGACCCCATTGCTGACCAGCTATCCAGCCCATGATCTTGATCTTGAACTTGTAGAGCTCAATGTTGGAGATGGTGTCAGCCTTGGCAATGATTGGAATAATGTTCACCTTTTGTCCAGTTTCTTCATGGTCGCCAGATCCAGGGACTTGAAGGAGTGCCCGGTGGGTGTGATGAAGTACAGGCACACTTGGATCCTCGTGTTGTGGTAATAGAAGAGTGAGCGGCGGATCTTCAGCTCCTACTGCAGATAGTTTTTAAACTGCGCATCGATGAGGTCGACTATGGGCCTGTAACTCATCCTTATATATCTGACCATATAGCATCCATATCGATGTAGTCGACTATGGGCCTGTAACTCACCCTTGTATATCTGACCATATAGCATCCATATGGTCAGCTTGAGCTGCATGTTGCTCTCTTGGAGGTCATAGGTCTAGGGCCGCAGGTGCACACAATCCTCGTGGTGGCTGGCTTCCTCGGTCTCGAAGGTCGTGTTGAAAAGTGTGTTCATCGGTGTGGATTTGCCAATTCCTGTCTCTCCCACACAGAGGATGTTGAAGCTGAAGCCCTGAGTGACCAACTTTCTGACCAGCTGGTCGGGGAGGCTGTAGAATATCATATGACCGCCCAGGGAGAGGCTCCGGGACGCTGGCTCTCCATTCCAGAAAGGTTCTAGGTCAATGGCCGCCATGGCGAGCTCTGCACCGGGTGGGCGGGTGTGGGGGGGCGAGCACCCATGACTGTGACGGTGACAAGCCGGCTGCGGGACGCTCTCTGCCTGGGCAGCTACGGCTGAATGGATCCAATATCCACAAAGAAATTCTTTAAAAACTTCTAAGTACTTAATATCAGAAAACACAATCTATGGTTAAAAACAAGAAAATTTGACACTAAATGAGTTGAAATTTGGATCAGGAAGCTAGAAAAGGAACCATAGAATAAGCCTAAACTAGGTAAAAGAGAGGACATATTAAAAATAAAAGCAAAAATTAATAAAATAAAATTGTTTATTATACTAAAAATTGCGGAAAATCATAAAGCAGAATGTTTTGCTAATTTTATAAGGCTAGTAAAACTATGATAACAAAAAAGAGATAAGGACAATATAAAAATATGAAACAGTTTTGCTTAAGTACATAAATATAAATACATTAAATAAATTAAGCAAATCTAATCCAGCAGTGTGTGTTTGTGTGTGTGTCTGAGAACTATATCATCGGTGGGATTTATCATAAAAGATAAATTATACTCAAATAGAAAAATGATCAGTTTTCTTACATATCTTAACACATTAAATTTGAGAAATGTTTAGATTAGATCAACAAATACAGAAAAGTTACTTGGTAAAACTCAAAATTCATTAATAATTTAAAATAAAAGCAGTAATGTTTTGGCAAAGCAGGGATAGAGGGAATTCCCTTAACCTGATTATGGGATATCTACTAAAAATCAACCACAAACATCATGTTTCATGGTGAAACTTTAGATGAATTTTAATAAAACAAAGTTAATGGATGCAAAAATTGACCTGAATAATGAAGAGAAATATAACATTTTCAGATAGGAAGTATTAATATCGAAATGTAATTTCTCCCAAATTTATTAATCTATTCCAATTCTGATTGAAATCACGGAAGGAGATAGAGAGGTGAAGCAAAGATAGATATAGATAGAAAAGAAAGAAAGAGAATGAAATTGGAAGAATGAGGAATAAAAATAGGCAGCACAATATAGAAAAATATACAAAAAGAGAGAACACTTCTTGCTTCAACGTTTCACTGTATCATTAATAATCATAATTTTGCGGTTGTCTACAGAAACAGTGCAATGTGACAGATTAGAGTTCCCTAAAATAAACTTATTTATGTAAAAAAATACTTGATATATGATGGAAATGACATTACAAATAAAAGAGGAATAAAAAGTAAATTCAGTAAATGATGCTGGGACAACTGGCTATGTACAGAGAAAAATATTAAATTCATTTCTTTTTCAAACCATAACAAGTAAATTCCACATAAATTACTTCAATGTGAGAAAAATACTTTAAAACTACTAGAGAAAAACATAGGAGGATAACCTTGGGTCCGCAGACTTAAAAGTGTTACTTTGACCAAACACAATTTGCAAAATTCATAAAAAAGTTGATTAGTAAACATGACTATATTGATTTATACAATTATTATGACCAATGACAATACGATAAGGTGAGTGATAAATCAGAGCATAGAAGTAGATATTATAAAATATGCAACAAACAAAATTAGTGTTGAGAAAATACTAAAAGCTACAACCAATCTTTATCTTGACTGTGTTGGTGGGTCTGTGGATCATTAAAAGTGATCAAATTGTATACTTTAAATATATGCATTGTATTATATGTCTATTAAATCTCACTTAAATATTTAAAAATTGATAGAAAAATGACTCATTAAGAAGTCAGGCAAAATATATGAAAAGGCAATTAACTAACAAGGAAAATTGAATGGCCAATAAGTATAAAAGAGATATTCATTCTCACTAGTAATCAGCAAAATACACATAAGAGTAATAGTGGTTCTATTTCAAAACCATAAATAAGATTAGCCAAATTAAAAAATGGTGACAATACCAAATCTTGGTATACATTATAGAAAATCAAAAATCTCATATACTGCTACTAGGAGTGTGAAATAGCATAAACTTATCAGAGAGTAGTTTTTGCAATCTTGACCAAAGTTGAAAATGTAAATATGCACGAATATGCAAAGGCTCAGCAATTTTAATTTCAAGTGGTAGAAAAAAATTCTTATGTGTATGTGCTACATGGTACACACACAAAAATTTTTATCGAAATAATATTTGAAGTAGCAAAAACAGAACTAATCAAAATGTATAGCATTAGAACGGATAAATAAGTTATAATTCCTAAATTTAGAGATTTAATACTAGGCAATAGTTAAGATTTATAGAAATCACAAATAAATTATTGAATAAACAGTTTTTAGAATGAAATGCATAGAGTAAAATAATATAATTAAAAATTAAAAATACACAAAACTATACTATGTATTCTATAAAGATGTACATTTAGGTAGTAAAAGTACAACAACATTGGCTGGAAGGATTTAAATATGTCAAATTTATTTTGGAGGTTACTTCTGGAAGAGATAGAGAAAAAGATAAACAGTACTAGGGTGGAACAAAAGAGATTTTAATTTTATCCATAATGATCATTTTCTTTAATTAAAAATTGTGTGTGTGTGCATGAAGCACTGAAATTTGTAATATTATTCTATACATATTTCTGTGATTTTTAATATTTTGTCACAAAACAGTAACTGTGTATATTTTAAGATCACAACAAGCTAATAAATTCAGATCTCATCAAAAAATCGCAAAGCACTAAATACTGGTAAGGCATACGATCCTTATTTAAACAAAGATTTAGGCAAAACATGTACCCATTTTCCATGAAATAATGATAAATAAATGTACTTTCAAAGCCTTTCGATCTTTTCATTATTCTTCGTGTAATTGGTTATTAAGTGAAAAACACATCAGTGACCAAATTGCAAATGCCCAGAAAAAATGACAATAACAAAGTGAAGGAACCAGACGGAGGTGGGAGAGGGAATGTATGTGCATGTGTTTCCAATGTTCCATACCAGGCTTAGCTCGTTGTTGACATTCCATAAATGTTAAACAAAAATAATAATAATGGGTACCATCTGCATGCCAAATTTAGACTGGTAGAAACATACAGGATTGACAGCCCGAAAGGTCAGACTTCCTTTACTGATTATTCCCAACATGTACATTTTCTTAACTCAGTTAATAGCATAGATATTCTCTCAGTCACTAAGGTGAAAAGCCACCATTATCTTTAATTGTACTCTCTCCAACATCACTAACAAATCCTTTTCAGAAACCTACCTGTCTTCAGTCTCTTCCTCTTCTAAATCATATTTAACCTTTCTGTCATTCGTTTTCATAAAAAAAAAAAAATGCAAGTCTAGTTATATTGTTTACTTGCTCAGAAAACCTCTAATAATGCTTCATTGTCAAGAGCATAAAATCTTAATATTTTAGCTTGATATATAATACTTTTTAATGTATTGCCTCAACTCATGCTTCCAACATAATATGCTACATCACATGAAAACCTACTCATGTATCTTGCATGCCCCACATACAAGGCTAATTGACATTTATCAAAGAAAATGCCCCATACATTTGTAAATACTCATACTTTTTCTTCATCATGGAACGATCATTTTCTTATCTCTACCTATTGATTCCTACCCATTCTTCAAAGCTCAACTTAATATTAACTCCCCTGCAAAGACAACACTGATTCTCCCAGGGTAATTTAATTCCTCTCTCTTTTATTTCCCTTTTAACATATTATTTGTATCTTTCACACCATATAATATTCTGCTTTGTCTTACTGATTATAGCTTAAATTTATTAAACACATTATATCAGATATTCTTCCAAGTTCCTTTTATTATTATATTTGTATATTAATAAAATATTATATATTAACTTGCATAATCTTCCCCAAAATCCTAAAAGGTTATTACTTTACAGATGAGAGAACTAAGGTATAGAGAAATCAACTAATTTGACCAGAGGTAGTAAGTGACAGAGCTGGGATTTGAACCCAAGGTGACTGCTCTTAACCACTAGACTAGTGGTGAGCTACCTGTCTTGCTACTAGATTCTGAGCTACTTGAGAGGAAATGATAGCCTTATCACCATTTCACCAATTTCTACCTCGATCTCATCCCTCAACCCACATAAACATCCATTCTTCACAGTACCTAACAGAGTTTTGTACAGCTGGTAAGTGTTACGTTATAGAAAGGAAAAAGGAAAAAAGTTTCAACTGGTATTATTTGAAGATATTATTATATTATTATTCAACTAATATTATCTCAACAAAGACAAATTAATCTATCATTTTTTCTACTCTTCTCTTCCAGGAATGGAGACTAAGCAGGACTTGAAAGTTTTTGGTTCTGGGCTATATTCCACACTAGGAGTAATTAATAGCTATTTTGTACTTCATATCCTCAAACTGGAAGCAGAACTATCCTGAAGATATTCTTAATATGCACAGGTAGTATTTAAGAAGGCTTAGACCTTTGAGACAATTAGGTCAAATTATCCACAAGGAAATCCTAGGAACTATATAAGAGGAGAGTATTATAGACTGAATATCTGTATCACTCTTCCTATCTGAAACTCATATATTGAAACCCTAGCTTCGAATGTGATGGTGTTAGGAGGTGGGGCATTTGGGAGGTAATTAGGTCATGAAGGTGGAGACCTCATCATAAATGGGATTACTGCTCTTTTAAGAAAAGACAGGAGAGTTTGCTTCTTCTCTCTCTGCTCTCCAACATATGAGGATATGGCCATCTGCAAACCAGGAAGAGGCCATTCACCAGACCCTCGATCTGCCAGCACCCTAATATTAGAATTTGTAGACTCCAGAACTGTGTCCAGACTTAAGACATGTCTACATGTACCCATTTGTTAGGATCCTGTAAGTGCCAGAGGGGAAAAAGAGTGCATTAAAAATTGATAATCAACTTATTACCAATTATTATTATTATCTTAATGTGTTGGGAATATTTGGGAAATTCTAATTTAATTTAGACAAATAAGGAAATGTGGAAAACTTAATATTTATTAGAGTGATTGTTCAATGAAACCAGTTTAAACGTCAGTGTAAAATACTTAAAAGTTTATTGAGAATAGACAATGTTTTTGTCTTGTTTTTTGATATATCCTGAAATCCATTGGTAGAGTAATAACAGTGACAATATAGTTAAATCTATCAGAACTTTGATGAAATCATGTAATTTTATAAAATAAGCAATTATAAGAAAATTAATAAGAAAGATGGGAGGGGAGGGTAAAGGGAAACAAATATAATGTAACAGAAGGAGATTTGACTTTGGGTGGTGAACACACAATAAAATATGTAGATGATGCATTATTGAATTGTACACTTGAAACCTATATAATTTTATTAACCAATGTCACCCTAATAAATTTAATTTAAAAAAATGAATAGCGTATTCTTTCCTATCTTGTAAAAATCAATTACATGAAAAAGGAAGCATTAACAACTCATTTTCAAATATTCCTATTTGACTAAATCCTAATCTCATCAATTCCTCCTACAGAAATAACACCAAAAGAGTAAAAAGTTATATATGAAAAGGTGCCTATAATAGTATTATTTTTGATATATATTTTTTCTTCTTCTTAAAGAATTCCCTCCAACATTCCCTGTAATATTAATTTGGTGGTGATGAACTCCTTTAGCTTTTTCTTGTCTGGGAAGCTCTTTATCGGTCCTTTGTTTCTAGATGATAGCTTTACTAGATAGAGTAATCTTGGTTGTCGGTTCTGGATTTTCATTCCTTTGAATATTTTGTGCCAGGCCCTTCTGGCCTGCAAAGTTTCTGTTGAGAAATCAGCTGACTATCTTATGGGAACTCCCTTGTAGATAACTTATTGTTTTTCTCTTGCTGCTTTTAAGATTCTTTCTTTGTATTTAACCTTTGAGATTTTAATTATGATGTGTCTTGGTGTGGACCTCTCTGGGTTTATATTGTTTGGGACTCTCTGAACTTCCTGGGCTTCTATGTATATTTCCTTCACCAGGTTAGGGAAATTTCCCGTCATTATTTCTTCGAATATGTTTTCAATTTCTTGCTCTCTCTCTTCTCCTTCTGATATCCTTATGATGTGAATGTTGCTATGCTTGATGTTGTCCTTAAACCATCTCCATATATTTAGATTCTTTCTTCTTGGTGCTGTTCTGATAGGGTGTCCACCTCTACCCCATCCTCTAATTGATAGCTGATATTATCTTCCGCTTTCTCTACTCTCTTGATTCCCTCTAATGTACTCTTCATTTCAGATATTATATTCTTTATTTCTGACTAGTTCCTTTTTATGTTTTCATCTCCATTTATATTTTCTATCTCTTTGTTAAAGTTCTCACTGAGTTCATCTACTCTTCCCCTAAGTTCATGAAGCATCCTTATAACCAGTGGTTTGAAGTCTGAACCTGGTAGATTGTTTGTCTCCACTTTGTTGAGTTCTTTTTCTGGAACTTTGTTCTGTTCTTTCATGTGGGACATGTTTCTTTGTCTCCCCATTTTGGCTACTTCCCTGTGTCTGTTTCTACATATTAGGCAAGATTCCTAAGCCTCCCAGTTGTAGTAGAGTGGCTTTATGTAGTAAGTATCCTGTGAGACCCAGTGGCACAGTCCTGAGAGGGCTCTAGCCGAAGACCAAGTTCAGTTACATCCTATGCACCTCCGAGGCCACCTAGTAAGAGTCACCAAGCAATCCACAGATGGCTGTCAACGTGCTGGGCTTATAGGTGTCTCAAGAGGCAAAGCAAGGCAGGAACTGAGACTGGCTGTTACTACTGTGGGGCTGGGGGCTGCTTAGCAAGAGGTACAGTGCACTCTGAGGCTAGATGCTGCTTCTCTAGGTTTTGTGAGCCCTTGAGAGATTTTAGGAAAGTCCATAGCAAGAGCCAAGATGAGTCATTTGTGTGGAATAAACCACTGGAAACAGCTTGGAAGGACCCACAGTTGAGAGAAGCAGGGGATTATCTGAGTGAAGTAACCTGTGTTATCCATGTTGATGACGACTCAGATATGGCAATGCCTGCATTTGCACATGGGAGAGGTGCTCAGCAAAGGAACAATGGATACTGCTAGCACTTCTATCCAGGAGAAAACCTCTTCGCCATTCCTTGCCCTGAAGCTGGACAACTCAGTGTCTCCCCATATGTTCCTGGTGCTCCTTGGGCAGCTGCCCCAGCACTGGAGCTCAGAGAGAGTGAGCTCATCAGCAAATAAGTCTGGGCATGGGCCCTTTCAGAAGAACACCTGCAATTCCCACAGCCCTCCATCTCACAAAGCCACAACCTCCACTGGTTTTCACAGCCAGAGGTTATTATGACTTCCTTTCCTGGCACTAGAACCCTGGGTTGAGAAGCCCAATGTAAGGCCAGGACCCTTTGCTCCTCAGGTTGGGGCGGGGCTCTGCCAACAAGATAACCCTCCTGATTCTTGATTGCCGCACATGGTTGTGGGACTGGTTGTTTCCCATGTCCACCCCTCCTACAGGTTCAAGATGACTTCTTCTTTTTGTCCCTTGTTGTAGGGCTTCCGTTCAGTCAGACCTCAGGTGACTTTGCGTGATGGTTGCTCTGTAGTTTTTTATAAATTTGGTGTGCTCGCAAGAGCAGGCTTGCATACTCTCTACATTTTCCACCATCTTGACCGGTCTATTTGTATTATTTCTACAATATTGTTTAGGCAATACATTTAGAAATATAAATGATGTCTAACAATTATTCAATCTATTGGCATTAAAAGTTTTTTGACCTCTATAAGGTAACGGGTATTGTCATAAATGCTTTACTTACATTTTCTCCTATAATCCTTACAATAACCACACATGTTGAACTTGAGATTTAGAAGAATTAAGTCAAAAACATGATAAATGCTTAAATCCAGTGTCAAATGCCTAATTTCAAAACTTCCACTCTGAATCCCTATTGTTCACTCTCTGGAGATGGCCCGATCCTCTCTGTGGATGTTCTACACCTCACTCAATTTCCTGTTGGTTTCATGCTAAGATTAAACACTCAAAATAACAACCCTAAATCTGGCTGTGACCAGTGTAAGTTCTTTTAGGAGACTGCTGGCCCAGTATCAGAAATCCCAGATGGGAAACCCATACAAGCTGCATTCTTAGGTCTTCTTTGGCAGCATATTTTGAACCCAGATGGAAACTGCAAGTGAACAAAACCAAATTGAATAGCTCAAATATGCAGGATGACTCAATTCAACTTGTTATTTTAAGTTAAACTTTTAAAAAGTTAAAATTAAGGGATGGATAATTGTTTGATTAGAATTTTTTCCATGTCTTCTGAATAGAAAATGTACCTCTCTAAATTGTAGTGACTGATTGGAAAAAGAACACATTTTGGCATACATTTACCTCTTTAATAAGCCACTTTCATGAGTTTTATCCTTCAGTCTTTGTGTTTTCCTCATGTTTTTTATCTTTAATTTACTTAACCATATTTAATACACCAGGTACTCATCATGTGATAAGATGGCAAAAGATTTCTTCCCTCTCAATAATGAGGTAAATATAGATGTCAATGGAAATAAGATTATTTATTTATAATTTAACCTCAACTGTAGAGGTTAGGTCTCCCTACACTCAGCCCTAATGCTCAAACTACCATATTCCAAGATATAACAATAATAGCAGTGCTAAGAAAATGTCCCCTCTTTCACAAATGAAAAGTGCATACTTCTTACAGTAAAAAATGTTCTAGGCTAAATTGTTATTCTATTAGTCATCTAGCTGTGTAATCTTGGAGAATTTACATAATCTCTTGGACTTTCAATATCAATGAGGGGATATTGAAGGGACTAAAGGTAAAGAAAGTTTAGTAGATAAAGGTCAGCTTGTAAATGAATTTATCTATTGAGGCAATCTCAGATTTTATTCTGCAGGAGAAATATTATTTCTGTGGGAGGCTTTGTTTTCTTTTTATAATCCCTAACATTAATGGTGGTGTGTATGTGATGTGTTACATCTATGATGAATATATGAAAGTCCTCGTTTTTCTGACATGTGCTTTCTGTGTTCATGACAATGGTCTACATTCTCTTAATGACTGCCCACTTCCTTGATACTGAATGATCTTCTTTTGATTAAAAAATTCTCACTTTGGAGTTTAAATTTTATCAAAAGGAAAATGTACCTCTGTTGAATAGGAACATTAATATATAATATAAAATAAAATAAAAAATTCTTTCTCCACTTCATTTAGCTCTACCTCAAAGTGCAGGATTAGTGTAGTTCCATGCAATCATTTTATGTACATGTTAGAGGTCACGTGTGAATGCATACTGAGTATAGAAACCCAATATTACAAAGTAGAATGTAGAAGAGATTATCATTTACATTTTAACAGAATCACCGATGGGTACATTTAAGAGAAATTTCTCAATATATGTAAAAAATGTACTATTGTTTTTAAAACATTTTTAAGTGATCCTTTCTCTGCTGCACCTCATACTGTTACAGAAAAGATTAGAAACATAATAAAAGACATATTAGACAGTAAAGCTAAATATTAAAATAATTTGAGGGAAGAGACTGAGGCTAGGGAAAGAGATTTATAGAAAATTCAAGTTAACAGTAGTTACTGTAATAGAACATTAAATATAACTCACTCATATTTTTATGGGATGAACATGGATTTACATTTATTGAAATTATAATGTTTGACTCTTTCCTATTGCTTAGTAAATATTAATAACTTCTCCAGATTCTAATTGTTGAAGAAAAACTCTATCCATGTCTCTAAGGAAGAAATTAAGTTGATGTTTCACCAAAGGGGATGGAAGGAAAGAGACAAGTATTTGGGCAGTGAGAGAGATACAGCCAGACCTGAGAGGAGAACTGAATTCTCTGTGGGTAGAGTTATGGCAGTGTCAGAGGACTTGTAGGTGCACACTCTATCACCACAGAGAGAACTGGCTGGATAACTGAAAGAGGGTAGAGCCAGTGCACCAGCAGGATAGCTTTTCAGTACCATTCCTTGAAAGTACCAGTAATTGTGCCTCTGGTTTTAGCCTGAGTTAAAAAAAAAAAAAAAAAAAAAAAAAAAGAGCAGTGGATTAACATTCAACAGTGGCACTTTACAGCAGGAGGAGCAGAACTAACCATGGTGACCACAACAGCCAAAGGACCATGCATTTTTCCATTATCCTGAAACCAGGTAAGCTTGAGGAGCACCATAATGAGTAATATTAGATATTCTCCTAGTTTGAGTAATAAAGTCTCATGTCAGATTTAAGTTAGTATAGGAAAAAAATGTAAATGTGGTGTTTCTTACAAATTTTATAGAACAGAACCATACATGCTACATGTAAAATGTGTTATATCATCATGAAATTTTTCTACTGAAAAGTTACACGTGTCATCCACCAAAATGTCAAATCTCTGCCATCTTTAAATCTGTTTAAGTATTTTTGAAAACAAGTTGCTTTGAAAGATTTACAAAGCAAAAGCTTTAAGTAAAAATCTTGTTTCTAAAGATAAAGTAATTTCAGTTTTGAATATTCAACAAAAAACATGTAAGGTTTTATAGGGCAAAGATTGAGGAGAATATAAATATTAATTTAAATATCAGTAGCTTTTATAGGTGGGTGTATGGGTATGTTTGCTACATGGCAAAGTAGTTGCAAAACCACTCACCACCCAACTGCTGGGAGTAAATCCCATAATACTTTTAGTTAAAATCTCAGACCACTTTTCCTCAAATATTTATGCAGATATCAAGACAGTTTAGTGCTAGACATCTAAGTGGAAGAGATATTAGTTCCAGAAATCTATCAGTCTTTTGTATAATTCATCATAAATATTAACTATGTTCAGCATCAAAAGTGGTAGTAAAAAGATTAATAATCAATTTTTGGACAAACCAAATGTCTCCTGGATTTTTTGCAATAGCAAAGAGAAGTGAATATTTAAGTAAATATATTTTAAGTATGCTACATGTGAAATATCACCAAACTTTATTTATACATTTTTATTGCATAATTAGAAACAAACCCCATAATCAATATTTGTACATTTGAAACCCTTTGAAAGCTGGTTTCATTCACAAGGTAACATAAGAGATATTTAGTTTTAGCATCTAATGGCCCCCACATAAAACTACAAAAGTAATCTCCCTAAATATAAACTTTTCTTCTGAAAACCTCCACACTAACTATAGCCTTATTAAGCAAAGTCCCTACTCAGTAGCTCAACACTCATAGTCCTCTAAAATCCACCCCTAATTTACCTCTGGTCTTATTTGTCCTATTCTACACATATTCTATTTAGCAAAAATCCCTAACGAGTTTAGTTGGGATTCAGGATTGGATAAGTCTGATCTTTTTGTAGGTAGCCTCTAGAGGCAAGTATTTTCATGTGTCAATTCTGGGGTGGAAAAGTTCTCTAGGAGGAAGTTCTGTTTGAAGGTACAGAATGTGGGCTATAAGCTCTCTGACAAGAGAGACCATAATTTGCTCATTAATCTTGTAGCCTCAGTGGTACATGGTCAGTACCCTATAAATATTCGTTGAGTGAATGATTTGATCACTTGGGAGAAGATAAATGAGAAGTAGAGAGAACTGGCCTTATAGGCCAAATATAAGCTTTATGAGTAGGTGTTATGTGGGCAGATACTGCAGGAACTTTACCCAAAAAGTTCCTGTGAGACACAGAAGCCAAGTAATCCTGCTTTTAGGCCCAGCAAAAAAGTTCCCCATTTCTCCAAGAAATAAAACTTGGCTACTGTACTTTGAAGACTGAAATACAACTTAGCTTTTGCATAACAATAAAAGGCGTTTTCCTTTCTTATAATTAATATAACTGTATAGAATGCTTGAAGATAGCTCACTGATTAGTTCAGTTTTCCCATAGAGGGCACCTGTGTATTGAAGCAGGACAGCGATATTTGAGAATTTGTACATCATGCTTATATTTCAGCAGCACCAAATTACCCATTTTCTAATCGCCTCCTCCACATATGTCTTTGCATATGTTTTTCCCTTTGCCTATACTATCCTTCCTTCTCTCTATATATTTGTTAATAGTCTATTTATACTTAGATTTCTCACTATAATTCTATTGTAGAAACTGGAATAGCCTGATTCAATATTTAGCATAGTCGTTTGCAAATAAAGAAGGCATACCTAATCCAAAATATATTTTTACTCTGTATAGGTCTTCAAAGACATAGAGACCAAAATCTCACTCTAAATAGTATCCGAAAGCTTCTCAGCTCCTCTAGGTCTTATAATTACTTCTCGCCTCTTATCTTGTGTACCTTTCCCAGCTTTATGATACCTATATAAAAAAGAGACATGAAAGAATATTTCTCTTTTCCCTTCTGTTGAAGAATGGAGACTTCTTCTGCCTTTTGTTATTCTCTAAAGAACCTATTGGAACTTGGGGCCTGTCATGGGATGAACAAATGCCCTCCAAGACATTCATATCCTAATTCCCAGAACCTGTGAATATTATTTCATTTGGCAAAAGAGACTTTGCATATGTGATGAAGTAAAGGATTTTGAGATAAGGGTTATTGTGAGATTTTGGATTATTCACATTGACCTGATGTAACCACAAGGGGCCTTTTAAGAGAGCTGTACAAGGAGTCAGAGCTGGAGAAAAGGCCATAAAATGATGAAAGCAGAGACTGAAGTGATGGTCTTTAATGAAGGAGGAAGAAGCCACAAGCCAAAGAATCTCGATGGCATTTAAGAGCTGAAAATTCCAAGGAAATGAATCCTCTTCCAGTGACTACAGAGAGAATCAACTCTGTTAATGCCTTGACTTGGTATTAGCAAGTTGAACTGATTTGGGGCTTCTGGCCTTCAGAATTATAAGATAATGCATTTGTGTTGTTCTGAGCCACCAAAACTGAGACACTTTGCTACAGCATAAACAGGAGACAAATGAATATTTTGGTACTTGAAAGTAGGATGCAGTAACAAATTTCTAAATACATGGAATTGGCTTTTGACTTTGGGTAATGAATAGAAAGTTGAAGAATTTTGAATGTCATGTACAGTAAGCCAATATCATCTTAGAAAATATCTAAATCATCATAAACATAGTGTTGATAGAAATGTGGATTTTAAAGGTGTTGATGGTGAGGACTTAGAAGCAAATAAGGAACATGTCATTAAAAATGGGAGGAAAAGAGATCATTTTTATAGAGTGGCAAACATGTCACTGAATTATGTTTTACAATTATTTGAAAAGCAGAACTTATAAACTATGAACTTGGATATTTAGCTGAGATATCCAAGTAAGTATTAAAGTTATAGCCTAGTTTATTCTTGCTACTTATATTTAAATGTGATAGGAAAGATATAAATCAGGGAAAAAATATTAAGCAAAAAATAAACCAGGACTTGATGATTTGAGAATCTTCAGCTTATCCTGATTTCAAAAGATGCTAAAATTAGGAGATTCACTGTTAGAAGAGTGTGCTCTGGAGAGAAAAAACAAAATGTGGTTGGACAAACTTTTGCTAGTGACTGAAAAAGAACAAAAGTTTTCTAAGTATTTTGTCACACAGTAATCTATTTGAATAAATTAGAACTGTAACTCATGGATGCCCTCAACCATCTCAGGAGAAAGAAAAAATACAGATGGATTTATCTGGAAAATACCTGTAGATGAGCTTTCTGTCTAATGGAGTGAATACATGTGAAATACGTAGGGGATTCACAAGGTTTTTGAAAATGCCATACCTACAGAAACAATCTAGGCTTGCCTAAATGTGATAGAGAGGGTATCAAAGAAGACTGTCAGAGTCCCAAAATTCTACAGACAAGAAATAAAAATAATGAAAATACTTAGTTTCAACTATGTGTTACCTTTCATGAAAAAAAAAAAAGAATGAACTCTCGTTTCTAGTCTAGCAAGTAAGGAGCTTGGAAGTTGTCATTCTATACTAACAATAAGTAAAAACCTGAACAAACTGAAAAATCAACAACTCTTCTAAGTCTGTCAGAAAAGTGACAGGGTCACAGGGCCCATTACTGTGCTAAAAATTAGAGAGACAGACAGGCAGATAGAGAGAATCCCATCTAATCGACACAACTTCATAAACAGAAACATTTATAGGAACAGTACCAGGTTAGAAAAATCTAAACAATAATTAAGTTCCTGAAGGCTCGATGTGAAGAATTTTGAGAGTTAAAAACTACAGGAGAGCTCAGTTCTTGGGAAACCTACAACTTTTAAGTTTTAGCTCTAGGAGTTTTACCAGGCTCCCAAGTGAAGATCAGAGAAAAATTCCCTATTGCTTCCAGCAATGGGCAGAGAAGAGTAATCATTTTGAGATATGACAAAGCATTTTGTTCTTAACAAGGGCTGCCTCAATAAAAAAAAAGTAAACAAAGAGGAAAAATGGATATGTTAGGAAAGGAAAGAAAGTAGAATCCTATAAAATGTTCAATCAATAGAGAAAATCAATGAAATCAAAAGACAGTTTTTGAAAATGTTAGTAAAATCAATAAACTTGTAGCCAGGCTAACAACAGAAGAAAAAGAAAAAAAAAGGATAGGACATATATTACTAATACTAGACAGAAAAAAGAGGGGCATCACTAAGATTCCATGGAAATTTAAAAGATAATTAATAGTATGTTCTTGAGGATTCTATTGATTTATTTTCTATTCAAAGATTCTTTCCTCAGCCATGCCCAGTCTACTATTGAGCCCATCAAATATGTTCTTTAATTTTAAATAAAGAATATTTTTGAATTCTGGAAATTTTTTTTTGATGTTTTCTTAGAATTCCCATCTGTGTCCTCTCCTCTCTATGGATTTAAGAAGGGTTGTTGATTTTTATTCTCTTCAGCTTTTTACTTCTTGTTAAGTGGTGATTTCCAAGGTCCTTACATGTGGAGCCAGAAACCAGAAGTCCAGTTATACAGTTCCTTACAAAACTAAATATATTCTTACCATACAATCCAGTAGTTGTGTTCCTTGGTCTTTATCCAAATTGACTGATAACAAATGTACACACAAAATCCTACATATAGATGTTTATAGCAGATGTACTCACAATTGCCAAAACTTGGAAGCAACCGAAATGTCCTTCAGTAGGTGAATGGACAAATAAACTGTGGTACATCCAGACAATGGAATATTATTTAGCATTAAAAAAAGAGCTACCAAACTATAAAAAGATATAGAAGAAACGTAAATGCATATTACTAAATCAAATAAACCAATTTGAAAAGGCTAACTACTATATGATTCCAACTGTATGACCTTCTGGAAAAGGCAAAACTATGAAGAAAGTAAAAAAAAAAATCGGTGGTTACCAGGAGTTAGAAGGAAGAAAGAGAAATAGGTAGAGCATAAAGGATTTCTAGGGCTATGGAACTGCTCTGTATAATGCCGTAATAGTGGATACATGTCATTAAACATTTGTCAAAATTCATCAAATGTACATCAATAGTGAACTCTAATGTAAACTATGGACTACAGGAGATAATAATATGTCAATGTAGGTTCATTGACTGTACTTAATGTGCCACTCTGGTAAGGAATTTTAATAGGGATGGCAGCTGGTAGAAATTATTCCCTTCTTCTGAAATTCAGAGACAATAAATAAATACTTTTTCTACCTGGTTCCTCTAAGGTATTTATCAAGATAAATCCCTAGGTTTCCACTGTGGTTAAGAGCATGATAATTTATTCTTGGATTGGAACTCTTCCACTCCCACTTCTATTCCTTGGGATCACTTTCAAAAATAAATTATCTACATGGAGGCCCATATTTCATGCCAGCTTTATAGCCTAAGTTGGTTGGTAACAGAAATAACCTTGGAAATTACACAATGAGAATAAGATTCTAAAACCAGAACACTCATCAATCAGATAGCTGTGTTGCTGGTGGTAAGTGGGATGGTGATAACCCTTGCATGCTATAGCATTATAGTTACTAAGAATTTTACCAATCACATATTGGAATTAGGTGCAGGTAGAAAATAAAACTTTAGCTTCTGTGGTCATTTTAAAAGTTAACATTTAAATTGTATAGGGGTTACTACAATTTGCAATTCCACCAACGGTGCACGAGGGTTCCCTTTCCTCTCTACCCTTGCCAACAACTATTTGTTGATTTATTGATGATAGCATTCTGACAGGTGTGACATCTCACTGTGGTTTTAATTCACATTTTTCTAATGATTAGTGACATTGAGCATCTTTTCATACGTCTCTTGGCCATCTGTATGTTCTCTTTGGAGAAATATCTATTCAGGTCCTCTGATCTTTTTTTAATTGGATTTTTTGGGGTTTTTTTGGTGTTGAATTGTATCAGTGGCCACTATAGAAGGGTCTTAAAAAATTAAAAATCAAACTGCTTTATGACTCAGCAATTCCACTTCCGGATACTTATCTGAAGAAATTCAAAACACTAATTTGAAAAGATATATGCACCCCTATGTTCATCGCAGCATTGTTAACAATAGTGAAGATATGAAAGCAAACTAGTGTCCACAAATAGACGATTTGATAAAGAAGAGGTGGTACATATACACAATGGAATATCACTCAGGCATAAAAATAATGAAACCTTAAAATTTGTGACAACCTGGATGGACCTGGAGGGTATTATGCTAAGTGAAATAAGTCAGAAAGAGAAAGACAAATACCATATGACCTCACATATGTGGAATCTAAAGAATAAAATAAACAAAACAGAAATAAACTCATAGATACAGAGAACAAACTGATGGTTGCCAGATGGAAGGGGAATTGGAGGGCTGGGTGAAAATGGTGAAAGGGTTAAGAAGTTCAAATTGGTAGTTACAAAATAGCCATGGGGATATAAAGTACAGTATAAGAAACATAGTTAATATTATTGTAAGAGTTATGTATAGTACCAGCTGGGTACTAGATTAATTAAGTGGATCGCTTTGTAAATTATAAACATGTCTAACCACTATGTTGTACACCTGAAACTAATATAAAATAATATTAAATGTCAACTGTAATTGCAAAAAAATTTTAAAGAAATCACATAGGGGCAATAGTAATTCTAAAGATGATGATTCAACTGGCTTTTATTTACAGCTTCAAAAGCTTTAAAAAATAAAGTGACAGATCCAAGTAATTACACTTTGAAAATAAGAAGTCCTCCATGGCAACATTTAAAAAGACCTTCATCTCCTGTAGCTACAAGGCAGAGGCCCAAGATTTAGTTATAAAGGTAGCAACTAATTTTATAACCTTGATAGGTGTATTATGCCAAAGACAAGATGCTAATAGAAAAAGAGTGAGACTAGAGGTCTGCAATGGAGACGACTGAATGAGCTTAGAACCTTGAACCTCTGGGTTATTCTGAGTCCTCAGGCCCAGCAGAGGCAGTTTCCTTTCCCTGTAACAGAAAAGATGCCTCTCATTTCCTTGAGTTCCTGTAAAGACGCCAGAGGCGATTGTCTTGCAAGATCATGTTTGTTTTCACTAAAAAGGCCCCTGCCTCCTTTTGTTACTTCTACAGTAATACACATGGTCAGCTTGAGCAGGAAAATAAAGCCCCTTTTCAAGAAAGGTAGACAGGAGAGAGAGAGGGAGGGAGGGAGGGAGAGAGAGAAAGGATCATTAAGCAAATGGGGTAAAATGTTAATGATAGATGAATATAGGTAAAATTTTATGTAAATGTTCATTTTGCTATTTTTTATTTTTGCAGGTCATGGTACATTTAAAATTCCTTCCAAGTAAAAATTTTTAAAGTACATATTTTCCAAACTGCATTTTAAAGAAATGAGGGAAAAATAAGGTTTTTCCTCAAGAGACCCCCTAAATGCTGCATCTCTAAGGAGAGCAAGAGTTTGACAAATATTCCTTGATTTTAGAATTTTCAGGGGGTTTTAAATCTTTTAAAGTTTACACTCAATATCCTGAAACACATTTCAGGAATAATTCTTAGGTGATTAGTTGGATGAGTAGCTTATATCTAATAAAACCATGCCAGAGCAGGAGGTTGTGAAATTGCTATGAGCTGGTTCAAAAGTAATCCGATTCAAAAGTAATCCGAGACCTTGTTTGCATTCCAAACAAGCAACATCAAAAAGAAAGCCCAAGGATCAAGTTGTTCTTTAAGACTTTGACTTTTTTGACCCTCAGAAATAGCTAAATTTTAAGCAACAAAATAGTGTCCATGAAATTGAATTTTCTATACCTTTAAAATGTAAGATGCCTTGTAAATGTCCTAAATGAATCACCCTCCTAACTCTAGCTAAAAACTATTAGAAAACTGTTTTGATTTTTTTTTTTTTTTAGTTTATGATATATGACAGGGAAAGCAATTTTGAAACTCTGAGATTGTTTTGTTTTTCCAACTGATAAAATATTTTCACCTGCTTCTATAATTTAATATCCAAATTACAAATAGTAAAATGTTTCAAATAATATATAATGCCATTCTATTGGAACGATTTAGAATGTATGTTTTTTTTTTTTAATTAAATGTGCTGGGATGACATTGGTTAATAAAATTATATAGGTTTCAAGTGTACAATTCAATAATATGTCATACGTATATTGCATTGTTTTCACCATCCAAAGTTAAATTTCCTTCTGTCATCATATATTTGACCCCCTTTACCTTTATCTAATTCTCCCATCCCCCCTTTCCCTCTGGTATCCACTAGACTGCGTCTGTGTCCATGAGTCTCTGTTTATTTGTTCTGTTCATTTGTTGATTTCAGTTTTATATCCCACATATGAGTGAAATCATATGGTTCTCAACTCTTCTGCCTGACTTATTTGGTTTAGCATAATAATCTCAAGATCCATTCATGTGGTCACAAATGGCAGTATTTCATTTTTTTCTTATGGCTGAGTAATATTCTGTTCTATATATGTACCACATCTTCTTTATCCAATCTACCGATAGACACTTTGTTTGTTTCCATGTCTCGCGCACCATGAATAATGCTGTAATGAACACTGGGGTGCATTTTTTTATGGCTAAATGTCTTCAAACTTTGGGGGTAGATATCCAGAATAGAGATTACTGGGTCCCTCTTAGATATAGTAATTCTATTCTTAGTTTTTGAGGAACCTCTATACTGTTTTCCATAGTGGCTACGCCAATTTACTTTCCCACCATCAGTGTATGAGGGTTCCTTTTTAATTTGCTGGTATAGCTCACCTTATATGGGGGTCTTAATTGATTAAGCATTTAAGTTCTAAAACATCACACGTGAGAGTAACTTGGTGAGGGCCCAGAAATCCAGTAGAACGACCCCCACACCCTTATAGAGCAAAAAGTCCAGGAAAAGATGCACTGATGAAGATAAGAAAAATTTCATATCATCTGTATCATTCTTCCTCCAAAGCAGCTCAGTGCCAAGAGAAAACTTTTGGCCTGTGATTTCTCTCATGGGGGAAAGTGAGAACATAGTCAGTGCCTAGCTTCTCTAGCCCTCGGGGGGACTGCCCAAGAGAACCCCTTTTTATTGCTCCACCCAGAACACATAGGAGATCAGTATAGCTGAAGAGACTAGGGGTAGCTAAGACCAGGGGAAAAATGGATGGGGATTTACAACGGCTAGGGTAAACTCAACAAAGGGACACAGTTCCTATTATCTGCCTAACTGGCAGAAGGTGACTGCATCTTCAAATGCAAAGACAACAATGCAAGACTTCAAGGAACATCAAAAAAACAAGGAAACATGACACTACCAAATGAACACGAAAGGTTTCCGGTAACCAATCCCCCAAAAATGGAGATCTACAAATTGACTGATAAAAAAATACAAAATAATGGTTTTAAGTTAGCTCAGCAAGCTACAAAGAATACAGATAAACAACTCAACAAAATCAGAAAAATAATACATGAACAAAACTGGAAGCTTAACAAAGAGATAGAAGTCATAAAAAGAATCGAGCAAATTCTGGATCTAAAGAATACAATAAATGAAATTTAAAAATGTAATAGTATCAACATTAGCTTCTATCAAGCAGAAAAAGGAATTGGTGAACTTTAAGAAAGGTCATTTGGAATTATTAACCAGAGTTGAATAAGAAAAAATAATAAAAAAGAGTGAAAAAAATCTCACTGGATTTACAGAATACCATCAATGGAACTAATACACATATATGGGAGACCTAAAAGGAGAAGAGAGGGAGAAAGGGGCAGAAAGCTTATTTGAAGAAATAATGGCTGAATTTTTCCCAAATCTGGAGAGAGATATGAACATCTAGATTAATGAAGCTGCAAAGTCTCCAAAAAGGATCAATCCAAAGTAGATTACAACACGACACCTTATAATCACATTGTCAAAAGTCACAAAAAGAATTTTGAAAGCAGCAAAAGAAGAGTAACTCATTACATACAAGGGAAAACCCATAAGGCTATCAGGTCACTTCTCAGCAGAAACCTTGTAGGCCAGGAGAGAGTGAATGATATATTCAACATGTTGGGGGGAAAACCAAAACCAAATAACAATAACAACAAAAAAACCAATGACCCTACACATCAAGAATATCATATCCAGCAAAAGCATCTTTCAAAATGAAGAAGAGATAAAGGCTTTCTCAGACAAACAAAAGCTGAGGGAATTCATCATCACCAGGCTTGTCTTACAAATAATGCGAAAGGGAGACTTTCAAGTTGAAATACATGGATGTTAATTAGAAATGGAAAACATATGAAAGTATAAAACTCCCTGGTACAGATAAGCATATAGTCAAATTTAGAATACTCTAATATAATGGTGGTACACAAAATACTTTTAACTATAGCATACAAATTAAAAGACAAAAGTACTAAAAATAACTATAGCTACAATAATTTGTTAATGTATATACAATATTAATACATGTAAATTGAGAAAAAAAGATCCAATAATATGCTGCCTATGAGAGACTCATTTTGGCTTTAAGGACACATACAAGCTAAAATTAAAGAGAAGGAAAAAGATGGTAACCATGCAAATGGTAACCAAAAGAGAGTAGTGGTGGCTATATTTATATCAGACATAATATACTTTAATTGAAAAACTGTCATAAGAAATAAAGTCATTATATAATGAAAAAGATCAATTCAATAAAAGTATATAGCAATTGTAAATTAATGTGCACTCAACAATGGAACACCTAAATATACAAGACAAATATTAACAGATATGAAAGAAAAAGTAGATAACATAGGCTATGCAAAATATAGTGTCTGCTCAGACAGTAGATAGCTTTATTACCAAAACTATTTCAAGTTCTAGATTAACTGTACAGAGGGAACCAGGAGAACATATAAGAGAGGAACTCTTGAGAATGTTGGCCCAGGGTGGACGTGTTGAATATAAGGCAGAATAAGGAATGTTTATAGATATAAAAGAACTCCCCCATGATTCAGGATTTAACATTATGACAAGAATATCTAGAGACGGTCCTAAAACATTGCTAGAATAGTTCTTTGGAGTTTGGACACAAAACGACATACAGTAAATGAAACTGATATGCAAGAACTCTTATCAGAATCTTGTGAAAAGTGTGAGATGGCATGGAGAGGTGGGCAAGTTAAAATGGATTTAATTTGTGAGACTAGAGAACCAATCACTTGCCCTGTGTTACGTGAGAAGACTGGGAGGACACATTCTTTACTAAAATAATATGAAATACATGTGTAAGGGGAGGACAGACTTTACGGAAAATACCAGTGCTGATTGTCATCTCTCAACAGAGGCTGACTTTAGAAGATGGTACATGGAGCTGAGACACTTAGTTTCAATGGGGATGATTGAATTTGGGCATAGAAAAGGCCAGATATTGGCACTTAATCATCAAAGGTAACCTGCATATATCTAAAAGGTTAATGTGGTGACCAGGATGTCTAGAACACTAGGGATCTGAGATAATGACTAATTGACCATACTGATGCCAAGGGTGAAATAGATGGGCTGTAACTGTATAATCAGAAAAAGTTAAATGTTGGTGAGCAGAAAGCTGATGCCATCAACTGCAAAAGAAAATAGTGAACCCTTATTCAGTTTGTTTACAGGAGACAATTCTTAGACTCAGAGCCTATCAATTGAAAAGGAAACTGAGTCTTTGGAGAAAGGACCCTGCAATGCCATATCATATATATAAAATAAATATTTCTCTAATTCTTCTCTGAAGAAACCTACAGCCATTTATAAGAGTAAAACAGTTCATTGGAGAAAAAGAAATACCCAAATCTTTCTAGAGCAGTTATGGAAACTGAACTGACACTGGACCTAAAACGAGTTTTCTGAAATGCATTCCTCCCCTCTCATTAGGATGAGGACTTATGGAAGCAAGGTAATCAATGGAATTATGGTCCAAATACATTTCATTATGTGTGCAACGGGTCTTGGGACACATACTCTGGTAACTTCCTTGATGTCCGGTATACGACTGAGATGAATATATCTACGAGCTGACAGAACCCTCATATTGATTATCTTGACTGTAGAATAAATGATATTATGGTAAGAAAGGCCAAGTTAAAGCTCTTGAAACTGTTCCCTAACACCATCAACATAGTAAGTTAACCACAATACCGCATCCTCAGAGGAATTTCAGAAGTAGAAATATAAAATATGCTGGGGTAGTGCTCTCCCATTCAAGACAGCTGTATAATGACTGAAATCTCAGATCATGGCAGATAACAGATAAATAGGGTCACCTGATCATCTTAAAATTCTACGTAATATTATGCTAGTCTATTATATTGATTCACCATGCTAATTGAACTTGGTAAGGAGAAATTTTCAAGCACTTCTGTAATTTTTCTATGACTCCAAAACTCACAAAATATTATGGCTTCGGAAAACTAATTGCATTTCCTTTTATGTATCTAACTCTTTAATCTAACCTTATATAATTTTAGTGTATCCTGCAAAGTTAACTTTTTTCTAAATTTCTAAACATTTATTCCAGACATATTATTAAACGAACAACAAGCTCTCTGTTGATTTGCAAATGTCTTCTCAAATATGTTAAATTAATGTGCATTCTATTCTATTACCTATTTGTCTATTTTACACATCTATTTTATCCAGTACCATGTGTTTTAATTTATAAAACATTTAAATTTATATTAATTTTACCTTTAAAATATCCATTGATATTCTTATCTATTTATGTTTCCAGATGATATGTATTATCTCATTTAAGAGGTTCAAGAAAAATCATAATGGATTTAGTAGTGAAATTACATCAATTTTACAAATTAATTTGGAAAAATTGATCTCTTAATAATAATGATTAGATTTTATAATAAAGATTTTTGCACTTATTTTATATATTCCATGAATTGTTACTATTTTATATAAATTATACATATTTTTCATTGGATTACATATTTTTCATTGGATTAATCACTAAACATTTTGTATTATTCCCTTTGTGAATACAATCTATAATAATTAATATATTTTATTTAGGAATGTCAATAAATAAAGCATACCAAGAAATAAATCCTGGAAAAAAATGTATTGTACTTTGTGTGTAAATTTGAGATTTATAAACATTAGGCGTACTTTAATGTGTGGAAAAATAACAGTCCTTGATAGTGCATATAGAAACGATTGAAAAGTAACAGTATTTAGCCTGGATAGATGAGAACTTATAAGTTTCTTCTATTTGAAAGTTTTTCATGTGGACAGAATAGTTATATTTGTGATCATGAGAAATACAATTGTACCACAGAAAAAAAATCTCAAGGTAACAGATGTTCAAAGTATTCTTATAATTTCAGGTAAAGATAGCATAGGCTGCCCTAAAACGTATATAGTTTTCTGCCCTGTGGTTGTGCAAAAGGAGGCTAAAATCACTTGGAAATGTATTTTTGAAACAGATAAGATGTTAAGATATTTTGAATTTCTTCCAATTGTAAGTCACTGATATTGTGGACCTTATGGTGTAGTTCATTTAGTCTTCACTTTGAAATTCTAATCCCACGCACAAAATTTATGATCTTAAAAAACATATGGT
The DNA here is from genome assembly GCF_902729225.1 of Pteropus medius. NCBI lineage: Eukaryota > Metazoa > Chordata > Mammalia > Chiroptera > Pteropodidae > Pteropus > Pteropus medius. Next base: position 7,495,196 of record NW_024353517.1, on the reverse strand, counting down.
AGATCGTCATTCCAGTGATTGCATTGCTTCAGCTCTTAGTTCATTAGGCATTTTGTTGGCATATATAAAATTGCACCTATAATGTAGGATATCCTTTAAGGACAGAGCCTTTATTTAAATTCCTTTAAGGGTCATTTTAAAGCTAATAGTTTCAAGCTTCAGCTGATGTTTTGGATTTGATTCACCATTGTTAAATGCTTAAATACAATTTGGGAAAGCCAACTTTACATTCTTTTGCTTCTGAGCAGAATAAATCCCACAAGACAAAAACCAAGAAGGATGACTGATTTAACTCAGCTTTTGTGCCTTTATTTGTTGAGGAAGTCAAAAGTGCCATGAGACTGATTAAGTCAAATAAATAAGTTGGGGTTGACACTTCGGGTAATTTGTTCATTTCCTGTTGTTCGATCCCTCTTCTAAGCACTGCTAAGCCTGTTGCCTTGCAGAAAAACATGATCATTTGCTGGTAAATTATAATTTTTTTGGAAACTGAGCTAACTCTGGTTCCTCAAAAAAAAAAAAAAAAGAAAGAAAGAAAGAAAGTCAGGTCTAATGTAAATACCTAACAGCCTACTCCTGTTTGTGTTTCAGTTGGGTGGTTTAAATGGATTGTGAATTTTGTTTTCCTCACATAAAAAATCAGCTGAATCTCTTAGCTTCCAATTTGAAATTGATAAGTTCTATTTTTCTGAACATAAATAGAACAATTTTGAATCTCTTGGCACAGATTTTAAGAAAATATTAATTTTCATAGTTATCATTAACCCATACAATTCCAAGCATTTCTCTGTGTGGCACAGTGAGTAAAATGAAACACATATCAGCTTTATTCAGTAAGATTCATGCACTTGTTGAACTCCTACTATACTCCAGGACCAATCTTGGCTTCTAGGGAAAGAGAATAAACCTAGTTTTTTTTGCATAAATTTGGTTACAAAGTAATGAGAGATAAAAGAAAGAAGCATAATTCATCATCAATTCAAGACAAAACCTAAGCGACACATAAAAAGGGATTAAATGCCATCAGGTTTCTCTGATAAGAATGAGCACCTTTGATTAGGAAAGATTGTGTGAGCTCAGAAGATCAACGGGGTTTGAACCAGAAGGAAAAAAAAAAAATGAGGAAGAAGGATCGAGGCCCAATAATAGATAAGTAATGTGCTTTCTAAGTGAATCAAGTGCAGTAATGAATTTTAAAAGGCATGTGCTTTAGTCTACTGTAAGGTGAATACTGCCCTTTACAGCAATTATTTTTATAACTAAATTAGGTCATTTTTAAAGGCTTGATTTTTCAAGGATACTGGAAGCATATATCACTATATAAATCTCCAGAGAAGCCTGACCTAATACTGCACATAATTGAGACATTCTAACTTCCTTCAGGGAGTAAATCAGTTGATTTTCAACTATTTTATTCACCTCTAATTTAAGTGTCCTGTTTCTAAATGGTAATTTGACCCAGAACATCTCTGAAATGTCTGAGACATTTAGCAAGTCCTCAAGGGGCTGTTACACCTGTGAGTCATGATGAATTCAGAAGATATAACAAGTTAATGACTTTTGGAAAAAAAAAAAAAGTATTTGATGTGGTAGGATTCACTTCCAGGAAATCACTTAGCATAAAATCTAAAGGTCAGGAAGATGGAAAAGTAGCGACATGATTTGCCTAACATCATTTCTTTTAGTGATAAATAAAAGAAAACTTCTGAGTACTTAGAAGAGACACTTTTACACTTAATATCAGAAAGGCAGCATGATATTCTTGCAGGAGGACTAGGGTTATAATGGGGAGACCTGGAAGTCAGCTCTGGCTTTTACACAAATTTCCATTCTGGCTCTAATCATATTACTTCTCCTGGGGCTTAACTTCCTCCTGCACCTGTACAATAATAGGTTTGGAGATCAACTTTAAGGTCATTTCAAATTCTGACAGTGTTATATTACCTTATCATGTATTTAATGTTTTCAGACATTTAAGAATGAGATTTAAAATGGAGGCCTGATTTGAGTTCACAGGCTTGAAAATTTTGGGAGCTACCCTAGCAGTGAATTGTGCAAAACCAGATCACAATTAGAATTGCATTAAAAATGAAGCTGAGGAGATAAAAAAAAAAAATCGCTTGGCCACATACCAATGTCTAAGAATTTAGTGTTGAACGAAACAGATAGTTAGAGGTTTTGTGTTAACTTGAGGCTCTGTTTGAAAGTCTTGAACTAATAGCTATGTTTGCAAAATCATAGGCCTAGCAATAACTACTGGGAAATTAATTGAACAAAGAATATAAAGTTTAAAAATAATGGAGTGACTAATTATTCTTATTCTAATGATAAAAATTAGGTTGATAGCATTAAAACGGCAGCCCAGAGAATTGATTCAGAAACTGGAAATATCAGGGCTAAATAAAGATATTTAAAATATCTGACTAATCCAGTCATTCTATAGATGGAGAAACTGAGGCCCTGCAGAGATTTGTCTAAATATAAACACCAAATAAATTATATATATGCAAATATATACATTTTCATTTGTATACACATAATTTCTTGGCAGGAGGATTGAGAGAGAGAGAGGAAGGCAGGGGAGAGAGAGAGAAGGGAAGAGGGTGAGTTCATTTTCAAAATTATCACAGAACAGAGATTCAAGAAGAATAAGAATTAAGAAAGTAGATCATCTTTTGTAGTAAAATAAATTAAGGTCCAGTTGTGCCATGTGGCATAGCTGTCACAGGGAATTATAACAGAGCTACCTAGGGCAGGCTGCCTTTCCCCAAAACTCCTTGGGCAAGTATCATTATCCATCTTCCCTTTTAATGGGTTAAACAGCTGAACTTTAATTGGCTTAGATCTGTAGTGGACATTCTCTGAGTTTTCTGTCAAATTTCAATAAAATTTTATAAATTTAAGCCTCAAAGAAATATCAGAGATACAAAAGATATTTAAAGTACACTATTAAGGACAAATATGGTGACAAGATGTCATTTGCTCATATATATATATATATATATATATATATATATATATATATACATATATTAAATAAGAAAGACTGAAGATATAGTACCAAAATCAGTGTTTAGCCTTAGATAAGGGAAATTATACATAATATCTATATTATTTCTTCCTTTAAAAATTAACTGCATATTATAATTTTAGTCTGAAAGTATAGTGTTCTGAAAGTACAATGTGTGTGTATGTTGAAAAATAAAATGCTCAGAGTGGTTTCTTAGAAAAGCTACTGTTTTCAGTAGGTGTCCATTGGATTTCAGTGTTGAATTCCATGTGGCTTTCTAGTACCTTCAGTCCAGCCTTGCTCAGGAAACTGTTCACTAGCCAGAGTAGCAGAAATATCAAGTAGAAAGCCTGTCCACAGATACGCAGATTTGACAAATGTAAAAAGTGTAGAAAAACATTTAGCCGCAGAAAAAAATCAGGCTAGATCTTTAATTTGAATATTATTGGGTAGAAATATTTGTTTTTCTGATTTGAAATTAAATAAATGTAAATTTATTGTAAACTGTGAAGTGTTAGGTAAATTTCAGGGATTTAGTTAGCGTATGAGCTCTTTTGAAGTTACCTGTTTTAGAAGGAAGTTCCTGTAGTTGTAATGACCTTACTTAATTTTTAAAATTGAACTGAATCTTATCGCTGAATCTTGAACTTCATTCTACAGAGTACAAAAATACTAATTTTAGAGGAATAATTCAGGGAAGCTTCATAAATGTGGTACTGAGGATTAGTTTGCAGCCTAATTAGGACTTTACCAGGCATATGAATGAGGAAGAAGCCCCTAGCAAAATAAAACAGCAGCACGTGGCAAGATACAGGATGTTTAAGAGTCTAATATATTTGAGGTACCATGGGGAGAGTGGTTACAGATGATCCTGAAGATATAAGTTGAAGCAAAAAGAAAAAATAAAACAGGCTCCTTTGCTGAATGTCTGGATCTAGTCTTGTTAGCAATGAAGAGGCAAAAGAGGTTTTTAAGCATGGGAAAGGGAGATCAAATCTGCTCTTTAGAAATTGAGTTTTGGAGAAAAAGCAGAAGAAAGAGTGAAGAAAAAGGTATCTGAAATTCAATATAATATTCTTTTTCAGAAGTCCAGGTGAAAAATGTATCTGAAATTCAATATAATATTCTTTTTCAGAAGTCCAGGTGACAAATGATTTTTTCCAAGTAAATTAATAAAAGTAGAAATAGAACAGAATTCCTGAAATATAATCAGTCAGATTCTATGCCCTTTGGCAATTTCTTTGGATTTAGAAATAGAGATTGAGAAGAGCAAGCAAATAATCTTGAATTTTCTAGTTTGGAAAACAAGCAGATTATATAACATTATTCAAGATTAAGACAACTTGATTCATGACTGTCAACAATCAAATTTGCTCAGCTACATCACCTGTTTTCTTTATAATTTTAATTTACTTATCCCTGTTATAAGCTCAGTACCAATAGACTTGTAAGGATGCAGGTATTTCTCTACCCTTAGGAGCCTTTTAATCTACTTATTGAGATAAATATGGATACAGTGACACAAGAAAAAAATGCAATGAGTATTATGAGATTAGTATAAAGTACTATGTGGTGCCAAAGAGAAAAACATTGAATCTGACTGCTCATGCCCTCGGTCTGTGTCTCTGCAATTAAACTGAGTTCCTTGAGGTCAGGAGCTGGGTGTTATTCATCTCTGAATTTGTGAACCCTAGCAGAGTGTCTGCCCCTAAATTGGCATTCAGAAAATGTTTATTAATTGAAATTGGTTGTAAATACATTAACAGAGAAGATCACTTTATATAAAACTTCAGTAAAGAGTATTGCTGATAGTTGCCAGATGGGAGGAGGATTGAAGTACTGGGTGGAAAAGGTGAAAAAGGTGGGAGTTAAGAAGTACAAATTAGTAGTTACAAAATAGTCCAGGGGATGTACAGCATAGGGATTATGGTCGATAATACTGTAATAACTATCTTTGGTGCCAGGTGGGTACTAGACTAATTGAGGGGAATCACTTCATAAATTATATAACTGTCTAACTACTATGCTCTTCAGCAGAAACTAATATAAAACAATGTTGAATGTCAACTGTAATTGAAAATAAATAAATAAATAATAAATAAAAATTAAAAGAATATTTTTAATCTTAATTTTCTTTTAGTCTAGTAAACAAAGCGAATGAAAACATTTAGTTTTGAAAGAATATGGATAAAAAGTTAATTCATGAGCAAAAATAATTCAAAAGGAATGTATTTTTGCATGGATGCATCTTCTGTGAAATGAAGAGTTGGTTGGACTGGGCATGACTCTAAGCCTTCCCTCAAACATTTTAATTCAGACTTTTGAGGGGCAGGGTCTTGCCCCCTTTATTTTTCACAGATGATCCTAATATATGTTATCTAATTGAAAACCAGGGTTCAAAGTAATGACTTACTAGGTTAGACAGAATCACTCTTATTAAGACAAACAAAATACAAATATAATATTTACTGTCTTGACATATTTGCCCAGTTACTATTTCCCTCCTAAAGATCTGATGATTCTCCCTCTGATTAACTACAGATAAGCAATCACAAATTTAGAGTTTTTCATAAAAGGCAAATTCCCCACTTTATCATGACATATGTAATTTTTTATAAGATTTAATTAGTTCACATGCAAAATATTTCAAGGAACTTGGTGAGACCAGAGTATTTCATTTTTTAAAGTGAGATATCCTCAGACGCTTTTGCTTACCAGTAATTATCTGGACTCTTTTTCTCTAATATCTATAAGCCATCTGTAAATTTTTCTCTGCTCCTATTTTTTTGAGCTGAATCATAGCTCATAAATACAAACACCTATGTGTGTGTGTGTGACTGTTAGCTTTGTTGTTTAAGCACCTGTTAAAGCACCTCTTACTGGTCCTCACCACAAACTCCAGGTTATCCTTCAGAAGAAAGTTGGAAGGAATTAGTTCTTTAATTAATATCTTCAATATCTCTAGTTATTTTTGCATGATTTTCTCAAGGGTCTTGAAAATTAAGTCACATGTTTCAGTTGTGAAGGTCACTCATAAAGACAGGCTGCCAAATCCCCGGATTGTGACAATGTGATTGCTGAGACGTCCAGGAAAGCAACAGACTCACTCTCTTTGGCTGTACATGATTCATAAGCATTAGGATTTGAACAAACTGGGCTGTGAAAATACTAGTCCTAGAGTTATATGGCTCAATTCGAGTCCTGAAATAATGGGATTTCTCAGCAGCCATAGAAAAACCGGTAAAACACTTTAGATTTCTCAGCTAAATTGTCGCAGGCCGTATTTTCACTGGACTACATTCTCCTTTTGAAGCTAAAGTAGTTTCAGTCTAAACAAGAAAGGGAACTCTCTCTCTGTGTGCACCCAGATTTCTTTCCTATTTCTTCTAACCCAGCAGGTATATATTTGCTCCAAGTCACTCTTGATGTTCTTTGCTTGGACAGAAAAACTGCTCCACCCTACTTTACAACATCCCCAAGAAAAAATATAGGTAAAAAATATGTGTCACTATGTAATAAGCCACATTCTCAGAAAAGTCATTTTATAAAGTTTAAAAATTTTTGGAGGGTAATCATTCAAACTATCAGGATATCAACATTATCAAAATTATTATTATTATCATTGTAACGATAGTGGTAGCAGCTGTAGCAGTATTATTAATTCTTTGTAAAGCAAATAGGTTGTATTCAGGTGAATGATTCCTTCTTGTTAAGGCAAATATTGGTTGAAGGTTCAAATTTAAAGTTAAGTTCACAAAGTTTTGAAGGTACTTTAATTAAAAAACTGCTGGTATTTTACTTAAAATGCTGCAAAAATTGCCTATTCAAGGGCAAACACCTGAAGGAGTTACTGTATCTTCCTCAAATCTTTAGTTTATTCTCTGCAAAATGTCGTTATCATCATTATCCATGGAATTTAGAAATATTTAATAATGTGTAAATATTTTAGAGACATGTTTATTTAATAATTATAAAAATCCTGTTAGGTTGATATTATTATTCTTGTTTACAAATGAAGATCTAAGGATGAATAACAACATGTGACTTGCCCAATATATATTTTTTCGACTTGAGTGCATTTATTATGAAAAATTTATTCAAAACAAATAAAGTTGTACAATGGGAAAAAAGGTAAATAGCACATAACAAAATCACCAACTTTGACCTACACCAAAGCTGCCAAGACCATTTATTGTACAGTCACCATATATCTCTTGAGACTCTATAGCTCTTTACAACACAAAGGCTATTTCAATCTTAGATTGTTTTCTTTATGAACTTCATGTTTTCATTCTAGGGTAAGAAACTCTTAGATAGCAAAGTAATATCCCAGAATAAAAGAAAAATAGTAGACTTGGGACAGAAGGTGGAAGTAAGAATGCAAAACTTGTATCTTGAGGAACCACAGTATATTACTGTTGGAAGCAACTGTTACAACACAGACATTATTTATTCAAGGTCACACAGAAAGCTGTCAGTGATCAAATCTCCAGACTCAATAGAGCGCTCTTTTTTCTATCCTGCTAGACAGTATAGTACTCTTTCCCCTGTCCTGGTATATAAATGAGATTCCCCCTGAACTCCAGGAAATAGATTAAAAATACCCTTGCTCAGTTCAAGTTTAAATCAGAAAGTGAACCCTTACAGGAGAAACGCTATTGGAATTACAACCCTTTTTGACCATATGAATCTAGAAGGGTAAGTTTCTCCTTCTATTTTTATGAAAGAAGTCATCCAAAAAATACTAGTTTTTCAATATATGATTACTAGCGTAAACACATCATTTATTGAAAATGCCGGTGCTCAAAAACACAGTCTTTAAGAGAAAGGGCTACTGGTGATTTTGCAAATAATAAGCTTGTGTTAGGTGGCGATCATTTCAGTAATTGTACCCATCATCATATTTACATTTCTATAATTAGTCATAATACTTGTATTGAGTTAGGTCTCTAGTTTAATGCAATCATTATTATCCATCAGTTAATAATAAGTTTGAATTCCACTGTTATGTTTGGAAAGCATTAATTTCAAAATAATACATTTCTAAAGGAGTCCTAATCCCAATCTATCAACAATTACTGAATACCCACTTTTGGCGAGGAACAGGGACCATGAAGAGGTGGAATGCATAAACCTCACACTTAAAGAGCTTACGATAAAGCTGAATAAAGTGACATAATAATATAGAGCTCAATATATAATAATACATGATAATAGATGACATAATATATGACAGTCCAGGAGTTTAGAAAAGGGAGAGGTTGTTGCTAACAAAGGAAAGACTAGGACACATCACTTTCTTTAATAAAAATAAAGTTCACTATATTCGGCAATATTTTATCTATAAGAATGAATTCTAAGATTTAAGTAACAACTTGAACGCAGGTATCTGACTCAGTTTAATTTCATTTCCATTAACACTTAGGGTCTTATTAGCCATAAATTTAGTACAACCTCTAGGATCTTATTCTCTCAAAAATCTATTTTCCTCTCTGCTTTTCTCTCAATGTTATTTTTTATCTACAGAAAGAAATAATATACCCTTCGGTGTACTGTATCTGGTTTACAGAGGATATTTGGGGAACCATAAAATATTTGAATTAAAGTTTGGACTCATCGTCACTAGTTCCTTCATGTTGCACCATCATTTTCTCACCTAGAAAAGAAAAAAGAAAAAAAAGGAGCTGAGCACTTTAAAATTGGTATTACTTCCTATAGAAGGTTTGTTCTCTTCACTGGGCAGCCATCAGTTCAACCATTTGCTTATCCTTTCTGAGAGGTAAAGCCATTAGCAATAGTTTAACTTTTACTAATTACAAAGGATTATTTTAGGCGAGAAACCTAACAAATGTATCGAGTGGGAGACCTCGTCTCATTCGCTAGTCGAAGTTATAGGAGTCATAATGGAGAGATTCCTAATGATTCCAGAATAATCCTTGGAGAACTTTTTCTAGTGTTAGTTCGGGTAGTAGGTCCCTTAACAAGAAAGCAAATAGACTCGCTACAAAAAGTACAGTTTTTAAGGACAAAGATTACTTCTGTACACTCTGTTCCACCTGCATATGCAACAAAAATCTCAGGACTTTTTATGAAGCACACCTATTATGCTAATTATGTGTTTAGTAGATGAGAGGCAGTAAAATAAAATACTGCAAAAGCACAGACTTTGAAATCAAGGTCCATCGCTGCCACTAATCGGCTAATAAGTCACTGAGTAATTAATGTGTAGAAAGGCAGTACAATGCAATGGTAAGAGGATGGCTCAGGACACCCAATATCAGCATTTCAGTCCCGGCTCCACCTCTTATTAGCTGAGACTTTCAGAAATTACTTTACTTCTCTGTGCCTATATTTCCTCGTCTAACAATTGGGACAAATAACATTATATATTCAACAGGTTTTATTATGTGTTAAATGAGTTAATATGGTTGTGTTCTTAAAGCCAGGGCCTGACAAAAAATAAGCATTGGATAAGTGTTTATTATTATTATTATTACCAGTTTATTTGACCCTCACCTTCCTCATCCATAAAATGAAAGATAATACACTTACCTCATAAAATTGATATTATAAGTAAAGGAAATGATGTAGGTAGAGCACTTAACACAGTGACAGCACATAGTGGATCCACATTTTATCTATTATTATTATTGTTGTTGTTGTTATTATTGTATAAAGCATTTATTTTATTAAAATATGATATTTCAAAATATAAGTGGTTGCCTGATCTGTTTGAGTGTCCAATTAAATAATATGCATGCCAATAAACTTATGGTTCTTTCTGTAACTAAATCAGGTTGTGGTCATCAAAGCTCCTGGTAATACTCTTTTCAGAGTAGCAAAGGAGCCTGAAGTATCACTAGATGATTAAGTGCTCTTTAATAGTACAACTGGGCAAAGAAAAAAAAGTTTACCTTCGTCTCAAAAGATTGGCCTCATATATGTCACTTCTCTTTTGAAGGAATGATTCTCTAGTGTGACTAATTCATCAAGGAAAGGTCAATCAAGACATTACTTTTTAGTGGAAATAGGTAAGGAAGTAATATAGCAGAAAGAAAAATATAACAACTTGGTTCATAGGAGATGCTGTTTGGATCACTCCACAGGGAAAACTCCATTTTCCTTTATTTCAGGGCGTCTTTTGGCCCTTGTAAAAGATATTTCTAGAAGTAATCTTTTAAAATTATTTTTCCTCATAAGCCTTTAGCAATAGATTTGGTCTGTATAGAAACAAAATCGGACAGAGGGCTAAGATAAAGTACAGTCTCGTGTGTTACCTTCTGACATGTAGGCCAAAGGTATTCCAGGTACTGGAAAGGTTCATGTCCTGCCTTAGACAAAAAATATTCAAATTCAACTTAAGAGAAAGAAAGAACCAGATATTACACATTTGGCAATCTCATCTAAAGAAATGACTCCTGCGTACAACAGGTAGCAGAACAAGAAGAAAGCAATGTATTTGTTCTGAAAGAATTTTTGCCACTTCACTGAAGTGGATATATTTGAAACCAGATAACTTTCATTGCTTCCAGACAGATGAGGTCAGACAAAGAAATGTAAACAGTGCATTAGGATGTTCTAATGGATTCTCTTTCTTCTTAAATGGTGTGTCAAATCCATTCAGAGTTTCTTAAAAAAAAAACAATAAATAATCTCAAATCTACAACCTTTTAAGTTCATCAAATGGATTAACTGCTTTAATATGATTTACTGATGACATTCAATTAGGAATATAGATTAGACCTTGGTTCTTTTAAGAAAAATACCTTCTCATGTTTGTTCCATCGACACTTAATCAATACACTTTTGAATTAGAGAATAACTATTTTTTTCTTAATTACAAGAAATATGCTGACATTTTCAGTGAACCATCTGGGCCTAGGTTAACTAGAAGCACATATGTATGCAAATATCAAATGTGGTATTTCCAGATAATATATTTGTAAGGGAATATTGATTAGTAGTAGCTAAAAAGATGGAAAATTTGTCTGCATGGTGTTAATAACAGATTGATATTGGCAAAAATGTTGAGCTTCATTTAACATACTTTGCTGAGTTGAACAAAAATAAATATTAATCTTTTGGATTAATTTCGCTGTGACTATGAATTCAGTTAGTTACTAGAGCATACTTAGCCCCAATCTCCCTTCCACTTCACGGTAGAAATAAGCAAAGCTTCTTAAATTAAGGAATTAAAATTATGGTATTCCTGAAGCAATCTTCAGAGGACTTTCTTAGTACATTGGACATTCTAACATCAAACCTGCTGGTAGAAGACTTGGTTAGATTCAACCCTAGAATTTTAATACAAGCAGAATGAAAACTTACTGTCTTCTTTCCCTGAGGTAACTTTGGGAAATTAAGGCCCCTAAATATTAATTTCAAACTACCATTACCAACCATAAACACAGAAGTCCCCCAGGTACCCTGAGATGACACTTTAAAAGAGGAACTGTTCGCTCCTTTTATTGGCATTTCTTGGTTAATATGGCTAATATTGAATGATTTAAATAATTATTTTAACATAATATTGCATATTGAATTCAGAGATCTCAGTCCTTTTTCCCTTTCTCCTAACCTATAACTTTTCATGTCTCTGATAAAAATTTGACATAAATAGCACAGGAATATTTACCATATTTCATATCAAAGTAACTCAGACAACTAAATGTCATTAAAAGGAATGTATTAGCTTTCCCAGCAACATTCTTCCAAGCACAAAGATATATGCAAACATAGTTGTGTCTCATGACAGGAAGTTAAATAAATGTGAGATCGAAGAAATTATTTTTGTAATTCTTAAAGTATTTAGTCAAGAAGTCATGAAAACCTATAGCATGCTGAGATTCTTTAGTATGCATGCTAGCTTGATTCCTTAATTTCTCAATTTAGGAAATCTCAGAGATCAACAATGTTGGATTAATGAAGACCACACAGCAGAATGTCAAACAGTATTCATCTGTACAGGGCTGAGGAGAAACCACCATACTTAAGTCTTTTTGAGAGGAAAACACAAGTGTTCTATCTTTCCAGTAATATAAGAGATGAATGTTCCAAAAGAGAAACAAAATATGAGAAGGCATATTTCAGATGACTGAATCTTCTTAGATGAAATTAAATAAAATAGACACAAAGCCTGTTTTAACTAAAAGAAAAAAATCATAAATTAAAGATCACAAGGATGACTTAGTTATTGCTTATGGATTTCTCTGTAAGGAATATTTTGAGAGAAGGAACTATTGCATAGTCATGTTTGAATTCTCACAATATTGTAGGGGACCTAGTTAGTGTTTAGTAAATTTTTAGATTTAATCATGTTATTTATCTTGATCTTCTGTCCTTTAATATAGTATCTGACTACAATATGTACTTAAATGCTTAGGTTTTTTTACTGAATAAATGATGACAACATAAACAACTACTGCCTTTCAATTCCATGTGTATCTATTGAGCATTCTATGCCCAGTATGATGGTCATTCTTAGGTGCTAGTAAGTTGAAATTAATTTGAAAGACACAATAGAACCTCTTTGGTTATCAAAGCCTGCTGCATATTTTGTTCATAATATTAGCTGTTTCAGTCTTACCCTTTCCCATCACTGAAATATGACAGAACTCCTACTTGGTCTCCATTATAGGAGGGCTTCAGCCATTTAAGTGGGGGTAGTAAATAATAGAGAGTAGTTCTACCATTCCATCTTATATATAGATTGGGTCAAAGAAATGCAAGATGATAAATGAGGACCAAGTGTCTATAAACACTCTAAGATTAAGGAAATATTACGCTTGGGAGTAGAACAAACATCAGAGCTCATGCTTGGCTTCTCAAGCATGACAGAGTGTTCTTTCATGGGTGTGTTGCCTTTATGGTTGTATGGTGTAAAAGAACAGAAGCTCCAGGTGCCAACATGACCTCCTTGCTATAGGCCCCTTTAGCAAAGCCCTCTTCACTGAGGGAGGTCTTGGGAAAGATACTGTTGATGTACATATTTGCCTTTGTCTAACAGGATGTCTCAGCTATAAAAAAATTTCATTGAGCAAAGACTAAAATATTTTAATGAGACATATTCATTAAAATAATATATTTTAATTGGCTTAATATATAATAAACACATTGAGCATCTATTATGTACTTACATAATGCTTATAATTATATGTACAACTTCTCTCTTGATTCTACTAACAATCCTACAGGATACAAGTGAAGAAATTGAGACTTAGAGAGGAGAAATAACTTTATATATCTAGTTGACGGTGGACTTTTTAATTGGACCTTTTGAATAGTCTTTTTCAGATGGTGATCCTGACTATTCTTTACACTAGTCCTCTCTTCCAACACATACATACACAACACACCACTCTTACCAGAATGATCACACTAAAGCAGAGATTTGGCAATGCCTTCATTATTGTTAAAAAAAAAAGAGAAAGTTTAGCGACCCACACTGCCACTCTTCTTCCTGCTGAATAACCATCACTAGCTACCCAGTGATCATCAGAGAAAGTGCTCTGTTTTCCATTCAAAGTGCTTCATAATCTGGCCCTAACCTGAAATGGTTCCTTTTCATGTATTTCATGCCTCAGCTAAACCCATCCTCCAGCATATTTTCAGCAGTTTCTCATCTCAGGACTTTGTTAACATGATTTCCTTATTTTGAAGCGTTCTTCACCCAATTCTACAACTGGCATACAAATCTATTTCTCTTTTAAGACACAATTCAAATTTCACTTTATTTAAGACATCAAAGGACTGAGGGAAGATTCAAATACCTTCCTTAAGCCGTAAAAGATAAAGATAAAACCTTGAGGTGAACACTGTAAAAGTTTAAGGCAGTGGTCGATGTAGATAAAAATAAAAAATAAATAAACCAAGTTGCACCACAGTGTACAGACAGTAAAAGCTAAGAAATGAACAAATGAATTCTGTTGTGAGGCTGTTCTTTATCTGTCCATGTATGAAATGTATGTTGTCAATCAGTTCTTAGAGCTATAGTAATAGTGTTCAAATAAAGGTATATATTCTTTGAAAAGTTTCATCTCTGAAGATTTTTATTGGCTATTTCTCTTCCTTTTTCCTCCTCAGGATTTTATCTATAATTCGCTAAAGTCTAAAACATCAGAGAATATAGATCTTGTCTTTTTCCTTGCATCAACTAATTAAAGCACTCTAGCAACTCATTGAAACCAATCCTAGATACATAGAATTGTATAATAATACTTGCATATATGTCTAACACAGGTTAATGAATAAAAATGATTTATTCAACATGATTTTACAGAATACTTATATGTGTCAAGCATTACATTGTGAAGAAAAAAATATACCGAGACATTTTCTACGTTATTTTAGCTCTCCCAATATAGTCAACAGTAAATGCAAAAGCCTTTTGAAAACTAAAACGCTTCATATGTGTAGGGAATTATCATCATTACAGGCTTATAGGGAATACTCATAATACACATATTAACCTTTGAGGTTAATGCCATACCAACCTCCATATACTTAACAACAACTTGTCCTGTAGAGAGGCTCTGTAAGTTTGCACAATAAGACCCACTGCTTATTGGTCTCATTTGGTATGGCTTTCTTAATTTCTTATAAGTTTGCTCAGTCCCAGTGTCAATAGTGAGGTTTGTCCAAAGTATATAATCAGCAACATATCACTATTAATCAATATCTAGGCCTTTTTGGTTTTTTAAAATATTAAAATATTAAAATAACTATTGTTTTTTATAGTTTGCCAAAGAGCTTTCTGGAGTCATAGTTAAAGTGTGGATTCACTCATGATTCTCCTTGAGAATAGCTTCCCACAGTGGTATTGGGAGAAGAAAGAAGTTCTTAACAGATTAAAATGAGCAAACACTGACTTCTGACTGCCCTAATTGACTAAAGCTATCAATTACTATAAATGAAAACTTCAACTTCACTAGTGTCTTCATTCAGATTTAAATGTCACCATCACAGGAGAGGCAATAGGCTAATCACTAGTGTTTCCTTTTTAATCATTAATTTAATATTGGTTTGTGGCCATCCTGGAACTGCCCCTACATACATTTACTGGAAATTGCATATTTAGAAAGCACATTTTTGTTCATACTTTTAGGAATGTTTCATTTTCAAGTCCTTTTACAGTAACTATTAACGGCTCATACAGTAAACATTTGATTATCATGTTTTCATTTTCTGTTCCTTGCTTCCTATGGTATTTTTAGACCACTACTTCTCTCTGCAACTGGTATGCACTCAGGAAACATAGTTTAATTTTAATGTATTAAAATCAAAATAAGAACTCTTATGAAAACAAATGTGAGCCTACTTAAGGAAGTTCATCTTCTCAAAACTAAAAAAAAAAAATGATGAGTTTTAAGGTTTACTTTAAATTTTTGGAAAATTTGTCAGGGCTTTTGGAAGAGTTTAAAAACATTTGAAACCCAAATTTTAGAACAGAGGACCACAGAATATTAAGCAAGAAAGATCTATTGAAGTTGCTCTAGTCCAATCTCTGTACTTTAGAGATAGAGGAGATCCATAGAAGCAATATGACTTGACTAAGGTGACTTGTCAACTTAGTGGCAAAGCCTAAGCCTCCTGATGCTGTATTAATTCACTTCACTGTCTCACATCAACTTGATCCTTAAAAAACTCACTTTTTGAATTCATAAGAGTATATGGTCTTCTGACATTTGTGATTGAAGTAAGATGCAAACACACAATGAAAGATATGACTTTTCAGATTCTCTAGATACTTTTTCTGACCACCTAGATATTATATGTATCTTATAAGGAACATAAAGGACCTAATTGACACGAAGAGTACACATTGTACCAGAACTCTTGAGGAAGTGATTTAAGATGACTTCCGAAGGATAATTATGAGGTAGCCACAAGCTAGTGGTAATGGGAAGAGCAATATAGGCAGAGAGGATAAGCAATATCCCTAAAGCTGGAAATCTCCTGGCACTTGTAAGGATTTGAAATAAAGCCATTACAGCTAGGGCATGATGACGGAAGTAAAAAAAAAAAAAAAGTTAGAAATCTGTCTATGCAGGCCTTGTGGACCATGTTGAGAATTTATATTCTACCTTTTGTTGTTATAAAAAACCTTTAAAATGTTTTAAGCAGGAAAGAATGTATGCATTCTTTCCATATGCATTATATGTAAAGAGTAGATAGAATGGATGTGAACTCATCAAGTAAGAAGCTACTGTGATTATCTATGAGGACATGAGTGTTTAGAGACTAGAAAGCTGACAATGAAATTGGAGAGAAATGCACACACTTGAAGTTTTGCTTGGATGCAGAACCAACAGATTTAGAAGGTGCTGCTCTGGTTAAAAGGATTGGAAATGTTCATCTAATGTTAGGTAATCAAAGAATGTTGTTTCTAACTTTGAAGTGCTTTTTTGTATTTCCTTCTTTATCCATATATAGGAAACTATCAGCATCTCAAAAACTATCAGTGAAGCTGTTTCATAGGCTTTTTTTCTGCTCTCTGGGCCACAAGTCTTTAGTACTGTGTCTATGGAATCAGCCTCCCCTATGTCCGTATCTTCACTTATCCACTCAACAGTTATGAGAACATGGACAACTCATAAAACTCTTTAAATCTCACTTCCACGGGATAAGTTTAACACTCTCCATTCACCTGCTTCCAACTTAATTTGCCGTAAGGCTTAATAAGGTAACATAGATATCCTAGTTTTTTTTTGTTTTTTTTTTAAATACATTCTAATCACACACACCCTCCAAAAGTATTCAGATACACTAGAAAGATGTTTTAAGGCATTACGCACACAGTGAAATTGCTGGAAGTGTCTTTTCTTACAATCTGACCATCCTAGGGAGAAAGACTAACATTATGCCAAGAGTCCAAGCAAGTCACTTTACTGGTAACAAGCCCAACCCAAGTACGTAGAGAAGTCAATCCACTTTGGAGTCCCCACTCTTAAACATGAACAGACAACTGCCAAGGGTAGGCATATATCTGAGGAAAATCTCTAACATAAAAGAAACAAAATCAAATAGAAAAAAAAAAAATTTGAAAGAAATAGAGCCTTTGTGAAAAAAAGTAAATTTAGGAAAAACTATAATCATCTTCAGAGCAATAAGAAAAAGTTTTAGAAATTAAAAATGTAAAATAAAAATATATAAATATAAAATATAAATATTCTACATATATAACAGCAAAAATGAGGAGCTCAACAGAAAAGTGGCAACAAAAACCAATTTAGGAAATGACATAAAAAGAATAGTAAGAGGAGAAGAGGAAGAAATGGAAAATGGGAAAGAATGAAAAAAACTAGAGGACTAGTTCAGGAGGTCGAACATAAATGAGAGGAGTTCTAGAAAGAAAAAAAAAAGAAAAAAGAGGAGAGGATAGTACTTATTAAATATGATGGGAAATTTGTCTAGAAATAAACATACAAATTGATATAAAATAGAAAAAAATCTACATTGAAGAACTATAAGAACATAGGATACAAAAAGGAAAATCTTAAAAGCTTCCAGAGAGGAGAAAAATTAAACTGGATATTATAATAAATAGGATCGGGATTCATAATATCTAGGGACTTCTCAACAAACAACACTGGCAGCAAGAAGAAAATTAAACGAAGCATTCAAAAATTTTAGTTAAGTAATAAAAAGTCTAAAATTTTAATTCAGATTAATTGAAAATTAAATCTAAAGATAACAACATTTTAGTTCACAAAAAATTAACATGAACCATTCTCAGAAAGCTTCTGATTTTGTCTTCCACTGCAGTACAGAATCAGGTGATCCAATATCAGTCACACGAAAGAGAAATACCAGAAGTATAATGAAGGGCAATCCCAGGATAACAAGCTACAAGAGACATAAAGAGCAACCATCCCAGATTTAAGCAATGTGACCCACAAAGCAGACACACTAATAGCTGTCACCACTAAGACACCTTCTGCTCTGGTGAGCCTGATTCAGATTTTTATCAACCTGGACCAAGTGCTGATCTACTCTCTCACTTCTAGTCACTTTTGTTAACTGAAGACATTCACCCTGCTGTACTGAAATTTCCTGAGAGCTAGAAGTTGGCCATGTTGAGCTTATAAGAAAAGTGAAATAAAATCTCTCTCCCCTGATATCCAGTATCCAGCTCATTTTTTAGATCTACCAGCTGTCAAACTATGGAACTATATTTTCTAAGGCTCATTCATTGCTTTTCCTTCTGCATTCCCCCAAAGAAACACACATAACTTCAAAGGGAAGCTGAAAATCAAACTATTACCCAGACTCTGTCTAACTTATCTTCTAGGATACTTGTTCTTATGACAACATGGTTCCTTTTTAGAGCTATTGTGCTTCCTAGTCAATTTCTATGAGACTTCATATTTATATGAAAATAATTACAAAAAAAAAGAAAAATCATTGAGAAAAAGTGATGAGATGTGAAGTAAAGTCCTTAGCATAGTTACTGATATGTAGTAAGCTCTCAATAAATCACAAGTACAATTTTTAAAATTTTATGTAGTCCTTCCCTTCCCCGGTATCAGTATTTTCCTGAAACACAGTTTGGGTGAAAAATCTGTTAAATAGTCATATAATGACTTGATTATGTGGCACATGTGCACAAAATGAACTTTCTCTACCATTGTGGAGCACAACAAATTTAAACTTCCTTGAAACATTAAGAGCAGTAACAAAAACCACTCAATTATATTAATGTCCATAAATAAGTTATATGTTAATTCTAATAAAAATATTTGATGAATGACATATGTAAAGATTTAGTTCAAATAATTATGTTCATGTACCACATATACAAATACAAACTAGGTGAAAGATGTAGTAGAAAAAAAACTTATTCCAGTAATCAAGAGACCTTGAATCTAGTTCTGAATCTGTCGCTACCTAATTAATCAAGCTTGGTAGGGTCACTTCCCTCAGGGTAGCAGATTTCTTATCCGAAAAATTAAAACTGGACTTTGGGTTAGACTGTGCCTTGTCAACTTGACTAAAGTGGGAACTACATTTCCCTGATTCTCTTTCTCTGTATGGCCAAAAAAGGAACTGGTCTGAGATTTGGAAGGTTAGAGTAAAGCAGGTGCCATTACTTTTGGAAGGTTGTCTCAGTCTGGCAAGGTGTTAAGCAGATGCATAGGTGCCCAGTAGACCTCGGCTTATGTGTACACTCTTCTATTTTACTTATAGTTCACCATCCCCACTGCCAGCCCTACTGCCCAGGCCCACCAGCAGGGATTGGGCTGCAGACTCACAGAGATAGCAGGTATACCAAGGCATAACTTTCTGAGAGATGATTTCCATTAAGTTCCCCACCAACTTTCCCTGCTGTGGTCCTAATTCATAAACTGAAAGTGTTTGATATATGGATTACCATGAAATCTTCTATTTGTCCACTAATATCAGTGCTTAAGGTAGCATGGTCAGAGAACTTTTCTCAGATCTTTCAAATCTTCTCTAGACTGTCACTTTAGTTCTGCCCACATTTGGATAAGGTCTAATTCCTGTAATAAATCCCTTATTCACATAATACATGCAGTAGCTCTGTTTCCCTGATTTATAAAATATGATGATGAGCTCTAAGGTTCCTTCCAAATCTGATGTTCTAGGATTCTCAGATCCCATTTCACATGATATTGTATGACCTATGTATATCTCAGTAAATATCAGGAGCAGATTCAAGCCCATTTATCTGTTTCTAGCAGACAACAGGGAAGTTAAGACATACTGTAAGTTTTCATGTGACTTCCCAGAACACCAACAGGGTATTGAATTCTAGGATTTCAAATATATAACCAAAAAAAGTGTTTACAATGATTGCACGTAGATTAGGCTCACCTGAATAATAGTATATATTTAGAGCACAAGTCCTTGAAAAAGAAATTAAATAAGAAACAACAAACACTCCTATTCATGTTTCTTAAGTACACAAAGATAAAAAAGAGACTAAAGATTTGTTCAGTGGCCGAGGCCACAGCTGAGCTGTCCCACCCTTAGCTCCTTCCCTTTAGCCCTCCATTGTTGCAAAAGTATTTCACTTGTACCTAAAAGAGAACAATATCTCAGAAACTATTCCAAGACAATAAATCAAGAAAGCTGGTTTGTTCACATTTTTTTTTTCTTTTCATTCTTGAGGTAAACCTCCCACAGAGAAAGTTATATCATGCGAGGGATTCAACAAAATGAATGAAAATATATTTATGTCACTCATGGATTACTTTTCTGTGGCACAGTTCCAATCAACAGCCCTAGAGGAAAAAAAAATGTGTGTGTATGTGTTGTATGGTTTCTTAATTTTATAATTGCAGCTGCTCAAACATTTATCATTTTATGTTATAAAATAAGAAATTCATTGAAGCACAGAGAAGCAGCATATTCTTCCATCAGTTTAGCATTTGTTCCGGGATTTAAGCAAAATAAATTAAGAATGAATGTGGTTTTCACATAAACTAGTTTGGCTTCTTCAAATCAATTCCAAAATTATCCTGTCTTTGCCACTTTCTTCTGCTAAAAGCATTATCAATTACTCTTTGCATGCCACATTAATTATAAAAGTTAATATTGGCATTATTTTATGGTTCGCAAAATGCTTTTATGTACATGAAATAGATTGGCAAAACATAGTAGGGAAAGACACTGGTTTTGGCATCCAAAGATCCATACCATCTGTAAAAACAGAATTGGTTTGGTGGAGGTGGATCACCGCTACTATTTTGAGCCTAGGGTTTCTTACAAAATTTCTGTGAAGCTTAAATGAGATCATACATGTGAAGGTGATTTGTGGAAGTTCTGGAATGAGACAAAAGGCATTAAATCAATGTGCATTTTTACAGATTGCGTTAAATAACTCATTCCAAATTAAACAGAGGTGTATCAGGACCAGAAAGCCAAAATTTTGACTACAAGTACAATATCATTTCCGCTCCCTCTCACAGCCTCTCATTCATTGGTTTTTATTTAAAAACAAAACTTTTTTTGTTTTTGTTTTGTTTTGTTTTTTGTTTGTTTTGTTTTTTTTAGTATAACTACATTATTTCATGTAGAAATTTTAAAAGAAGCAACATAGTTGAAAGATTAAGAGATTAAGAAAAGGGAATTGGAATCCGAATTTATTGAGTTTAAATCTGAGCTTTCTCCCTCACTAGATTTGTGACTGAGTACTTTAACTTCTTTCAATATTAAGAAACTTCTCAGTTTCATAGTCATTAAAATCAAGATGCAATTATCATCAATATTATATGGCTGTTTTGAAGATTATATGAGTCAGCACATGTAAAGCACTGAGAATAGAGTTTTAAGAAGCAGTCAATAAATGTTAGCAATTTTCATGTAAACAGCCCTATAGCATCACTATGTTAATGTGACTTGCCATCAATAGGCATAGCAATGTGACTAGTATCCTAGGATTCCTGAGCATTGGAGATGAGGAGAAAAGTGCATGTGTGGGATAATGCTGACCTTATCACCAAAGTCTGAGCAGAACTTCTAAGGGAAAGCTTCAGCTTCAGAATAAACAATACTATTCATTTCCAGGAAAGTCCAGAATTACATTTGAATAAAGGCATGCATTACTTATTTATTCTCTTTTCAGTAAAACTGTAGGATTCTTGAAAGGGGTAGCAATGACTAGAAAATAGAAAACATACAACATGAATTCTTTTCTATATTTACAGTTCTCTAGAAGCTTAATTAATAAAAGTCCTTTGACATAATATAGCTATAGTAAATGCTGTACACCAGAAGCACAAATCCTAGAATGTTATGGTGGGAAGGGAATTTAAGGTCTATCTGGCCACATCAATTCCCATCCCATTCAATAAATAACATTCCTCTCCATCATCACCTATAAGCAATCTTTCAGCTACTACTTAATGTTTTGAAAGACAGAAAAATTCTCACTTCCCAAGGAAGTTCTCTTACCATTTAATATAATAGAGTTTTAGAAAGTTTTTCTTTACTTTGAACATGATTTTGTTTCATAGCCACTTGTATTAATAGGAACCAATTCCTTGTCCAAAGAGAATAATAGTATTTTCTAAACAATAAGTTTATAATATTTTATAAACAAAAGTACCATAAGATATAAGTTATTAATAAACATTATAAAATAAGCTACGTTTGTGTATTGTGAGATGGTTCTGACCTTGATGATCCTGAAAATAAATATCTGAAGTTTCTTGTCATTATCTTTTACTTTTCACACTAGATATGACCCACACCTGCTCTCATTTTTGGCCAAGCACAAGTCCAATTTACACCTTTCATAAATGAACCCATAGTTTAGTTTGAGTGGACATTTGTATTCTCCTGCTCAAATTCATTTCTTAATGACAAATATGTTTCTAATTTACCCCATTCTGACCTAGATTTTCATCACTGTTGGAGAAGGTCATTGAGAGAACATAATCACTTGTTGACTTGCGAGCTGGACCTAGGCAATGGGAAATTCCTTACTCCCTTTCCCTAGCCTTACTATTCCCATAGCCGGAGCTATTTCAAGGACAAAACATTGAGAGAGTAATGTTGCTGAGGCCATCTGGACTGTATATGTGACTGAATCCCACTAAGGCCTCTACATAAAATTTTAAGATTCTGGTGGGTAGGTGTCAGGATGTTTTTCATCTTGCAGCCACCCAAGACAAGCCTTGTATACAAGTTTTCTACTTATTAAAACTGCCACCTACCAATCTGGAATAGTCTGCCCCTTTCTTAGGTCTCTCTTTGCCCTCTGTGTGTGTTGGCGGGGGGGCAGTTTTAGATTTCACCCAGGGAAATTCTGAGGTGAGCCAACATTTGGTGAGCCAGTCAGGAGACCAGAGAAATTGATCTTGAGGAAAA
Organism: Pteropus medius; assembly: GCF_902729225.1. Lineage (NCBI taxonomy): Eukaryota > Metazoa > Chordata > Mammalia > Chiroptera > Pteropodidae > Pteropus > Pteropus medius. The sequence continues at coordinate 7,472,353 of NW_024353517.1, read as the reverse complement.
AGGCAGACTGGGGGAAATCTTGGGCTGGCCATAGACCTATATGGAGAGAAATGTCCCACATGCTAGATATTTGGAGACTGCTGCTATGTGAGTAAGGGGATTCCCCCAAAACACTGGCTTGTCTAATGTGTTTGTTCAAGAAACTTCATATCATGTACTGTGGCAAAGAAGGGAAAGGAATGGCTGACACTGTTGGCTGTCCTTCACTATGGGCAGTTCAGTTGACCATTGATGCCCAACTCAAGTCGGAGATCTAATGAGAAAGTTAAAAAGAGAGCCAAGGCGAGAGAAGAACATGAGATTATTCACTATTCTGCTGGCTTTGGAGCTAGCAGACAAGGTAGGAGAGCAAGATATTAAATTGGAGAACTTAGCAGGCCGTTTTGCAAAGCTAGGAAGGCGCAAGCTGCCATGGATTACAGTCAGAGCACTTGTAACAAAGCTTGACTGAGATGTTAAGAAGAGGAATTCCTTGGAAAGTGAGGAGAGAGAAGAGAATGTTATGGTGATTGACAGTAAAATGGACAAAGCACCACATGCTGTTTGACCCCAAATAAAAAAGAAAATTTTAAATAGTAATTACCTTAGACTTCTGATAATAGAGAAGTATATCTCAAAACTCCTAAGAGAAAAACATTATTTCTCTGTCCCTTGAAGACGTAAACTTTATCATAAACTTTGTCTTTGAAATGTAAATACCCCAGGAAATAACTAAACCACTACCCACAGAGACTGAAGGAAAAAAGTGGTAAAAGCGGCATTTTCAAATATAGACTGCTATAGAAGCTCCCTATCCCAAAATCTTGCCACAGCCTCAATAAGATTACTCATCAAGAGCAAATACGAATCTTAAAGTCTTCTCCAGAAAAATTAACGAAAAATGTTAGCCATGTAAGTTGATAACCTAAATTTGACATAATTTGGTTTCCATGGTTATTTATAAACAAGTGAGTTTTGTATTGTTGTACCTGATTCATGATTAAAAATTTGGAATGGAAGCTATAGGATCTCTGTTTGTGTCTGTCTGTATGTTTATGTATGTCTATGGAAGTATGTTATGTATCTGTGATATTTTTCTACCTTCGGATGGTATTGACAAATTAATGTATAAAGGAGCTCTATTTAATTGGCTTAAAATAAATGCTTATATAAATAAAGTATTCCTAAAGCTCTCAGAAATATAGAAACTAACCCAAATGTTTTCCAGGTTCACATGATCTGGGATAATCTTCAGTAAATAAAAGCTAGTTTAAGTTTGTTGGCTTAATAGAAATAGATATGTCTTCAGAGTTATCAGCACTAAATTTAATGTAGGCATACAATTTTTCTTCCACCTTGGTTTACTAGTCATATAAATTCGTGTCATCTCTGTTCTAAAATCTGTCAGCAAGAAAAGCTATTTAATGCCTCATGAAATTTTCAAGAGTAATCTAAACGTAATTGTTAAGAACAAGTGAATAAAATAGATGTAAATGGGTATGGAAAGTTGCGAAGAGAGAGACTCTTACCTTGTATAATCAAGCTGCCAAAAATTGAATGAATTTGTTATAGGATTATTTAAAGAATAAACTTTAATATCAATTGTGTACTTACATAAAACTGAAATTAAATTTTCCTTTGTCTGCCAGTTTTCTTGGACTCTTAGCCAGCTCCTGACAAGAGATTATGAAAGGGTTTTCTTTACCTTTTAAGTAATCTGCTTAGAGAACAAAGATTTTATTAGGTCTTTAATTACTTTAGAAAACTGAATCTTCTTGGTACTAAAAGAGCAAAGTTTTAGTCGCAACTACATAGCCTTCTGCATTTGCCTTAAAAATATTTGATTGCCACTTTAAATACATGATTAAGTATTATTTCATGAGATCTGTGATCTTATTTAGTTTGAAATTTTTAGAAATGTCCCAAAATTCAAATTCTACATGAAAATTTTCTACTCTCCTTAAGTGTGATTTGCTCCTCTTCTCAAGTGGAAAGCATAGTTAATTTATTTTTAATCATTCTTTTTTTCTAATAAATGTATTTTTGGCAAAATAATTTTCTCTAGATACTGTTTTGATCATATCCTAGATATTTTCATGTATGGTATTATCATATGTTCAGTAAATAGTCAACAGTTCTCATATATGGGGGTTTATTTCTGGACTCTCAATCTCAGATGACTAGTATAGATGTTATGCAGTGTAATTACTTGTAATTTTAGTTTTCAACTCTGCTTTAATTAATTTTTTTTTATTTTTATTTGTCTTTTTTATATTTTTTAAGTGGACAGTCTTTGGTTACCTTTTTGACTTTAATTTTTACTATTATCACATTGTGGTCAACAAATCTATTTTTACTTTTTTAAATTCATTAAAATTTTATAAATACTTCAGGGGCTTGAAAAATGTATGCACTCTCTGTTGACTCTACCTTCTAGCTTAGAAATATAGTCTTCGGCTATTTTCATTTTGCTATTTTAGCCCATATATATATTTTGTTACTACAATTGTGTTTTTATTCTTAAAGTCTATTTTTTTCTTTTCAAAACAACCTGTTTTATGAATGCAGTAAACTCAAAATTTATTAAAAGTCATTAAATATGCCTAGCTTTCTTCTGGTTTCTCAGTTAAGACCTTGGACTTTAGTTATTTGATTTTTTGATGTACGTATTTGAAGTCATGATTGACAAATATTGAGAGTAGATAAAGAAGATTTTTTCCACTTCATGAGAAATCTCTATTGGCATGAATGTATGGGCAGATCTGCGAGAAGCTCTACTAGGAGGCTTATTTCTCTGGCCATTGCCAAGTCTACATTTAAAACTGGGAACCAGTGCAGCTATCCTGCAACCACGGGGGTGGGTATGTGAAGCCATGGAGACAAAGCCAACATACCAATGACATCAGAATGAAAAGATAAAAAAGCCTCTAGTCCTTGATGATATTACTGAGTAACTAAACAAATAAGCCTGGAGATGTTTTATCTAGGGGCTTTTTATTTTATGAATTAATATATATTTTTAACTTTAATATATACTAAGAGTTAGATTTTCTGTAATTAAACCAACATCCAAATTGATACACTATCTCTTACAATCCATTTTTGTAAATCATACATAATATTATGCTACTCTTCTACCTCTATTTCTCCAATTTAGAGTAAAATCACCTTATTTAGAATAAAATCCAAACTTCTCTCTGGTTTACAAAACCTTACATGAGCTGACTGTTTCCTTCTATGGTGTACTCTTTTATCATCATCCACTTGCCTTCTTTTGGATCCTCAAACACTATAAGGTCATTGATGTCTTAGGGCCTTTGCACTAGCTCTTCCATCTCCTAGGAACGATTTACCCCAGATCTTTAAATAGTAGATTACTTCCTGTTAACTCTCAACTAAATTATCAGCTTTACAAAGAGCTCTACCATAATTATCCAAATTAGCAAAGCCATCCAGATAATTATCTATCATATTAACTTACACTAATTATTTGCTCTGCATTTATCTCAATTTGATATATCTCTTCCCTTTTTTAAATTGCCTGATTTTTCTTTCAATAGTGTAAGTTCCATACGATCAAGGTATTTACCATCTTGTTCACTGCAGTATTCACAACACCTAGAAGAACATTTGGCATTTAATAAGTTCTCAATAAATAGTTGTTGAATAAGTGAATGAATGTACTCTTATTTTCCAGAAATTTTTCACCATTCTAATCATCTGGTGGTACTTTCTCTAATTACATGGCTATGGATGTATTTTTATATATATTTTATCATTTCAGTAGGATTTGGGAGAGAGAGGTACATAAATGCATATATTCAGCATTTTTAGAGGAATCAGACACAATTTTTCGAAATGTAATCATCGTCTTTGAACTTTTTAGTAATGTGAACACCACTGTTCACCTTAAAGTTATATGAATTTTTGACACTTCCTAATCATCTTAATTTCTGAATACAAATAGAGAGTCCCCAAAGAGCATGATACATGAGGCACAAATACAGAGATGCCTATTTAGCCCTTCCTACTCCAGAGTTATTAATTTGCTTTAAATAAATATAAAAATAAGCAGACTCTAAAGTTCAAATATAGACTAGAAGTAAGATATGTCAGTGAGACACCTGTCAAAATGGCTATCATTAATAAATAAAAAAACAACAAGTGTTGATGAGGATGCAGAGAAAAGGGAACCCTCATACACTGTTGGTGGGAGCGCAAATTGGTACAGCTACTATGGAAAACAAAAAAATTAAAAACGGATATACCTTTTGACCCAGCAATTGCATTTCTGGGTATTTATTCAAAGAAAACCAAAACAATAATTTGTAAAGATCTATGCACTCCAATATTTATGGTAGCACAATTTACAATAGCTAAGATATGGAAGCAACCTAAATGCCCATCAACAGACAATTGGATAAAGAAATTATGGTTTATATATACAATGGAATATTACTCAGCCATTAAAAAAAGTAAAATCCTACCATTTGCATAGATGGACCTAGAGGTTATTATGCTGAGTGAAATTAGTCAAACAGAGAAAGATAAATACCATATGATTTCACTTATTTGTGGAATCTAAGGAACAAAAAGAACAAACTAATCAGAAATAGACTCACAAATATAGTAGACAATTTGGTGATGGACAGAGGGATGGGAGTTTAGGGGGCTGGCAGAATGGGGTGAAGCGTTAAAGAAGTACAAATTAGTAGTTGGTAGTTGGCCATGGGGAAGGGGAGCATGGCAGAAGGAATGCAGTTAGCATTAATATGATGGCTAGGTAGAGGGCAAAGGGAGGGAAGGAGCAATTAGAGGAGATCATTTTATGAACTAGATAGATGTCTAACCAATGTACTGTATACTTGAAACTAATTTAAATAAATATATATTTTTAAAAAATGATATGTCAGTGAGAATGCAACCTGGCCCCTAAGTTTTGTTACCTGAGATGTAAGAGTACATTTTAGTGATTCCCAGATTTTGCATATTATAGATCATAATATTTCTCAAATAGGAATTAACTTTATTTTTTGCCCAATTAAGACATTTATGAATATTATCACTATTGTATAAAATAAAGAACATTAGGGCATCAAATATTGCAAATGATATATCTAAGAATAAAGGACACCCCTTTAAATGAAATACTTTTAGCTTTATGAAAACTTTACTTCATTGTTTTTATTTTTCTCACATTGCAGTGGATTAGTGGAAAATGTATTAGCCTTCAGCGCTTGTTCTAAGACTAGTAAAAAATTCCTGGGACTTAAATTCTGAAGATGTGAATTTAAAGTTGAACTCCACACTGTGTGATCATGAATAAATATTTAACTTTCCAGAGACTCAGTTTCTTTGTCTATTTCTACCTATATGCAGAAAAGATTGAGGACCAAATGAAATAATTATTCTTGAAAACATTTTGTAAGCTATAAATCTCTTAAATGTAAAAATGCCTCCTGCAGATTTGAAATCTTAGCTTTCTAACACATATAACAAGAGAGTAGAATTGAAATGTAACAAGGTGCAGCCTTTGACAGAGGCACAGAGTCAAGGCACTCAAAGGAAGTATCATGATGACTCACGACTAGAATCAGTGGATACGCTAAATGATTTTTTGGAGATTTGGAAATCTAATTCACACTTTGGGTAGTATGTCAGTCTAGTGAATCAAGCCTCAAGTAGCTTAGCAATGCATTACACTTTAAATCAACTTAATGAGGAATTTGCAGGTGTGTTCAAACGTTAATGCAATATTTTGCTTTCCTAAAGGAACCTTTCTCGTTTTGAAAAGACCTGTGTATGCCATCTTTTAATAGTGAAATCACCCATCATCATTAAAATAGCTTTTGAATTTCAAAAACTCAATGTATACCAAACTGTTAGGTAACATACTGATGATATGATATAAGGCAGACCCAACCATAAAGCTATAAGTCAATTATAACATCTATGTTAACAGTGAGCCGGAGGAGAATAAAATCTAGGGCCAATGCCCACACGTTTTAACTACTCTTTTTTAAAGAGTAGTTAAACTCCAGTCTCAGTTCCAGTAAAATTTTGCCTTGAGACACTTAGTTATATCGGACCCTGTTGACACATCTCACCTTAGTCTTTAATTTTCCCCAAGTTAAGAATTTGCTATTTACCTCTCTTACCGATGACTCGTAATGCCCTCCAGTGGCCACTGGGGAAAAAGAGCCTGAAAAAAATGTCCCAGTTCTACCATGGACTGTGAGACTATGAAGAGCTAACTGTACTGAGAAACTGTTGCCTGGGTGTTTCGGCTTAAACCAGTTTTCTTTCTTTTTTATTTGTTTCTTCTGGCAATCTATCTTTCTTGATATTTTTTCCAAACATTCTTTCTTTCTTGACATTATTTCTAAACATATAAATTTGTATCCTCTATCAACACAATCTTGAAAGATTCTTATATGCTTAGAAAGAATTTATGGCATAACAGGCAAGCAACGGCAGCCAGTGTGAATGCTATTTTAAGCTCATATGGATCCTAGAACAAACAAGAAGATTATTTGAAGAAATTTTTATTCCTGCAGAATAAATGCCAAAACAGTATTTACAACATTCTTTTCCTAAAATATGTTGCCTAGTGACCAAATTGAATCAATTGTCAATTGATCTGGTGGGCATCTCAATAGATGGTCTGTTTGACTATCCTTTATGAGGAAGAATAACGATGAGCTTTGAAGCTCAATCTACGCAGGAGAAAAGAGTTTGTGGCAAAAAGAAATTAGGGGGAGTGGAATAAAGATAATAAAGGGCTATGTTAGAAAAAATAAGAGAGCAATAAAAGTTTCAATTTAATTTGTTGAAAAAAAGATTATTTTAATTTAAAAGATAGGAAGAAATAAGGTAGAAAACTTACAATAGTAATGTATGCATATATGTATATTTTCCAGCCTTTGGGAAGGTTGTGGGTTAGCCACACCTCAAAAGCAAAATACCAGCCTGTTTTTCTCTCTTCTGGTTGTATGCTGGACCTGCAATGCCTCCTATGAGATTACATGCAATGGGGGCTTTATGTATGGCTGAAACATAGCAAAGTCCTAATGTAATGAAAAGCTCCTCTTCTATAAGGGATAGTTTGCTGAGACTAAAGCTTTGGTTTGAGGAAACTCGAAAAGGTGAAAACTGATCCACATATGCCAACCAAAACTAAAAGGGCTTAGGCATAATTTAAATACTAATACCCATATCTAATCCCTTAAAATAAGAGGATTTAGGAATGGAGGAATGCCCTTTCTCCTTTAACGAACTCTGAATAAATACATATTGCACATGATCTAGTCCTTAGTTATTTTTGAAAATTTATCTCTGACCATGACCTTTTCTGCCAATATACTTCTCCTTCTCTTTTATTAATATTTCAGGCATACTGAACTACTTATAATTCGCTAGATTTTATCACTGGCTCTTTCCTCTATACCTAGAAGGACTGTCATTTCTTAGTTCCATTGGGACTACTTATTCTCTCTTTAGGAAGGCTTCCTGAACTTTCCAAGGAGACTTTGACTACTTCTTTGTCCCCTCAAGATACCTTAAATAACTTTTAACTTTATTAAAAAAATATATATTAATCACATTATCTTATAATTGTCTGCTTGCTTGCCTGTTTCAACCACATAATTATTATAAAATTATTGACAATAAGGATTTCCTTTTGTTTTCACTTAAATCCCAAGTATCTAGTACAATGCTCGGTACAGAAGATGCTATATGAACTATAATACTATAAATAAATAAAGATGCTGTATTAAATAAGTGAAGTAGAGTTGACACGGCCATCTTCGCTTACCTTCATCATTTTCAAATCTTCCCTAACCTTCCCTCACATCAAATACATGTCCTGGTTTTGTAGCCTGTCTTCAAAATTCAGTTTAAGTCAATCTAAATGTCCTGGTTTTTCAAGTTAAATGAGTAGGTAGACTCTTCCACAAACCTCACCTTCTATTACTCTGATCCAGATTAGATATGAATTTTATAATGGTTTTGAGGAAGAATGATACAGGGATGTACAACTGCAAGAAGATAGTAGCATGGGTTGAAGTTCAGTGGAAAATTCTATGGGCTCAAGGACCCATAGTTGCAAACTCAACTACTCCCACTCTGTGTCAGCTGCATTGACTCAATGACCAAACCCCATCAACTGTATTTCAGAAATATTACTAGAATCTGAGTTCTCTCCACCTATACTGCTACAGCCCTAGTTCAATTTCCTTTCTCAGTCTTTTACCTACAAGCCCTTAGTCATAGATTCTTCTGCCATCCAATCCCTTATTCCTCCTGACTGCCCACTCCATCTCATTTCCCACAAGGTAGCTAGATTTATCAACTACAAATAAATAATATCGAATCATTTGCTTTTCAACATTTGTATTGGGTCATCTTTGCTTACTGGAAAAATAATCTACATAAGGTATTTCACAATTTGCTTCAGTAATAAAACAATATCAATTAATGAATAATTTGCACTAAAAATTCTTAGAATTCACAGCAAGAATGTCTTATTTTTGAAACTGCTTTTTGCTCTAATATATTTTGCTGCCACACTGAGCACCTGTGATGTCTGATCTTTCACAAAATTGCAATTCAATGCAGAGTTAATTGTTATTTGGGACATGCAATAAAATCCATAGCAATGTCAAAGATGTTTAACTGTTTGGTGTTCTGAAACTTATGTTTCTGGCATCTACCACCAGATGGAGCTAGATAAAACTTTTTTTTTTGTTGTTTAAGCTATTTTACACAAACAACCTGTATCAGAAATACAAATGATGTTATTTTTCTGTTCTAAATTTTTCATTTGAGGCTGTTGCTTAGTAATTCCAGTAGATTCATCTCAGTGAAGGTGGTAGCCTGCCAAATTTAGGGGATTCCTTCATTTTATTTTTCAATTTTCCTCAAAACTTCCTACAACTCTGGAATGTTACAATTTGAGATTTTGTATGTCAGAAATTAAGCTAAAACTTTCTTCCCTGTTATAACAAACAAAAAAACATTTCTAAGAGCGGTAAGTAGTTTGTCAAAAATTTTAGTCTAAATTTTTTCTGCCAGGGAGCTAGGGCTGGCCCAACCTATCAAGTTAATGCTTGAGACTGGGTCCCCAGAGAAAAAAGCTAGCGTGGTTTTCTACCCCAGCCTGGTATCCAGGACCAGAGAAGCCAAAAGGAAAGTCTAAGCTCAAGTCCTGGGAGAATTCTGAGACTTAAAGTTCATTATGCCATGTATAACTTCCATATAAGAAAGTTAAAGTAGGGCACATGTGGGGTTTCAGTAGGAAAAAAACTGGACAATAATTAGAATAGGTAGGAAATTATATAAAGAGAATCCTGAGAGACAGAGAAATTCATATAGACATTAGTTTCAGACTCATGAATACCAAAAATTAAATTTCTCTTTGCTAGCTGGTCAAACTATTTCTCTCAAACAGAGATTGACTTCCCCAAAAGTGTGTAATAGGCTGATAGCAGTGAATTATGATGATCCACGGAAGAAAAGCTTTTTGGGGGAAAAAGACCAGAGAAAGGGAGAGATTCTGGTCCCAAATCCAAATGTTGACCCACTTCTTACCCAAGGAGAGTTTGTTAAACTCTAAGAGTACTTTAGAGTTTAAAATAATTCCGGATCCACTATCTAATTTAAACTCAATTTTTTGCTAATACTTATCCTGTTTTCCTACTCTATCTTTTTATTTTGAACGTTATTGAGGTATGATTGACACATAAAATCTGTATAATATATTAAATATTATGTTTTGATATATGAATACATTGTGAAATGATCACCACAATAGAGGTAATTAACATATCCATCTCCTCACTTAGTCTTTTTTCATGTGGTGAGATCACTTGTGATTTGCTCTCTTAGCAAATGTCATATATACAATATATTATTATTAACCGTAGTCACCATGTTGTACATTAGATCACCTGAATTTATTCACCTTGTAACTGAAATTTATACCCTCTGATCAACATCTCTCCTTTGCTGCCACTCTCCATCCCCTGTAACTACCATTCTATTCTCTATTATTATAAGTTTGACTCTTTTTTTGTAGATTCCACATAAAAGTGAGATCATGCAAGGGAGTCTATTTTCTAGGCCCTTTACTCTGTTCCATTGGTCTATATGTCTGGATTTTTTTTTTTTTTACACCAGTGTGATGCTGTTTTTGATGACTATAGTTTTGTACATAATTTTAAATCAGAAAGTGTGATGTTTCCAGCTTTACTCTTCTTGCTCTAGCTTGCTTTTACTATTTAGAATTCTTTTGTGGTTCCATCTGATTTTTATAATCTTTAAATTTATTTCTGTTAAAATGACATTGGAATTCTGATAGGGTTGCATCGAATCTGTAAATCGCTTTGGATAGTATGGATATTTAACAATATTAAGTATTCTGATCCATGCTCAGGGAATAGTTTTCCATTTATTTGTGTCATCTTCCATTTCTTTCATCAGTGTATTATAGTTTTCAATGTTCAGATCTTTCATTTCCTTGGTTAAATTTATTCCTAAGTATTTTATTCTTTTATATTCTATTATAAATGAGATTTTAAAAAATTTCTTGTTTGAATAATTTATTGTTAGTGTATAGAAATGCAACTAATGTTTTTATATTGATTTTATATCCTGCAATTTTACTGAGTTTTTTTTTTTATTAACTTCGACAGTTTTTGAAGGAGTCCTTAGGGTTTTCTATATATGAAATCATGCAATATGCAAACAGAGATAATTTATGTCTACCTTCCTGATTGGAAAGACTTATTTCTTTTCTTGCATCACTGCTCTGGCTAGGAATTCCAGTATTATGTTGAATAAAAGTGGTGGAAGTGAGTAGCCTTGTCTTATTCTTGACCTCAGAGAAAAAACTTTTAGCTTTTCACCATTGAATATGATGTTAGCTATGGGCTAATCATGTATAAACTTTATTACGCTGAGTACATTCCTTCCATACTTAATTTGTTGAGAATTTTTATATAAAAGGATATTGTATTTTGTCAAATGCTTTTACTGTCTATATTGAGATGATTGTGTGAATTTTTTATCTATTTTTTTTCATGTGTGTCACATTTGATTCGATCTCTACTCATTATTGAACTGTTCAGAGTTTCTATTTTTTCATGATCCACTCTTCGTAGGTTGGTATTCTACTTTCTATTTCATTTATTTTGGATCTGATCTTTGCTATTTCCTTTATTCTGCTAACTTAAGGATTAATGTGTTCCTCTTTTTCTAGTTCCATAAGGTATAAAGTTAGGTTGTTTATTTGAGATCTTTATTTTTTCTTAATGTTGGTGTTTATAAAATTCTCTCTTAGAACTACTTTTACTGCATATCATAAGTTTTGGTGTGTTGTGTTTTCATTTTCATTTGTTTTGAGATAGTTTTGATTTCTTTTTCGATCTCCTCTTTGATCCATGGGTTGTTCAGTAGGGTGCTGGTAATTTTCACATATTTGTAAAATTTCCAGTTTTCCTCATTATTGGTTTCCAGTTTCACAACACTTTTGCCAGAAAAAGATACTTGATATGATTTTAATTGTTTTAAATCTGTTAAGCCTTGTTTTGTGGCCTTCATATGATCTATACTGGAGAATATTCTATGCATACTTCAGAAGAATGTATATTCTGTTGCTGTTGGATGGAATGTCCTGTATATGTATATTAGAATTGTTTGGTCTAAAATATATTTCAAATCTAGTGTTTTCTTATTGATCTTCTATATGGATGATTTATTCATTGTTGAAATTGTGGTATTGAACTCTCCTACTGTTATTGTGTTGCTGTCTATTTCTACCTCCAGTTCTATTAATAGTTGATTTATATGTTTAGGTGCTCCAATGTTGGGTGCATATTTATTTATAATTGTTATATCCTTTTGATTAATTGACCCTTTATCATTATATAATGACTTTCTTTGTCTTTTGTTACAGTTTTTGACTTAAAATTTATTTGTCTAATATTTCCACTTTTGCTCTCTTTTGGTTACCATTTGTATGGAATATCTTTTTCTATCTCTTCACTTTCAGCCTATGTGTCTCCTTAAAGCTGAAGTGAGTCTCTTGTAGGCAGTAGATGATACAAAAACAAGTTGAGTCTTGTTTTTATATTAATTTAGCCACTCTGTCTTTTGTTTGGAGAATTTAATCCATTTATATTTAAAAAATTATGAATAGGCTTACTATTGCCATTTTGTTAATTGTTTTCTGGCTGTTTTGCAGGTTCGTTTTGTTCCTTTCTTTTTTCTTGCTCTCTTCTTTCGTGATTTGATTATTTCTTTAGTAGTATGTTTGATTCCTTTATCTTTATTTTTTGTGTATTTACTACATTTTTTTTTGCTTAGTGGTTACCATGAGGTATAAATTAAAAAATCTTTTAATTATAACTGTTTATTTTAAGCTGATAACTTTGATTGTATACAAAACTTATTACTTTCACTTTGCCCATTTTATGTTTTTTGAGATTACAGTTTACATATTTTTTTATATTTTGTATCCACTAAGGAATCATTGTAGCTATAGTTCATTTTAATACTTTGTTTTCTATCTTTTATACCATATTTAAAACTGAATTATATATATCACCATTATAGTATCTGAGTGTTCTGAATTTGACTATATACTAAACTTTATCAGTGAGTTTTTTACTTTACTATGTTTTCATGTTAATTAGTGTTTTTATTTCAACTTGAAGAATTTCTTTTAGTATTACTTATAAGGCAAGTCGAGTGGTGAAGAATTTCTTTTGTTTGTTTAGGAATGTTTCTATCTTCCCCTCATTTCTGAAGGACAGCTTTTCTTAGATGACAGTTGTTTTTGTTGCTTTTTTTTTTTTTTGGCACTTTTTTGGAGGTTCTTAAGTGTATATGTTTAATTTTATAATTTAAATTTTTAATTAAATTCATATAGGTTTCGAGTATAAAATTCAATAACATGTCATACTGCATTGTGTGTTCACCACCCAAAGTCACCAAATATTTGATCCCCTTTACCCTGATGTACCACCACCCCTCCCCTCTTTCTCTCTGGTAACCATTAAACTATTATTTGTATCTATGAGTTTTTGTTTGTTGGTCATGTTTACTGCTTTTAGTTTTATATCCCACATATGAGTAAAATCATATGGTTCTCAATTTTTCTGACTTATTGTCCTTTAATAGATGATGGAATAGAAAAGATGTGGTACAGATATACAATGGAATATTACTCAGCCATAAGAAAAGATGAAATACTGCCATTTGTGACAACATAGATGGATCATGACATCTGGAGAAACTCTTTCAGTACTTTGAGTATATCATTCACTCTCTCTTGGCTTGCATGGTTTATTCTGATAAATTTGCTGATAACCTTATGAGAGTTTCCTTTTACGTGATGATTCTCTTTTCTTTTGAGCCTTTCAAAATTTCTTACTTGCCTTTGATTTTTGACAGCTTGATTATAATGTGATTTGGTGAGGTCTTGTTTGGGTTGAACCTGATTGAGGACCCTGGAACTTCTCGTACTGGATATCTATATCTCTCCTCATATTTGGGAAATTTTTAGCCATTGTTTCTTTAAATAAATTTTCTGCCCTCTTTTTCCTTCTGTTCTCCTTCTGAGATTCCCATGCTGTGTATATTCATCTACTTGATAGTGTCCCATAAATTACTCTTTTTAATTCTTTTTTCTTTTCATTTTTCCAATGGCATAATATTAAATGACTCATATCTGAGTTTCTTCTGCTTGATTGAGTTTGACATTGACATTCTCTGTTGCACTTTTTAATTCATTCATTGTATTCTTCAGCTTCAGTTCTTGTTTGGTTCTTTTTTTTCAATCACTTCTACCTTTTTATTGAATTCCCATTTTGTTCATTTGTTTTTTTTTTCTGACTTTTAGTTGTTTATCAGTGTTCTGTTAACTGATCAATGTTCTGTTATCACTGAACTTCCTTGAAAAAGCTATTTTCAAGTCTTTGTCCGACAATTTGTAGATCTCTATTTCTTTAGGGTCAGTTGATAGAAAATCATTGTGTTCCTTTAATAGTATCCTGTTTTCTTTATTTTATTTTATTTTTTGTTGTCTTATATTGTTTTTATAGTCTGTGCGTTTAATTGAACAGTTGCCTCTTCCAGACTTTATGGACTGGTTTGGGTGAGGAAAGACCTTCACCTAGAGGCCAATGTGAGGGGGCAAGTGATTCTGGCTATGAGCAGTTGCAGGTGCATATTCTCCATGTAGCTACATCAGCTGAGTTCAGTATCAACAAAGACTGTAGCTGTCTTCAGTAGCCAAGGTTGTGGGTGTCCACAGTGGCAAAGAGGACTGTTGTGGTCTTTGGTAGTGAAGACAGCTGGGGATATGTTTTTTTTTTCTCATAGGGGAAGTCAAGGTCTGGGGATTTCCCTTGGCTGGTTCATTTTGTGGGTGCATTCACATTTGCAGTGGCACCAGTGTCCGATGCATGGATACCCATAGAATAATCAAAGAGCTGGAGTCTGGAGTATAGGCATGGATGGAGAGACTGTGGCTCTGGGGGCTGGTACTGTGGTGGCTTTAGTAGCTTTAGGGTAAGGTGTCTCTGCCACAATATTGATAATAGTGTGAGAGGTACAGAACCTGGAGCTGCAGCTCTGCACACACCCACATTCCAGTCCCTAGATTCCTGTTGTCATTCCATAAATGTCTGCCCTTGATGTTAGTGTTTGCAGTACAAAGTCCAGGAGGGCAAGTACACGTGGGGCTGCCACAGCTCTGAGGGCTAAAGCATGAGCACTACTGCTGTGGTGGTGGCTTTGGTGTCTCAGGTATGGGCAGTCATAGAGCAATTGTGACTCCAGGGTCTGGAGCACAGACCTGTCAGAGTGAATGTGGCTCTGGAGACAGGATCTGGAGCGAAGGTGAGTATGGAGTGGCCATGGCTCTAGAGTCCAGGTTCTATCAAAATTTGGATTAGGAGCAGGCCAGCCTCATGGTGGGCAACAATGGTTCCTTTTTGTGGGACGCAACATTGTCACTTTCTCAAGGGGGTCAGTGGAAAAAGCTGCTGGTGTCTTCTACGGAGCTGGTCACTGGGGTCTGTGCTATCAAACACTATTGGATATTCTTCCATCCTTGTTCTTTGATTCTGGCCACCTCCAGATGTCTTAATTATGCAGATCTTCCCAGCAATCCTTTCAGTGTGGTTGGTCTCTGTTTTGTGCTCTATTATGTAGCTACAAGTTCTTAATTGGACTCTTGAACATTCCTAAGGCTATTTTAATTTATGAATATCGCTCTAATTGTTTGTATGTGTGTCTCTATGTGTGTTTCTGTGTCTGTGCATGTTGTGGGGAGACAAAGCTGGCATCACTTACTCCACCATCTTGTTGATATCACCACTACTTACTCTATCTTTAGTTTTTGTGATTATTGGGATTGTCCTATAACTCTTACTAATTTATATGCTCCTTTTTTATTTATTTATTTTCTGCTTACTTCTAGCAGTTTCTGGCTCACAGTAAACATCTTGAATATGAAATATACAGTGCCTAGCATACAGTAGGCACTCAAACTTTTTTTGTGTATAATTGGTTTGGATAAGGCATTATGATGTACAGAAAAGCATGTTCTTTAGCCTTCGGTATCAAGAGTCATTTCTTTTAATCTCCCAAAGCTGGCTTAGCTAATATACCTGCTCCAAATGTTCACTTGCATATAGGAATAGGGAGTCTATTCCTGGAACAAACTAAATTCGTAGGTTCTGTGAAGGCAATAGCTTTGCCTAGAGCACCTCACTGACATTTATTCACAGAAGGAAACCACCCTAGCATCGGAATGAGCTGAGCAAGCTGTAGGTGTTACAAATTAGGGCTCCAGTTGGAAAACCCACACAGCACATACCAACAAAAAAACCTCACAGCTAGTCTTAAGCTAAATGCACAGATGTGTGTGGGAAATTCCTTAAATAACAGGGGTAGGTTGTTAGTTTAGACTGTGATATCTCAACTGTGTGCCATGGGGTTGTGGATAGGAAAAACAATAAAGCAGAACCGTAGGATATTTTAAGTTGGAATATGAGAGTAGGAAGAACTAAATATCCAACATTGAGAGAATATCATACTTGACATAACATTTATATAGATAGAAAGATAAATAAGTGTGTGTGTGCTCCACACATACATACTACCCATATTACATTATGTTTCTTTACCCTATTCTTGAGCAGATAAAAAAAAAAATCTGGATTTATTTGAATTTCCAATGCAAAAGAAAGGGAAAGAAGCCACAAAAGTACATGCAATTGGAAATTAGAACAATGTATCTTTTTTTTTCCTTTAAGAGGAAAATGTGATATATAGTGCTCTATCTGGGATTAAAGATATATATGGCTCTGGAAATCAAGGAGAAGAAATAAGATCCCCTCTCTCACCATTTCCCCTTGTGCCCCAGTTGGTAATTGGTTCTTCTTGCCAACCAGACATTGCCAAATTCGAGTTTCTGGCTCCCAGAAAGGTAAACATTTTGCCAAATGCCTCAGTAAAGTTTCTTATAAACTTGAAACTGCACCTGACACCTGCTTTTTTCCAGATCGTCATGCTAGTAGACCAATAGGCAATGTAAGAGAATGATGTAATAAGGATGCAATCAGTCCAGATTATCAGGAGAAGTGATGTTTCTGTTACTTAATGTAAGCAGGAAAGAGTATGTTTGGTACTTCCATGTTGCTTCCAGTAATAACAGTTATTGAACAACAGTAGCAATCACAGCCCAGCAAGACAACTAAGGGCTTAGACCTCACCAGGCAAGCAACTCAGACCAGACAAACATTTGGGCTGAGAGTGAGGAAACTCTAGAATAAATAGTTGGAGAGGAGGAAAATAGTGACAAACATCAATTACAACCTCACTACTGCATCAGGGACTGGAGTATATTTCAGTAACTATCTTAAATCTTAACATCTAAGTGGCATTAAGTAGTCAATATCTAGAAGACTTGGTGATAGACTAGAAAAAAAGTGAAGGCATCCTGTTCTCACCAAGTTTTCAACTTGGCTCTGACATTTCTCCTAGTTTTTAAAGCAGTTTTTCTTTCCCTATATTAAAGGAAAAATAAGACACAGGAACAAAGGCATATTGAGAAGAGGGAGAAAGATGAGAAGGCCATTCTTTACTAAATAGTACAAAGTAACTATATAGATGTTGGTGGTGTATGAAACAGGGTCATTCCTTTCTGCCTGAGCTATCTGGTTAGGTGAGTACTTGAACTAATTCAGACAAGTCTCGGACTAGATCATCATCATCATCATCATCATCATCACCATCATCATCGCAACAATAAAAACCTATTAGGTTAATGTAGAAACAAAGAGATTCTGTGAAAGCAAGTGCTTCATAAAATGTAAATCACTGTGTAGATAAAGTTACTGCTATTATAACTATTCTCAGCCTACAGATTCTTAGCTTCTCTCTGTGGTCTTTTCAGGGAAGCTATAAGAGATTATAGGAGAAGCATGAATTTTGAGATGACTTGTGTATTTCTTTCCCCCTCAGGAGTCCACATGAGCCAGCTCCTGCTCACCACTGTTTATTTGTCCCTTGCACCTATTCACACCTCTCTAGATAGTCTTTTCATTAAATGCTTCTCAGTTAAATACTTTAAAGGTTTTATCTGTTTCTTGCTGGCATCCTGATTAGCACTCTAAGGGTAGATGCAAGCATCTTAGATTTACTTGAGGCATCCTCATGTATTGGTCATGGTTTATTTGCAGATATCTCAAACCTCTCTGACTAGTCTTAACACAGGAAGTTAACATAGAGAACCGGATGCTCATAAAAGTATTTAAAGAGCTGGAAGAATGGAATGTAGGCTGAGGCTCTTAGAATGACCCAGAACACCACAGAAATGACCTGCTAAGGGAGCCAATACCCAGGCCACAGAGTAGGTGGAGAATCAGGAAGCTGCTGACTATACCAAAGACTCGTGTCTTATCCTATCTCCTTTACTTCCTGTTTGGTCTATATGCATGTCCTTTCATTCCTCAGAGCCTCAAGTTCTTCATGAGTAGAATGAGGATAATAATAATGACTCCTATGTATACTCCCTATAGAAATGTTGTGAAGATCAATAAAATAACATTTATGAAAGCACTTTATTAACTATAAAGATCAGGATAAATGTTATTTGCTATTAATATTCTCTACCATTAACCAGTTAAGGCATTTTCCTAGTTGAAGAAGAAATTCTTCCACATTATACTTGGCCAAACAGAGTACAAGTATATAATTGCCTCCTTGAGAGATTGATAATTAAGCTGAAGAAAAACTTTATCTGCTGCAGGTTGTCAGACTGAAAAATCTTTCTACATTACCACTATGGGCTTTAAGATCACCAAAGCCTTGTGAGACATCTCTAGCTCATTAAGAATAGACATACATAGTTAGTTATGGGCTACTTCTTCAAATACCAAATTTCTTAATGATAATAATAAAAAATTCTAACCCGGAGATGAAGTACAACTGATTTTAAGGTGAAAAATATGTAAAAACATTTTTTGAGAAAATAATTGTAGATTCTATATATTTCAGTGTTGATTAGCTTGAAAGTAGGAGTGATGGGGCATATGAGTGGAAACTGGAAGGAGAGAAAATAGACTGAGGATTGACTAAAAGAAATGGCATGGAAACAGTGCCGCCCTCATTATATTTCCCCTAAGCACCCCAGAAAGTAAATTTTTCTGTAATGCCAATGTACTTACTCTTCCATAAGATTTTTTTAAAAAATATCTAAAATATATACTTAAATATCTTCTCAAAAACTTAGTTTATGACTTACAGTTTCCAGTTGCACATATAAGGAGGTTGGAAGTCACCACTCTATCCTAACAGCAAGTAAAAAGATGAACAGATTGAAAAAGTAACAACTCTTTTTAAATCCATAAGAGAAGAGAGGAAACAGTGCAAACTACTACCCCAAAAGAGTGGGGTTATCGACAGGTATATACAGGGAGTTGTGGCTTGCCAGAGTGAAGACTCATGAATGAAAAAACTACACTGATAATCAGTGCTGGGGTGGGAAAATCTGAACTATAGCTGATGAATTCCCGAGGCTCTGACAACTCTGAGAGTTAAAAATTCGAGAAGGACACAGTCTTAGGGAGCCATCACAACATCATGAGATTTTCGTCCAGCTCAACTAGGTTCTCATAGTAAATATAGGAGAAAAACTTTTGGTGTTTCCAGCAGAGGAAAGAGGAAGGAAACCATTCTGAAATAGACTAGAGCACTCTGTTCTTAACAAAGCCTGCTCTCAGAGGAAATTAGTAAACCAGAGCTTAACCTTCTGAGGTATTATCAGAGTCTAATTGGCCTGGGGAAGAAAATAACTATCGTGAGCCAATTCTTGCCATTGTATCCCATTTAAGAGGGGAAGAGACTGAGAAACACTTGTAAAGTTCACAGTCCAGAGGTATAGGCTAACCAAAAGACTGAGACTTAACTATAAAACTATAGAACACTTCCCTTCCCTCCATACTTTACCACCACATTACTAATGCCTATCTAAGTTTTTTTTTTTTTTTTTTTATTTGGTACAGAAAGTCAAGCTACTAAGAAAAAGTTACAAGACATACAAAACTAAAAGCAAAATACAGAATATGAACAGACAAAACAAGAATCAGAACCAGACATGGCAAGGATGCTCGATCATCAGACTGGGAATCAAAACAACTAGCTAAGGATTCTAGTGGACAAAATGGCAGCATGCAAAAACAGATCTAAAATGTAAACAAACAGACAAAAATCCAAAGCGGGGAGGGGGGAAGAAATGCTATAGATAAAAAGAAAACAAAACATAGTAACAGAAATGAAGAATGCCTTTGATGGGCTTATTAGTAGATTAAACATGGCTGAAGAAAGACTTTCTAAGGTAGAAAATATATGAATAAAATCTTCAAAAATCAATAAGTAAAGTGAACAAAAACTGGAAAAAAAACGGAATATGCAAGAGCTGTGGGACAGCTATAAAAGGTGTAACAAATACGTAAATAGGAATAAGAAGGAAAAGGAAGAAAGGAACATAAGAAATATTTGAAACAATAATGACTGAAAAATTTCCCCAAATTAACATGAAACAGCAAATCACAAAGCCAAGAAACTCAGGGAACACTAAACACAATAAATGACAAAAAAAATCTTATACCTCAGCATATCATTTTTTAAATTACAGAAAATAAAAAATAAAAATAAGTGGCTGAAATAAGCCAGAAGATGGGTATAAGGAGAACATCTTAATTATAGAGAAACAAATATAAGAAATACATTTGACTTCTCTGAATCTATGTAAGCAAGAAGAAAATAGAATGAAATATTTAAAGTGCCAAGAGGACAAAACCAGCAGCCAAGAATAAGCTAGTAATAAGGTAAACAATGAAGTAAAAAGTATATAGATTGAGAAGGAATACATAAAACTTTGAAAATGACATCATCGCTTATGCAGAAAATCTAAATATTGACAAAAAATATCTCCTGGAACTAATAAGCAATCATAGCAAGTTTGCAGTATACAAAGTTAATACACAAAAGTCGATTACTTTGCCATATATTAACATGGAAGAAGCAGAATTTGAAATTAAATACTCAATATTATTTACATTAGCACTTAAAAATGAAATATTTAGGTATAACTTTAACAAAATATTTACAAGATTTACATGAGGAAACTACAAATTCTGATAAATGAAATCAAATGAACCAAATAAATGGAAAGATATTCCAAGTTCATAGACAGGATGACTTGATATCGAGATTTCAATTTTTCTCAATTTGATCTAAAAAATCCATAAAAATCCAAGCAAACTATTTTATGAATTTTGACAAACTGATTTTAAAATTTATATGAAGAAGAAGAAGACTTGGCAGTGAAGGAGAACAAAATTGGATAACTGATGCTACCCAACTCTAAGACTTTCCATAGAGGTACAGTAATCAAAACAATGTGATGTTGGTTAAAGAATAGACAAATAAATAAATGCAGCAGAATAAGGAGCCCAGAAATAGACCCACATAAATATAGTCAACTGATCTTTGACAAAGAAGCAAAAGCAAAGCAATGGAGCAAAGATATTCTCTTCAACAAATGGTGCTAGAATAACTGGACGTCCACACACACACACACAAATATGTCTAGACACAGAGTTTACACTCTTCATAAAAGCTAACTAAATATGGATCACAGAGTTAAATGTAAAAAGCAAAACTATAAAACTCCTAGAAGATAACATATGAGAAATCCTAGATGACCTTGGAGATAGCGATGACTATTTTAGATGCAATACCAAAGTCATGATCCATGAAAGAAATAATTGATAAACTGGACTTCATTAATGTTAAAACTTCTGCTCTGTGAACAATATCAAGGAAATGAGAACACAGTCACAAATCGGAAAAAATTATTTGCTAAAGAGACATCTGATAAAGGACTATTTATGCTTTTAAAACTCAACAATAAGAAAACAAACAACCTGATTAAAAAGTGGGCCAAAACCCTTAAGAGATAGCTCTCTGAAAAAGATACATACATTGCTAATAAGTATACAAAAAGATGCCCATTATCATGTCATCAAAGAAATGCAAATAAAACAACAATGAAATACAAGTATATATTTGTTAAAATGACAAAAATCTGGAATAGTGACAACGCCAAGTGCTGATGAAGATGAGTAGCAACAGAAACTTTCATTTACTACTGATGGGAATGCAAAATGGTACAGTCACTCTGAAAGAGTAGCAGTTTTGGCAGTTTCTTACAAAACTAAACATACTTTTGCTATATGATACAGCAATTATGTCCCCTGTTATCCATGCAGCAGAGCTGAAAACTTATGACTACATAAAAACCTGCACATGAATGTTCATAGCAGCTTTATTTGGAAGCAACCAAAATATCCTTCAGTAGGTGAATGGATAAATAAACTGTGGTATATCCAGACAACAAAATATTATTAAGTGCTAAAAAGAAATGCACTATCGAGGCAATGAAAATGCATGGAGGAATCTTATATGCATATTAAAGTGAAAGAAGCCAATCTGAGAAGGCCGCATACTGTATGACTTCAAGTATACGACATTCTGGAAAAGGCAAAACTGGTTACCAGGTTTACAGGGATGGAGAGATGAATAGGCTGAGCACAGAAAACTTTTAGGGCAGTGAAAATACTCCGTGTTATATTATAATGATAGATATATATCATTATTCATTTTTCCAAACCCATAGAAAGTACAACACCAAGAGTGAACCTTAAGGTAAACTATAACCTTTGGGTGACTATGATGTGTCAGTGTTTTGCTCTTGATAAAAAAAAAAAAAATTACCAATCTGTTGAATAATGTTGATAATGAGGGAGGCTCTGTATGTGTGCGGGGAGAGTTTCATGTGAAATGTCTGCACTTTCCTCTCAATTTTATTGTAAAGATAAAACTGCTTTAAAAAATAGTCTTATAAATTGCCATATGTGTTTATTTTATATTTAACCATGATTCCTTTCTGGTTCTAAAATAAAATATTGTGAGGTACAGAAAAATTGGAGAAAGAGGTGCACACTTAAACTGATAATAACTTTGATATAATGAAATCTAGTAGATATTTTAAAATCTAATTTACTTGTCTCCTAAGCAGCAATCCATCTTTCTTTGGCCTTTGGAATACTACATTCTCTTGTTTTTTAGCTTGTTTTTCCTACCTCTATGATGCTTTCTTTTTAATCTTCCTGATTTTTTCTATTTGTACTCAACATATAAAAGGTAGATTGAATTATGACTTAGTTTGAAGTACTCTTTCAATTTTTCCAACTCCGAACTTGACTTTTTAAGCTATCACTGAATAAGATGATTCATATTTCCATGTTACATTAACCCAGAACTTTTTTCTGTATTCTAGAATCTTAACTAGCTGCTAACTAAATATTTATACTTGTATATATCAAAGCTACCCCAAGTTCAACATGTCTAACAATGAGCTAATAATTCTAACAACCAAATCAAAAGAAAACAATGAAAAAAAAAAAACTTGATTTCTCAGTGTTTAAGTGTTCTTTATCTTGATGAAAAGTAACATCACTCAATCAGGTGTGCAAAATAAATAGGATTTATTCTTTCATTTATTAATTCAACCTCTTGTGTGCCTGACACTTTTTTTATATGTTTAAAATAATATCATTATGTAAAACAGACACTGATCATTCTCACATTAGGGAAAACAATTTTCTCCCTTTACATCTACATCAATCAAGTTCTAATCCTTTTATCACCTAAGGATCTCTAAGTCTGTGCACTTTCTTTTAATGTATCAGCTACTCTAAACTATCACCAATTCTTATTTGTACCATTACTAAAATAGCCCTCTAACTGCTCTCTCTTCTCATCTCTTGTCCTTTCTATAACCACTCTCTTTTTCTGTGACTAGAATAACCTTTACAAAATAATAATTTTATCATGTCCTTTTCTTATTCCAAAACCCCTTCACAGTTTTCCACTCAATCTAAAGACCAAAATACTTTCCCTTATCAGGAATGTAGGTCAACTTCATTTCTACTCCTCTTCTACAAGTTAACTCATTATAATTCATCATTGAAGTTAATTGTTGCACAGTTAGGGAAGTTGTCTCTGAGTCCCTATACTAGTGATATTTAATTTCATAAAACTATGTACTTCCTCTTATAGAATACTTGAAACAATTATAATTATATCATAGCAAATAAAAACAAGGATGAAAGGGAATCTGCTTGCAGTAATGGTAGAATTGATTATATCAGTCTAACTATCTCACAGATAACAATCATAAACATTGAACAAAATTAAGAAAAAACAATAGAAGGCACTGAAGAATGATCAAAAAATAGACAAACCTGGAAGTGAGTCTATCCTTGAAAGAAGGGAAATATGCTGGGTAAATTTTGCATTAATGTAGCATTCTGCCTGAAAATGCTCCAGTTTGCACATCATAGTGAAGTTAGAACGTAGGCACACAGACAGAATTCAAAGAAAAAAGAACAGTATTTTAGACTACTGGAGTGGCTGAAAAGTAAAGTGGGGAATTCTAGGAAAGAAGGATTGATTCACAATGGCAAAACTATAAAAATCTGCATATTCCTCCACCTATATTCTTTACTGACCCCTGAAATACATATATCAGGATAGAATCCAGAGAGTCCAAAAGAAAGCAATAGCTGGAAAGACAAAAGAACTATGCAGAGATTTTACCTGCTGCAAAACAAGAATAAAGAGTTTGAACTTTGACTCAAGCCAAGTTAATAGACTGCTAAAACAAAGATCATCATGTTTTATTGGAACATAAGAACATTTAGTGTCTCCACAACATATTAGGAAAATGTCCAACATAATGTAAAAAATAATCAGACATGTAAATAAAAAAAGCATGATCAATATTTAAAAAACAAACAAACTACAAATAAATTCCAAGATGATCCAAATGTTGAATTAGCAGATAGGAATTTAAAGCAGATATTATATTATAAGTATATTCCAGCACTTAAGAAAACAGTTATAATGAATGAACAGATGGCAAATATTGGCAGAGAAATGGGAACTTAGAAGAAAAAACTGAATGGAAATTCTAGATCTAACATTTACAATATTTGAAATAAAATATTCACAGTATGAATTTAACAACAGATCGAAAGTGGCAGAATAATGTGTAAGTGAACTTGGAGACAGATCAATAGGAAATTCCAAGTCTGAAGAATAAAGAAAAAAAAAATGATAAGAAAAACGAAAAGAATCTCAATTATTTGTAAAACAATGTCAAATAGTCTAATGTATATGTAATTGAAATTTCATAAAAAAGAGGTAAAGGTGAACTGGATTGAAAAATATTTAAAAATAATAATAGCTGCAATTTTCCTAAATTTGATGAAAAATACAACTTATAAATCCAAGATAAACTCAAAAGAAGTCAGCAAACCTCAATGATGATAGATGCTAGGAAAGCATACATAGGTATCCCATGTTCAAACTAGTAGTAAACAAAAAATAAAGAGACAAACTTAAATGTAGACAGAGGAAAACAATCCACTACATAGAGCAGAACAATACAAATATTGCCTTTCTCTGGCTGATACCACTAAAATTACTATACCTTTATGGTACTGGTGTAAAATGTGTACAGAAAAATGTGTTTTAATTATAATATTTGCCACATGCTGAACTTTATTTTAGTTTATCGAGGAACTTTATTTTAGTTTATCGAGGTTTAATATTCATTTACAATGAGGGATTATTTACCCTAATATAAAGGCAGTATACATTGTAATTTATTTAAAACCTCTTGGAATCATGACCTACCATTGAATGCAGTCCTGCTAGTGTTCTAACCAGTCAACTTAGTGACCCCAAAGAGCCACTGCACTGTTCCATATGCTCCAGGGGGCAGCAAGACTCTGGCTAAGTATCATAATTAAAAACTGAAGATTTGTTTTGGAAATTGTAATATCTCCCTATAAGATTTTCATGTTCTATACAGTGGTTTTAATATTCTCTCTTCTGAATTCTTATCAGAAATATGAGAAATTGGAAAATGATAGAATAGCAACTCCAAAAATCTATAACAAAATTTTATACCCCAAAATTGTACATATAAAATATCTTTCAAAATGCTGAGTGAAATAAGTCAGAAAGAGAAAGATAAATACCATATGATTTCACATATATGTGGAATCTAAGGAACAAAAAGAACAAACTAAACAAAAATAGACTCACGGATATAGAGGACATTCTGGTGACTGCCAGAGGAGAGGGTGATTGGGAGGCTGGGATAAAGGGGTGAAGGGTTGAAGAGGAACAAATTAGTAGTTGAAAGATGATCACAGGGATGCAAAATGCAGCATATGCAATGTAGTCAGTAGTATTGAATGGTTATATGTAGAGCCAGATGGGTGATAGAGTAATCAGGGGGTCATTTCATAAACCATATAAATGTCTAACCAATGGACTGTATACCAGAAACAAATTTAAAATAATAAAAATAAATAAATAAATAAAAATGAAGCAAAATTAAAAAAAAAAAAAAAGAATGAAAGAGTCTTCCAGTAAACATGCACTACAGTACACTGAGAAGGCAATTTTTTAGGCCAAAGACAATATGGGAGATAATAGAACTATACCGTTTCAAAGTTCTAATAATCCATTTAAAGTATGCAATATCACCTCTAAGTCCATGATGATAAGTTAGAATTTCATATTGTATGTCTGAGAAACCACTAAAACATAATGCCAAAAAAAGGATTAAAACAGAATACTAAACTTTACCTGATTAACTCAAGAGAAATAAAACATAAAAAGGCACAAATAGAAAACAAATAGAAGATAAATAGATCTAGATTTAACCACATTAGTAATTACATTAAAACAAAATGAATAAAATACTCCATTTAAAAGTCAGACTGGATAAAAAGGCAAGACCAGCTATACATTATCTATAATAAATATATTTACATAAAAATATTAACATTTAGGTTAAAAGTAAAAGGATATGATATTATCCTAAAAGTAAAAATATATTCGAATAGTAAACATTAAAACTGAAATGGCTGTTTAAATATCAGACAAAACTGACATCAAAAAAGAAGTATTTCCACAGATAAAGAAGGACATTTCATCATTATAAAAAGGTAAATTTATTAAGACATAATAATCCCGAATGACTAAGCATCTAATAATAGTGTTTCAAAATGCATGAACAAAAAATCGACAGAACTAAAGAAATATAGTAAGTCCATAATCATTACTGGAGGTTTAAGAAAAAAAATACTCTCAACAATTGATAGAAAACCTAGACAAAAAGGTCAGTAAATATATAGAAGTTTTAAACAATATCATCAAGTAGATTGACTTAATTGACGTTTATAGACCAACTCACCTAATAATTGCAGAAGAAACATTATTTTCAAGTACACATAGAACATTCACCAAGATAGGCCATATGCTGGGTCATAAAGCAATACTCAATATAATTAAAATTTGAAATATTTCTGATTATGTTCTTTGACTACAAATATTAGAAAGCAGTAACAAGTTATCTAGAAAATCTAGAAGCATTTGAAGATTTGTCAACTCACTTCTAAATGACCCATATATTGAATTCACATGGGAAATTATAAAACATTTTGTACTGAATTATAATGAAAACAGCATATTTTGTGGGATATACTAAAATAGTGTTTAAAGGTCATTTTTAACTTTAAATGCTTATATTAGAAAATAATAAAGGTAACAGATCAATGGCCTAAGCTTCCATCTTATGAAGATAGTAAAAATATAAATAAACCTAAATGAGGTAGGGTAAAGTAAAAAAGAATGGCAACAAATCATATAGGAAAAAAATGCAAGCATCTAGTATAGGAATAGTTGGTTGTTTGCAAAGAAAAATATAACAAACTCCTAAAAGAAATAAACAATGAAGAAGAAAGTAAAAATTTACCAATATCAGGAATAAAAAAGGAGATATCAACACCAATCTTAACACACTAAAAACTAATGGAATATTATAAATAATTTTATATTAACAAAATTAAAAACAAATTAAATGGACAAATTCCTTGGTAAACATAGTTCACCAGAAATGACAAAATAAAATAGAAAATCTGCAAAGCATTAAATTTATTTAATATGTTGAATTCATTACCAGAAGCTGTCACACAAAATTTAGACCCATATACTTTCCAAAGGTTTATTCTAACAAACAGTTATGGAAGAAATAACACAAGGCTTACACAAGCTCTTTCAGGTAACAGAAAAGGAGGGGCCATTACCAAATCATTGTATGAGGCAAAGAATATCCTGATACCAAAACCTGATAAAGATATTACAGTAAGATATTATAGATCCTTATCCCCATTAACAAAATTCCTTAATAAAATATTGTCAAATTAAACCCAGCAATACATAAGTACAATCATACAATTATGATTCTTGTATGTATCTACCAAGTATATTGTACTTATTGGCAAGATGATCATACATAATGATCATCTTCTCACATCCAAGATCAGAAACAAAGCAAGGATGTCCATCCTCACTAATTCTATTCACCGTTGCATTAAATCTCAAGAATGTAAAGGAATAAAAACTCTCATACATTGCCTGGAGGCATCTTTTCTCAAAGAGGCTTGTACAGAATATTCATAGAAGATTTATTCTTAAAAGTCAAAAACTGGAAACAACCCAAAAGTTCATGAAGAGTATATTTTTTTAAATTGTGGTTATTCTTGCAATAAAATATCATTCAATAATTAAAAAGGAACAACTTACTGATACATTCCACAATCTGGAAGAATCTCACAGATATTATACTGAGTGAAAGAAAACAGATACAAAAAAAGAGTGTACTTTATCATTCTATATATGAAGTTTTAGAGACGGAAAACTTGTCTTAGAGTTAATAAAAAAGTTTCCTCTGGTGGAAGGGACAGAGAAGGAAATGAGAATTGACTGAGAAGGGGCAAGAGAAAACTTTGTGAATGATGGCAGTATTCTACATATTGATTAGGGTAGTGATTATACAGGTATATAAATATATATGTATGTGTGTACATCTGTATATGTACACATATATATATAATGTCATCAATGTATACACATATATGTACATTTTAATTTATGTAAATTATAACAAAATAATTTTATTTTTTATACAAAGAGAAAACACATATTGAATAGAGGATAGCAGCAGTATAAATGACTTACTAACAGAAAAAATCCTTAAAGTGCTAAAGATGCACAAACCAAAACTGTCAACCTTGAATTCTACATACAGTAAAAATATCCTCCGAAATAAAGACATTTTCAGATAAACAAAATCTGAGAGAATTTGTTTCCAGCTGACCTACACCATTAAAAACTCTTCAAAATGTTAACTGAAATTACTCAGGCTGAAAAAAAAAAAAAAGATACCAGATGGAACTCTGGATCAGCAGGAAGAAATAAAGAATATCAGAACAGATAAATGTATGAGTAAATATAAAATGACTTTTAAAAAAGTATTTTATTTTTATATTGTAGTTTTAAATTAAAAATACTATTAACTATTTAAAAATATATTATGTTGTATACAATATGTAAAAGTAAAATATAAGACAAGATGAGTATAACAAGCAGGAGGGAGCATATTAAGATTCTATAAAGTAATATTCTATATTAAGATTCTATAAAGTAATATTCTATAATATTATTTGAAGGTAAAATATAAATACTTAAAGATATCTATTGTTATCTCTAGAGCAACAACTAAAATATAACAAAATTGTTTAGCTAAAAAGCCAATTCAGAAGATGAAAATACTAAAAATGTGGTTCACCGCCCCCCCCCGCCCCCCACAAAACAGGTCAGAAAGAAAGACTAGAAGAATAAAGAAAAGATGGGATAAATGAAAAACTTAAATTATATTAATAATTACATTATATGAAAATGAACTAAACGCTTCAATTAAAAAGCAAAGATTGTAAAACTGGATTTAAAAAAGAACCAAACATATGACCATATGCTGTTTACAAGAAACACATGTTAAACATAAAGTATAAACAGGTTGAAAATAATAGGGTAAAAAAATTTAAAAAGATACTTTATAGAACACAAAACATAAGAAAGCTGATGTGCTATATTAACATTAGACAAAGTAGACTTCAAAATACAAAGCATTGCTATAGATAAAGAGGGACATATTATAAAGAGGAAAAAAAATCAGTTAAGGAGACATAATAATCTCAAATATCTGCCTCTAATAACAAAGAGACAGAACCCCTACTTTCTCTGGATGTTAACCTGATTGGGCAATAATGGTAACTTCCGTAACTATAACATTAATCAAGAAGGACTCCCGTCATAGACTGAAGCCAAAAATTGGAACAGCCACGTGAAGAGATAGGAATCTATGACTCTATATCCTTGTTTACAGTATGAAACCATTAGTCATATCCGCTGGGTCCTGCTTCACCTCTACATGTTATAACTGAATCAATGCTTTTCTTTATTGGTGAAGCAAATTGTTGGCAGATTTTAGTATTTGTAATCACAAGCATTTTATTCAAAACAGTGAAAAATCAACATAGAATTGCTAAATTAAATAAATAAAATAACCATGATCCTGCAAATGAGTTAGAAAATTAGTTCCCATCAGCAGATACTGAGGAATCTGAGTCTTTGAGTCATTTACTGAGCAAAGCTAATACTTGGAGAAGCACTGAGCTCAGAGGAACCTACAAAATTGTTTCTCAGTTTCTTGGAAACCCTAGGCATGGAGTTATCTATTGACATCTAGCAGAAGCAGAAGTTCACGACCTTTGCTTCAGCGATCTGCTATTAATATCCATTTGCTACTTCTGGTGAAAAATGGAGACATTTTAAAAAATCGAAGCACTTACAGTATTTAAAACACCCAGGCACTCACTACTTAGACTTGACAACTGATAACATTGTTTTATTTGCTTGAAGTCTCTTTTTTTTCTAAAAGAAACAAAACCCTACAGATAAAGTTGAACCACTTTTAATCCTCGGTCCCATTTCTCTTCCTCCTCTCTAGAAGCAGCCACTAATATGAATATAGAGTATACCCTTTTCAATGTTTTTACTGTATATACTACATAAATATAGTAATCTCCGTTTCTCTGCAGGGTATATGTTTCAAGACACAGCAGTGAATACCTGAAACTACAGATAGTACCAAACCCCACAAATACTAGATTTCTTCTTATATATACTTACCTACGATAAAATTTAATCTCCAAATTAGATACAATAAGAGATTAATAATCACTAATAGTAAAATAGAACAATTATAACAATACACTGGACTGTAAGAAAAAATTACGTGAATGTAGCCTCTCTCTCAAAATATCTTATTGTGCTGCACTCACCCTTCTTTACAAATTTTTCCTTCTTCCCAATTTCATAGATAGAAGTTTCATTCTTACTATAGATTTTAGCAACCTCAACATACGATGTTTTTTAAAGCCGAGAACTTTCACTCTTTTACTTAAAGGGAGCACTTTACAGCTTCTCTTTGGCATATCTGAATCGCCAACATCACTACTCCTGCATTTTGGGATCATTAATAATAACTTGAACACAAGCACTGTAATATCACTAGAGTCTAACTGAGAGGGCTACTAAGTGACTAACAGGAGGGGAACGTATGCAGCATGGAGATCTCGCGAGATGGAACAGGCCACGTGAGATTTCATGACACTGCTATTCAGAACAGCACACAATTCAAAACTTATAAATTGTTTATTTCTGGAAATTTTCATTTAATATTTTTGGCAGATTGGGGAAACTACTATGTATATATCTGTAGTTCCATAATACATACATTTTTCTGTATATATATCTATAATTTATATATATATTTCCTGTATTTTAAATTTTTGAATAGATTATATTTTATCAATTACCAATATATTTAAACTTATTTCTACCATCTTAATTTGTGTTATCTCTTTATCATGTTCTTTTTGCTCTCTCCTTTTACTGCCTTCTATTGGACTGATAGAACTGTCTTTTTACCTGTACTACTGATAGTTCTCTCTGTATCAATCTACTACTTTAAAAGTTATATATGTATATTTTAGTGGCTTTATTATATTTTAACATATCTAAAATATTAAATTTATTTTTTCTAAAATATTAATAAAAATATTTCTATCTTTCTCCTAAAGAGGGTATGTCTACTTTAACAACCAGCTTTGTTATTATTTATTATTTTATTTCTGCCTCATATTTCTACATACAAACTGAACATAACTGTTATTTTAAGATATACGTTTAATATTTATATTTATAAATATATTTATTTAATTTTTTGCTCATGTTTTCTTCTCTGATACTACTACTTCCTTCTGTGTTTACTTTTTTCCCTGCTTAATTATATTTTCTATTTATAAATTTCAAGGAGAGTGCTTTTACTTAAAATTGTTTTTTTTGAGGGGGAGAAGGCAGGATGTCTATATAACCTCCACAGATTTGAATTTGATTTATGGTTTATCTGGATATATAATTTTAAGATGACAGTTTTATTTTTTCCCTTAGCACTTTGATAGCATTATTACAAAGTCAGCTAACCTCATTTTTTTTTCTAATAAGTTCGCTGACAGTCAAAACTATTTATTTTTGTATTATAATCTCTATTCTTTTCTCTTTTTATATAAGGAATTGGATTTTCTTTTGATCACTTTGAGCTCTTTAAACATATAAACATGCTAATTTTTAAGTTTCTATCTTATTTTTCTCTTTCCTATTATCCCATACACATGTAAGCCTATAGTCTGTCTTCCTACTTCTCATGTCTGTAAGAACATTGTCAGTGGTAAACTTCCTAGGGAGGCTTGTGCACATTCCGATTGCTGGAAGTTCATCTACGGAGAATTTTTATAGTTGCCTCTGCCTCGCCCCTATGGGTAGGCTGGTTCCAATTTTTATATCATGTTTTCTACTTGGGACTCTTCCACACAGTTCAGGTGGTATAAATTTGGGTTGCATACAGCTAGAGGACTAAGATCTTAATCACTTACTGGTGACTTGATTCATGCCTATGATCTCAGGTGCCATTGCTCAGTGGGCAGAGATTTTAGAACCCTACACATATACAGAGCAGCATTATTTGGCTTCTGGTTTATAATAAGAGTTCAGTTATAGTCCTCACTGTATGTGGGGACTGAAATCTTGAGCAATTTTTGCATGTAACATTAAAAATTCAAGCTACTATTACATATATCCTTACTCTCCCAGAAGCAACATGGCTTTAACTCTTGCTCATTGCTCTGGCTTTAGGATTATTTCTCATTTCTGGCATCTGGATATTTTTCTTTATTGCTTTATAGCCTATCTAACTGTTTATAATTTACTTAAAGTATATTAGCCAGCATTACTATGTCTTCAGAGTAAGAGCAAGATCTTGTGCTCTATTAAGTCTATCCTTTGCTCCAGAAGTCTGTCTATTTTTTTTCCCTCAGTCTCTGCCTCTTTTTGAATGTCTCCCTAATCAATAGACATGGCCCTTTTGGGCAGATATTTTACACTAAGACCACAACATATGTTAGCAGCTAGTTTATGGATTTTCTGCTATTGGGCTAGTTAAATTAGTGAGCTCAACCTAAGTCATTTCTCTTAGTAAAGACAGTTGGCTGGGACTTGAAAAGATGTTAGGCTTGGTAGGTACTGTTATTAACATGTTTAATATACTCCATAATATATCTCAAACTGATAAAATGATAAATAAATTGGCTATCACTTAAGAAATAAGAATTAGTGTCACATAATAGATACACAAAATCATTTGAGTAGTATTAACTTGAAATATTAAGAGGCAGCCTGATTTGTGAAGAAAACTTATTCTTTGGAGACAAATTTCTCTGATTTCCAAACACTAGCTCTACCACTTGAGAGCTGTTTAATCCTGAGTAAATTAATTTTTCTGAATCTTGGTTATCTAATTTTTGAAATTTGGATAATTATACCAGCTTTTTCTTGTCCCTAGGATGATCGAATAGCGTGATGTGAGAGAGAGTAGGTAGACCTTACTAACCTTCATCACCCTCTTTCTCCAGCCAGTCCCCTGCTGCTTCCCGGCACAATCTTTTATAGCAAATTTCAAGGTCAGAGAGATTGAAAACAACTATATAGTTGAAAGAAAATGTTTTACTCTTTTAAAGAAAAACACTGTCTTTAAACACTATTTCTAAAGTATACAGCTGTAGCTTTTTTCACACAGTTTTATCAATGTAAGCCATAAGAAATATGCTTCAAGAGATGGTCAATGTCTGTGATTAATTGAATTTGATGGCCAATCACTATGGCCTGTTTCATGCGATTAATGTAATTCCCTGAGTGATTTTGAATGCAGATATCTAGCCTAGGGTTTTCCAGATGAAGGTGTGTGTGTCTGGCAAAACAATGTAGTATGTTATAGACATGCTGTTGATGATAATTCTGTCATACTCCAGAGAAAAAGTTTGCGCTACTTTTATTTTCTCTATTTTAACTCTTTAAAAAAAATAATATGTTCACAAAAATATCTAATATGGTATGTCTTTGATCTACTTTTCGAAATTAGAAAGTAATAATTTCAAAATTGAATTTCTGTGCCTTTTGTGTGTAAACTTTCTCTGTTCTGTTCTGGGTTGTTGCTGAGTTAACAATAACTGATTAATTAATTGATTTATAACTCTGAATAAGAATGTACAATTTCTGAATAGAATATGTTGAAAGTTTTTCCTAAGGGTAAGCAGTTTGATGAAATATAATAGGAAGTAGACTTCTTTTTAAATATTTTGATTTAAAACTTTTCTTTGTTTCTCTCAAGGGCAGGTTTTGTCTTCAGACTATGTGACTTGTGTTTGAATATGCAACGTGTCATAATTGAATGAACTTTTAATTGTAGACTTTGGATAGATTTCACAAGGAAGAAAAATTTTCCCTTAATTATCTTCAGTTAATTATCTCTGCATTAATGGCCTGACTACTGTTATTCATCACATGGGAAGCATAAATAGAGGGTTAGAGTGAGGAGAACAGTCCTAGACAAGGTCTTTTCTCCCCACTATCTAAGAGAGTCAGTTTCTGTTATCGTCCTAGAAAGCCCAATAATTCTCGGGAACTTGGACTTTGATTACTAGACACAGGACTTCGGACTTTCCATCGCATGAAGTAATTATGTTAATTACAGTTCATTTATTTATGAATGTCATTTTTTAAAGAAAAAAAAGGAAAAGAGAAAATTTATTAACTCACGTGACTGAAAAGTCCAGAGATAGAAAATGGTTTAGACACTGCTGGATCCAGTATCTTAAAATAGGTCTTCGGGAGTCATTCTCTTTTCATCTCTTGGCTCTTCTCTTTCCCACTGTTGCTTCATTTGCATGATCTCTTTCCACAAAGTAAAAAAGGTCTTTGCAATTCTTATTCTTTCAGTAACCCTATCACAAGATAGTTTTTTTTTCTTTCTGGAAATCCAAGTAGTAGTCCCAACTAAATTTCTTTGGACTGATTTGAACCATATACCTGTTATAAACTAACTAATGAAACCAAAAAAATATTACAGATTGAGTGGGCTTATATCATATTTCCTCTTCTGGATCTAATTCTACTTATAAAAAAGGATTTAGAGAAGAGCTGGATGCCCTAAAAAATCAGAATGTTATTATGGTGAAAAGAAGAAGTGGCTATTTCTACCAAAAATAGAGAAAAAGAAAGAAAAAAGGTCTTGTTTATGCATTTGTCAAGCACGTGATGTTTGAGTTGCACCTCAAGTAATGAAGAAAAATTTATAAGGTAGGTAAGTAGTTGTAGGAGGTAGAATAGTGGGCATTTGAAGAAAAGATGCAGAAAGACATACAGAAAGTTAAAGAGTATACTAGTTTGGAGAAATAGGACTAAGTTGTTGTAGCTAAATCTCATAGTAATTGACTCCATACAATATCGCTTCTGGCAGGGGCAGAGCACTTGAGACACTAGGCATTCCAGGGACGAAGCATTTAAAAATCATACTGCCCAAATTTGTGGAATAGAAAAATTAATGTTCAATAGTTAACTGAAGATGGTTTAATCATTACTTCAAAATGGTTTACAAAGTGCGTACCATGTGTGAGACCTTGGAGAGTATACAGAAACTAAACAACAACAACAATAATCATGCTGTCAAGGCACTGTTAATAGGGCACTATATAACATGTAAATAAATTATTATATACAGGGAAGGAAGTAGAGAACTTGCTTCTTATCCCTCACACTTCTGTTAATATGGGTCAAGAGAGAGCCCCAGAATTGATTGTGCTCCTGGAGAGACCTCTGAATCTCTCTAAACCCAGCACTCATAATCTTGAGTGCTTTTTCTTCCTAGAGAATACTGGGACAAATTCCATTATGCTCTGTCCCTGTTTGTATCAGCTATGACCACAAAACACCTACAACTCTCCGGTCATCTCCCCAAAATTTAACTCTCCTTTTCATAGGTCCCTTTATGTTCCCTCTCCCCATTTGGATCCAATCTCCCAATCATTTCTCTGCTGGGATCCATCAGACTAATTTCATCATAGGTGATACATAAATCCAAGGCTCCCAGAATGCCTCATCTCTTTTATTATAATCCAAACATGGTTCTGTTCTTCCTCTTTAATCTCATTCCCTTCAACTCTCCAAGCACTACACCACTTTCACCAAGCCCCCTGGAACTCACAGTCAGTCATCAGCAGAATTTCTAATATTCTGTCTGTTGTATGTAAATTACCTTTTTTTCTTACTCTGATAAAAGCTGGTTTGCCCCTGAAAATACTGTTTCTCTTCTAGTCTTCTCAGAGAGTGGTTGTTTTCTTCCCATACCCATCATAAAACTGGCCTGGAAGTC
This sequence comes from Pteropus medius, assembly GCF_902729225.1. Lineage (NCBI taxonomy): Eukaryota > Metazoa > Chordata > Mammalia > Chiroptera > Pteropodidae > Pteropus > Pteropus medius. The sequence goes on along the minus strand of NW_024353517.1, from coordinate 7,435,986 downwards.
AAATAAGTGTCCTCCTTCTTTTTTGTTGCTGCTTCTGGACCTTCAGCTTTAAATTTCATGTATACCATGCAGATTCTCTCCTGACTGTTTCTCTGCCTCATTTTGTGATTTTGACATTGGCTCACTGTCATACCTTCAATAGTACTGCCTTAATTCTTGGTGACTAAAATATGGACATTGAGTATATTTGCAATACTTTAGTTACTCACTTTCTTGATGTCCTCCCCCCACACCCAGTCATCCTATCTTCAATCGACCTTACTCTCTCACTGCCACATTCTTATCTTTAATGTTATGAGATCAAATACTTTTAATTTCTTCATGATCTCAGTCTCAAGTACTAATCTCTCTCATCTCCTACCTTTCTAAACCACTTGACCTAGTACCCTATTCCAGCAACTTTTTGACCTTACGAAGACCTCTAATCCATTGATCTTACAATTTTCACTATTCCTAAACTACTTCATATTCTCGCTTTGCTCCTTATGTGACTTAAATTACACAGTCTATCCATATATTCATTCCTTTACAGTCATTCTCAATCTCCATCCTAGTTAACTCCTCACCTACTCATCTCCTGTACATGTGTAGCCAAATGTGTTGAAGAAAAAAAACACAAGCATGCTGACCGATCTCATATCAGTTTCATGACCACAATCCTCAAGTAGACTCTAATTGCTTCCCAGAAATAACATTACTTTTCTCAGGACCATTTACTTTCTTCCTAGTTGACTATTTCACATCTGGCTCTTTTGTCTCAAATATCCAACACCCAACTCCTCTTTATCCATTCTCACTATAGACTGATGATCTTGACTATTGTCTCATTTAAGAAGCAATACAAGAGAACCAGAAAAGGTAGTCCTCAAATCCCAGCACTGCACTTACTCACCAGTTCACTTTTTTTTTTTTTTTACTGCTCCAGTCAATGAAAGGGAAACTTTATTGAGGCCCCTGGGCCAAGGGGTTTGGGCAGGTGGCCTTGTGCCGGAGGCAGTGGAGGGCCTTCTTTAATCTTTTTCTTGAGGCGTAGGTTGTTGGTGCAGCCACAATTCTTCTTTCGGCGGTTGACAGCACAGGGGATGTAGGCGGGCATGACACTTGCAGGCAGATCATCTAGTCGCAGTTGTACTTCTGGGAAAGCTGGCGGAGGACGGGCTCAATGATGCCGCTCTGCAGACAAAGTACCAAGTATAGGGAGGGCTCTTTCCAGATATTATAGTCTGAAAAACTGCGGCCATTCTCCAGCTGTTCGCCTGCAAAAATTAGACGCTGCTGGTCAGGTGTGATGCCCTTCTTGTCTTGGATTTTAGCTTTGACGTTTTCAGTGGTATCACTGGGCTCGATCTCGAGTGTGATGGTCTTGCCCGTCAGAATCTTGACAAACATTTGCATCTCTACATCTGCCAGGGAGGCTGCTCCGCCGCCTCATTGAAGAGAAAGAGTCACTTCTTTTGATCCGAACTCTGTGATATTTAAGGAATCTCTTCCAACTGTGCACTAGATTCAATTCACGCAGGGTCATGCTTCTCACAATTTTTTTCTGTCTTGTATCTTTAATTTTTTTCTCTCTACCTATCTGTCCATATGTAGCTAAATATGAGTAATGAAAAACACACAAGTATGCTAACTTAAAAAAAAAAACAAAACTGAATCTCTACTCTTCCTCCTTCAAAATTGCGACTCGGTTTTATCAGTTTCTTGTGCCAAAACTAAATTTATCCTTTGCTCTGCCTATACTTTTATAACCTTCATCTAATAGAAAATTTTGCCAGCTCAACCTTTAAAAATACATAATTCGTACCCCCTTCTTATCACTCTTTTGCTAAATGCTGGTTCACATCCCAGCCATCTCAGTTTACTGCAGTAAACTCTCACCTCCATTCTTGTTCCCTTACAGTTTATTCTTCAAAAAATAGGCAGAGGGCCTTGATAAAGTATGAGGAATATCATGTCACACCTTTGCTCAGAACCTTCCGATAGATCTCAGATCTGGATCACTTACGTGTGCCCCCTAGATCCTCTCTATCTTTATCTACGCTGTTGTATGCCCTAAGAGACTGAATTTTTTGGATTGCATCTGCAAGATGTCTGGATTTCTAGATTCTGGTTGCATTTAGCAATGAGAGCATTAAAGATCGATGGACAAAAGAAGAATGAGGTCTAGGTCTTCCTCCTGCTTCTATATGATCAACAAGTGTTGGGTGTTTCTCTCTACTGAAAGCCACAGCTGCTGTCCAGCAACCCACTTCATCCAGATATTCCTAGTTTCTTATAACCACACCTTCCTCTCGAAAATTTAGGCCTTGGGTAGTAATGCTGTTCACTGTTACTAGCTCTGGGTATTATACTACCTAATTTTAGGTTTCTTAAACCTGTGTACATGTACACATTTGTAAGAAAATTTATTAAACTACATTTACATTTTCCACTTTACTTACGCCATCTGTTTCCTGCTGGGACTATGGATGATGCATTTGTCATTTCGCTTGGAATAAACAGAAGGCCTCACAATGGCCTATAAGGAAGTATGTTATTGTCATCTCACTTCAGTGCCTCTGACTTCATTTTCTATTTTCTCATATGTTCCTTGCAGTCCAACCACAGAAATCCTTGATTTTTTTTCTTTTTGACATCTTAGGGCCTTTACACTTAGCTATTAAGTCTGTTCATTCCTCTGTCATCTTGTTTAGGTCTTCACTCAAAAGCCATCTTCTTTGGGGGATTTCTCTGAATACTATTTAAAATTGAATGTCCTTTCCCAACACTCTTTATCCCATCTCTCTACTTTGTCTAAATATGTAGAACTTATCACCACATAACATACTCTGTATTTTATTTATTTATTTTCTATCTCCTTCCACTAGAATATAACCTTAAGAAAAGGAAAGAATTTTGTTTGTTTTATTCACTGATTGTTTTGAGTTTTTTATAATAGTGCTGGGACAGAGGAGATAATCAATAAATGAAAAAAAAAAACAGGAGGTGTTATGAGAGATTTAATAGGAAAGAAAATATTTTCTGTTGGCAGTACCAGAAAAAAAAATGGTATTTAGACTATACGTCGAGAGTGGACATGTGAGATGAGTAAAAGGGTTTTCACAGTAACAACTGAACAAAGTTATACTGATGGAAAAAGTATTCAAGAAACAGTAGGTCTTTGAGTTGGATTGGATGTTGAGTACATGTATGGAAGCAGAAAAAAGTAAGTAGGTGAAGGTAGGGTCAGGCCAGAAAATAGGGTGTCCCAAATTCAGGGTAAAACAAAACAAAATAAATTTTATATCGTAAGAAGCGAGATGCCACGGAGTCTCTGAGACTTGAAGTGTCGTGGTTAGAGTTGTATCTTAGATTGATTTGGTGGTAGTGTACACAAGAGTTTATAGAGAGGAGAATGGAGTCACTGAAGGAAACCAAAAAGCTGTTACGGGAGATGATGAATCTTGAACACAGCAGTGGTGATAACATGGAGAGGAGGGCTATAAGATATATTGTCTTGTAAGAGTTTATTGACCCAGAGAGAAAATAAATATATATATATATATATATATATATATATATATATATATATATATATATATTAGGTAGGGCGTTTGGAAAAACTGATCTCTTAATTACCAACTGATTGTGAATTAACACAGTACTTTATTTTATTTTTCCAATGTCATTTGGATTTTAAAACAATAAACAAGCTTATTTTTTTTCTATTTAAATTCATTAGCCAGAAATACTCTATGGTACACTGTAGGTAGAGAGTGTTTGTCACAGCTTAGTGTCCTGTCATTTTTAGTCTATTTAATAGCAAGCTCACAAACAGAACATCTGCCAATGAGCATGATGCTGATTTCAACATCAGCTATTATTGCAGATTGAGTGGAGCTGGAATGAGAATCCTTAATGTGAGGGTGGCGAACAGGCCAAGCATGGCACAGCTGGGGCTCTTTCCACCCCTACTTGGCCATGGATCATCTGTCCTCAAGCAATGCCAAGGGCTAAATTTAGTGGTGCTGAATGTGGTGCTGGGAGCCTCAGGATTCAGCATTGGAACTCATTTTGTACAGTGATGAGCACAAGCCTAAAATGGTGCCTTTTAAAAAACATTGCATCTATAACAGAAGGGAAAGGGAACAAAGAGGTAAGGTTTTATTACTTTGTTCACAATAATAGCAGTCATGATAATTTATTTTAAAAAGCATTAATGAGAAAACTGTTCTATGCCAGCCATCATGCTAAGTGCTTAAATTAGAGATTCACTATATAGTTCTCTGTCTACAGATGCTTACAGAATATCAGGTATAAGATACATATTGAAATTTATAATTCAATAACAGCAGTATTATGCAAATACAAATACAAAAGAAGGAGTATCCAATTCTGCATGGGAAAGTTTTATAGGCTTGGAAACATTTGACTGAAACATAAAGCATTGAAAGAGTCCTTAGGTGGAGGGGAAGAATAGTAGGCATTCCAAGCAGAACATTAGCAAAAGCATTTAGGGAATAAAAGTACATGGCATGTTCAGAAAATAGAGTTCTTAGTGTGTATATAGCTTAAATTCTTAGAATTCTAGAGAGGAAAAGGAGAAAAGGATTTTGAAAGACTTTTTAGAAGTAGGATCAACAACAGTTGGCAAGCAATTGACTCAGAATGAGTGGGCAGAGAGATCTCAGATTTGTTTTTACTTTGCAACTTAACTAGCATTTTATGAATTTAAGAAGAGTCATAGTCCTTAGACATTTAACTTTGGATTACTTGGAAGGAATCATGGATTGTACCTTGAAAAACATGGGAAAGTCTTTCTTTGTTATTATTACAACAACTCCTAGGATATTAGAAAAGCACATAGTAATTAATTCTTGAATTGTATTGATGGAGGAAACAATGGCACAGTTAGTGTTTTATTCGAGGTCTCATAGCGAAAGAATTATAGTTTGGATTAGAAGTCAGGTATCCTAACTCCAGAGATGGTGCTGTTTATACATTATGTAATTTCAAAACCAGACTCTATTTATTTACTTATTTTGGCACAATGAAATATGTGGACATATATCGCAATAGGAAGGCTGCTCGGGGTTTGTATGGGTAAGATAAGGACATAAAGCTGTTAAGAAGATAAAAGGGAATTCTTTTCTTTTTTTCAATCTAATGTACAAAGTAGTGACCTCGGAACTTTAAATTAAAATTGATTTAGAGAAATTGAGGTCACCAGAGTTGAACTATGATCAGGCTCCGTGTCAACTTAATGTATCTCCTCACAGGTACTGGCCCCAGACAGTAACAGAAAACAGATATGGGAGAACAGAAGTTAGCCTTTAGCTTTACAATGAGAAATGCATGTTACAGGAACTAGGTGTGAACAGACAAAAGCATTGTTTATGATTCCTTGAGTAGAAGCCTTGCACCTTTTAAATGTTCTTCCAAATATCACTAGACCCTGGATGCTGGTTTGTGTATATGTGAGGAAGGAAGAGGCTTATTTTAGCATTACTCGGTGAGTCAAGCATAGAATTATAATATTCTACAGAATTTCTAATTCATTTCCTTCCATTTGGGAGGCTCAGAAGTCTGAGATACAGAGCAGAAATTACCTGTTTATTAATATATAACTAATTCAGTTCAAAGCTAAGATGAGAACCTGGGTGACTCCAGAGAAAGCACTTACCTGCTCATCCTTTCTCTTGTAGTGGCTGCTTTTTGGAATAAATAGTCACTTTCAATCTCTTTAGAGGCAAACCCAGAATAAAAGTTCTATTTCAATACTCAAACCCCAGACCAAGAATGTGGTTAAACAGCTCCATTTTTCTCATCCATCTACAGCTTTCAGAGTCTGCCTGCCTCTTTGTCCAGTAAAACAGAATGAAGGGAGGGAAGGAGGCGGGGGATAAAATAGAGAGAAAGAGACAGCCAGAAAGACAGACACAGAAATATCAGGACTGCAGATGATGTAATTCTCCCCAATTCTATAATCTTTCACCAGACAGAAGACATATCCTAGAACAAGATAGCTCTCTTTTGAGTTGTGGAACCACTACAGCAAGTTAGCATACCAAGTTAGGGATAAAGTTAGGAAGGCTACAGACTAATCACTTTTCTTTTCTAGATGTCAATTTATTTAGCTGAAAAATACAGTTGTTCCTCGATATCCAAGGGGTATTTTTTCCAGGACTCTCACAGATAACAACATTCATGGGTGCTCAAGTCCCTTATATAAAATGGTGTAGTATTTGCTTATAACCTACATACATCTTCCCATATACTTTAAATCATCTCTAAATTACTCATAATACCTAATACAATGTAAATGCTAAGTAAGTTGCTGTTATACTATATTGTTTAGGGAATAATGACAAGAAAAAAGCCTGCACAATACAGATAACCATCATAGGCCTAACTACATAGTACACATCAGCAATAATGTAATTTTTTTCCCAAATATTTTCTGCCATAATTGATTGAATCCATAGATGAGGGACTTGCAGATATGGAGGGCCAATTTAAATGGCTGTCTGTGTTACAGTGCTGGCTTTAAAATATGTCCACAAATTAATTGATACTCTTCTGTTCAAGGGGTGGAGCTGAATTTCCCTTCTTTTGTGTTTGGGCTGGACTTAGGGACTCATTTCTAACCCACAGAATACTGCAGAAGCAATGATATGTTACTTTGGAGACTAGGTCATAGAGGGCATGGAGGCTTTCTTTTTGTTTGCTCGCTCTCTCCCACTCTCTCTCTCTCTCTCTCTCTCTTTCTCCCTCTTTCTCTCTTTCTGGGCCCTCTCGTTGTGGTGTAAGCCAGCTGTTGTGTCATGAGGATACTCATGCAGTCCTATGGGGAGGTGCATATGGCAAGGGACCGATACTTCCTACCAAAATCCATGTGACTGCACTTAGAAGTGGATCCTATGTGCCCAGTTAAGCCTTCAGATGACCTTAGCCTCGGCTAAAAGTCTGATGTCAATCCTACGAGTAACTTTAAACAAGAATGACCCAGCTGAGTCTCTTCCAAATTTATGACCCACAGAAAATGTGAAATAGTCAATATTTGTTGTTTTAAGGTACCATGAAATAATGTGTTATAATGCAACACAAATAGTTATTTTTCTACTTCTTACTCTTTCAGACTGATTTTTTTTTGTAATCTTCAATCTTTAGAGTCATATGAAATTGTATTTTCTACTCCCTAATTTTTAGGTTAGGAAAGATTACAGTTAAGCCATGTGATCTGAAAAGTACTCCAGGATTCAGCAGGTTAAGAAACTTCTCTTGGACCTCATCTTTTTCCACAGCTTTCTTTTATAAAATAATAATAATAATAGTAACAATAATAGTAATAATAATTGTAATAATAATACCACTACCAAGCATGCAATTTACAAATTTTAGAGGTTCACATTTATTATATAATTTTACCTTTACAACAATCCAATGAGGTAGCTTTATATTATTCCCATTTTATATATGAGGAAATTGAGATCTTGAGAGCAAAAATGTCTGATTAAAAGTAACACAATAAATAAAAAATCTGGTATTCCAATTCAGGTCTTTTGACTCCAACTTAATATTTCTACTATGTTAAGAACACATAATAGAAATGACCATTCAACTTTATTCCCCAAATCCTGGCACTTGCCCCACATTTTAGTTGTCCAGTCTGATATTTGAGAGTTTTTATATATCTTCCTTCTCTCTTACATTACTGAGGTTTGTAAATGAGTAAATGGGCTTGTTTATTCTTTTATTTTTTCAATTCCTCTTAGAGATCATATAATTGTCTTTGCCTACAGTCAAGTTGTTCTACTTTAAACACTTTATCATATTTTAGATGATTGATCATCTCTATAATTTTATTGTCTACTTTTTTCTCAGATATTAAGGAATTTTATAATAAGATATGAAAATAAAGGACTCAAATCACAATATTGGCAATGGGTTTTAGTTTTTCGCTTTGTGGAAAAAATATTGTTTTTAATATCAGGATTTGCTTTTACCTTTTCCCTACAAATATATAATATGTCATCTTTGATTTTTATTGAAACATTTGCAAATATTATAAGGGTACTTAAGACAGTTTTCTTTTACATGAGTACATATTTAAATTATTTTCAAAGATTTAGCAGTCTAAGGTTGGCCTCAAATATATGCAGTTTTTAAAAAATTGATGTCCAATCCTAGTTAAGAACCACTTGCGCAAGTCGTTTCAAAACATGGTACTAAATTATAAATTAATCGTAAGTATGTGGCAGTTTTTGACAATAGAAACATAATAAGTTGTTGTATAGGCCTTTGTGTCTTAAAATAAAAAAAAAATACATATCAGATTTTATTTATTTTGTTTTTTTCCCCAATAAAACAAAGGAGTATTAAAATTCCCATCACTTACTAGTAGGATAAAAATAGTTCAAGATCTGAATTCAGGGTTTATTTTGAATCTTTCTGCTTTTTTTTCCTGAGCCCATTTCAAAGAGCCATCTTTCCATTTAAGTGTTTTGAGTTGTCCAAGAGAAAAACTTTGTAAATTATTCTCTAAAGAATTTTGAGTGTGTCAATTATCTCTTCGCTACACTAAGAAATAATTTGTTTTCTTCATTCAGCATCATAAGTTATAAAAATAGATCATGGCTTCTTAAGCGCTGATCTTCGCCAACACAGAGAACTTTTCCTTATGATCAAATAATACTGCACAACATTAGAGAAGTCATATAAAAATTCAAATTTTTAATACAAACAGAAAATTCAAATCATAGAGCAGATGCATAGATAGCAGCAGACTTCTAAACACCCAGACCAGTATTCGTCTCTTCCTTCGTCTGAGCTTTAGCATATTCGGTTTGAATTCTCTATTTAGCTCTTCAGATAAATGGATCAAGTAATGCTTTCTAATGACCATGTTACATGCTCTGTTATGTTCTAAATGTCTTCAATTCTTCTGAGGTTCCTGGATATTCAAAAATTAAATGGCTCATTGGCAGATTGAGCATCACTTTCTTAGAGAACTAAACTGAAACCGCTGAATGAGAATTAACCAGATACAGAAACATTCCAGTTTTTAAGAATGCTTCTTTTTCTACCAGAAGCTGTAATTATGATTGCGTATTCCTTCAGTTCCTTCAACAGCTTTTCTTTGGGGAACATTCATAGGTCAGGTCTACTCTTTTCTGTACACTTTTTTTTTTTACACAGCTACCCGACTTGACACTTTGGCAAGCTGAAGTGAGTATTGGCAAAGTTCTTCTCTTCCTTCATTATCAAATTATGTGACACGTATCCATTTGAATGGCTCTTACCTTTTCAGGCAATTTTAATATCTCATTCTTAGACAAAGACAATGCCGTGTTCATCAATTTCTATTTCATTTTTCTCTTCCTAAGAATAAAAGAAAACTGCTTTCTAGCCTTCTCTTATGACTGTATCAGTACTCATAGGTAGTTTTGGCCAATGAATTACAAGTGAGAGTAGTAAGTATAATATTTAGGCTGAAGCATAGAATAGCAGGAGGCCACATATTTCATATGGCAACGCTACAAAAAAGTAAGCCCTTATTCTGGGCATGTAGCCTAAACAATATCTACGTCTTGTCATATGAAGCTACTGAAATATTGGGATTATTTGTTAGTACAGGATAGCTTATTGATTCTGACTAATACATATGATGATTACAGCACTCCTACCAGATTTCCAGATGTCAGTGCTTGATGTTTCATATATTAGAAATACACTCTACTAACCACTCTTCTATTCAACTGTCTCTTTGTGCTGAGGCAATTTCAGGGGCTAAACATGCCTTACATTTTCATCTATTGCCTGTAAACACCTTGTTAAAAGGATGATTCGTAGTCCTCCTTGGCTGGAGAAAATCAGAGCCTACAAGGGTAAAAGAGGAGTTAAAAAGAGATAAAAATTAATGGTTCTTAATCTTCTTTGTGCATCAGAATCAACTGGGAAGTTTATTCCTAGTGCAGATCTGCCCCACTCTAGAGATTCTCATTAAGTTCATCTTGCATAGGGTCAAGGAATATGCATTTTAATATAAACCCAAAATGGATCTGATGTGGATTCATAATAGAATACACTTTAAGAAGCCATGGACTAGACTCTCTCCTCTTATAACCTAATAAAGGCTCTCTCCTCTTATAACCTAACTAATAATATTTTAAAAAATAGAAAATGTTTGAAAGAATTCTCGAATATAGTAGTTTGACTTACGAAATACCTAATCTGAAATATCAAGGGCACAGAATTAAAGTGCAAAGTCTTGACAGTGCCCAGTATCTAATAAACCAGCTCCTTTGGGGGAGGGGCTTGCTCTGGGAACTTTACTGTAAGATACCCACCAAATGATTCTTAGACACACAAAAGTTTGAAACCATTGACAAAGAGATTGTTTGTCCTTCTGTGCATATCTTTATGACTAGTTCAAGTTATTATTCATGACTTTTCATAAATATTAGCTCAGGAACTAGTTTTTCCAACCACTTAAACTCTTCATACTAGAAGTGAATATATTATTACTAGAATTTTTACTAGTTATAAGAGGAGATAACTAAAACTCAGTGTAAATCACAGTTGCCAAAAGATTAAATTTGTTTTTCAAGGTAAGTGGTGAACACATTTTTATTTTCCCTTAAGACGAATACAAGTTATTTATTTTGGGAGAAAATTATAGCATGATCATAGAGTCTAGAAGACACAAAGAAATGACACTTTTTTTCCAATGCTTAAACAAGTGTTATTAATATTCAAAAATGAAATTATATAAAATCATAATATGACAAGGCCAAATGACACATCAGACAATTGATATGACATTTAATTAGTGGGTTTACATTAACTGTCTTTTTTACTTGAAAGCATAATAGTTCAGATTATATAGTTCCAGTTAGGTGGCTTTGTAATAGAAATACTTCCACTTGAATCTCATAGGAGTAGTTCTTGAATTGGCACTGGAGTAGGTGTACTAAGTCTAGATTAGAGACCCAACCTTATCACTAATTGGCTGAGTGTCATTAGAAAAATCACTTAACTTGGATAATATGTTCCTGTTCTGTCCTGCTTTTGTGCATTTTGTTAGAGTAAAAAATAAAGTAATGCATGTGAAATCAATTTTTAAGCCATGAATTATTATGCAAATGTAAGTTTATGAAACCGTAAAAGTGATTTCATTATGAGTGTGGTACTGGCCAACAGAATTACAATGTGCCAAGAACTGTGCTAAGCACTTGCATGCATCATAAGTTTTAATGCCCACAAAACCCAATGAGGTTAATAATATTATCCTCATTTTAGCTAGCAGGAGATTGAGGTCTAGATATTGTCCATGATCAAACAGGAGAGAAGTGGGACTCATGTTCATCTCTGCTTAACTTAAAACTCGTGCTCATATGTAAATAACATTCATTTAACCTACAATCATATCATTTCGATTATGAATATACATGACCTATGAGGAAGTTTTCTTATTATCATTTGCCTCACTGAAATATGGCACTGAATATTATATTCAATTGCAGAATGTTGGGTCAGGGACTAATAACTTAACCTCTAAGCCTTTCTCCATATAGTAAAAATATGATCTATTATCCTTCTAACTTCTGCAGAGCTAATGCCAAAACCATAACTTTGTACTGTTTACACTGTACTTATATTGTCAATGGAAATTGATACTGACCAAAATTTAGCTTTTGAGAACATCACAATTCTCTCGCTAATCATTCATAATAAGAGATATTTCATTTCCATGCATCTGCCAGTAGTTCTTTCATTTATTTTTCTTCACTAAAAACTAATTCATAAATGACAAAAGTAATTTCTCAATTTTTTCAAAAATATTTAATAGTGTGGGACACTGTGCTAATAAGAAATAAGACAGATTATGGGCAAAAACATTCTCTTCTTCCTTAGGATATGGAGTGACTTTCATTACCCACAATTAACAGATTTGAAGAGAAACTGCTACCTGTCTTCCAAGTGAAAATTCTTGAACTTACATCAGGGATCCATTAATCTCTTCAAGAAGGCATGTAACATAGAACATGGATTGTGTTCAATCATTTTCTGCTGGATATTCAGCTAGGGTGGCCTGTCATTTCCTTATTAGAAGTTCCATGATGAGTCACATTTATTCTGGAGGGTCCTTATCCTCTCACTGTTTTGTGTCAACAGGGAATGGATCTAATAGTTTCTTGTTTCAACAGAGAAGGGGTTTTCTGCTTTTCTCTCCAAGAGGAGTAGTGGGATAAAACTTCAGGTTTCTTTCCCCTCCACTCATTCACTATAAGTGACTGAGAGAAGCTGACACTCATTGGACTATAGCTCACTAACAGCCCAGATTAATATATTGACTGCCCATGTCTGGTATGGGCTCTTGCTCTTTTTATTCTGCTCCTGTTCAGGGGTAGTAGATTGTGCTTCTAACTTTCTTACAGTAAACCCATCAGACAGGAAAACTCTACAGAGTAGATGGAAGTCACATTATTTTCCAGCTGTTTCTCCTCTGGTGGAGTGTCAGGTCAGATCAGCCTTATTCTGAGGGTTTAGATGTTTTCAATTTAGAGATGGAATAACATCTCCCACTATGTCCTTAGGGACATCCTGTCTTCTCCAGTCTCAATATTGTCAGGGACACTTGAATATCCATTTGGACTTGTGTTCTTTAGGTGAATATTTTAGCTCCGAAATTGCAAACCAGTGGCCAACAGGCTGACTATATGTTCATGCATTTTGATTGATTCTTTGCTTTTTTCTTTTTCTTTTAAGTTGAAGTTATCCCATAATTGAGGGGTTATATAAGAATCTAAATTTTTAGATTCACCTTAAAAACTGAACAATCTGCCAATAGTGGGGCTAAATCAGTGGCAACAATCAACATGCAGCTTGGTAGAGGCTGCTGCTTTTTTAAAGAAATTAATACTCTTCAATTACCTATAAGCCCAATCACCTCTATTAACTCCCTGACTGAGAGAGCAAATGTCATATATCTCTGATGATTATGTTAAAATATTTAGAGCGAAGAAGCACATATCTACACCTATGTCCCTATACATATGGGTCCTAGATGGAGAACATGTATATTATGCTTATATCTGCCCCCAGAAGGTTTTTTTTAACCTTCTGATCCTTGTAGGCACTTGAATTGACTATACTGTCTCAGAATCTTGAATGAGAAGAGATTCATGTACCAAATTCTACACTTAACAACTAACAATACTGTATTTTTCAGCTGCCAGTTCTAAAAATATAATGAGATTTTTGCATAAACTTCTATTTCTTTTGAAACATTTTCTCACTCTCTTTTGGTCCTTTTCCCAGATCTCTCCTAATATACATTAGAAAGAAACTAAAGAGATAGCTCAGCTTTCCTAGTACCTAAACCAAATCTTGATTTCTTGAAATGGAATACTCTTCAGATATGAATTTAAAAGCCATAAAAATTAGAAAGAAGAGAGAGGAGTTAAAAATTGGTTAGTACAAAAGAAATCACATAAAAATATAACTTTATTGATGCTAACAACTTTAGGCAGTTTAGAGGACACTAGTTTACAGCGAGACAGAGAACACCATGTATCCCTGCATGGGTGTGTTTGGTTCTTTCAGAGAAATTATGCTGTAGGCTTTTCTGTTAAGCTTAGCCCTACAGCTCCTACTAGAACCAACTCCTTTCCATAATGTTCCCTTGGGACACATATACCCTGTAAGTCTCATAGTCTGAGTACACCTGACTGACTCATAACATGAGGTTGATCAACAAACTCAGTGAAAACATATTTATATTTTTGCTTAGTTTTAAACCATTGGGCAAGATAGAAGATCATACTATAGGCAACTTTCACATACTGACCTTCTAGGGGCCAAGAAGAGTGTGCTCTTCTGAGGCCATTAGAGGCAATAATTCTGGATGCAGGTCCTTCGGGTCTTTTGTCTCCTAGAAATAAATAGTTTTTAAAAATCAATAAAGGGGACACAATCTGCTAGTCCATTAGAGTGTAAAAATGTCAATTACTCCCATAGGTTCATGACATAAAGAGGGCTGATAGAGATAGCAGCCACCACCCACCGCTCAGTAATTATAGGATATAAAAGTCATTGTTATTGGATAAATCCGTGAAATGGTGAAGAGCAAGGGCTGACATCTGGGGAGCAGGGGTTTCCAATCTGGTGCCATTTTGTATCCATTGACTTTCTGACTCTTGGGGAACAAGCTTACAGAGGTGTGTCTCCCACTGGGGCTGGGTATGGATCTCTGCCCGGCTTTTGCTCCTAAGGTGGCTTTCTCCTTCACAGTAGGTGACACAGCAACGACAGGTGGCAGAGGGCTTCCCTCTGTGCTTGGACATCGTGCCTGGGGCTGGAGAGGCACCTGCAGCCCTCCCTGAGCTCTGGAGTTCTGGGGGCTCTTTCAAACGACTTCTCCTCCTTTGAACGTGGTCCAGACTGATGTCAGACTGGGAAGAACAGCTCTCATTCCAGCCAGAGCTGGCACTCAGACTTCTCAGGGGAAGAGCCAACCGCAAGGCCTTCCAGAATTTAGAGCCAGAATGTTTGGACTTTTCTCCCTTCCAGCTCACAAAAGACACAGACTCCTTTAGCTGCAAGATGCCTGGGTGTGGATGCTCAAGGGGACGGTACTCAACCACAATAAGCTTGGTGGCAATGGAGTTCTGGCACATGACACCCAGTTTAAATTCCAGCATGCTGATGCTCTTTTCTGTCACATAGTCTGGGCTCAGGACAACAATCATCCTTCGGCTCCTCTGAATGAAGTCAAAAACTGCTTCCACTGTATCTACAGGAAAATGGAAAAATAGGACAATGCCTAGTGAAAACTTGTATAAGTTCCAGCTCATCATTGTCCTTCCAACAAAGCAATGAATATAGGATCTTAGTGTTAAATAGTTTACCCAGTTAAGTAATATCATCTACACCATTCATACCGATGATTGCAAAGTATCTGCTACCTTTAAAGATGAAAAGTTAACCACCTTTAAAAGCAGCTAAATTCAGCTTTGTTTGTAAATTTTTTCTTGGTTTGAAATATCATTCCTTACCACTTTTATCTGGTGGTCCTAGATTTGACATCCTCAAATATTTGAAATATTTTGCAACCATTTTGATCTCACTGTAGTTTCTTCTCATCTCTAGATTAAATAACTGTGAGATATTTTATCTTATTCTCCATGTGACATGGTATCAAATCTCTTCCCCACTTTTATCATTTTCCTCTGAATAATATTCAGTTTATATATGTGTTTCAGAAAAGTTGTATCCTGAACAGAACTGAATACAATGCTCCAGACTTGGTCTGCTCAGCCAACAGCAATAGGAAACTACCATCTTCTAAGATCCACATAGTTATATCTCTTGATACTTAAAATTTTCAGATACATCATTTTTTTGTACTCATCAAAATTCATTTTCTTTTTTCTGTATGTGTGTGTGTGTGTGCGTGCACGTGTGCATGTGTATGTGTGTGTAAGTGAAGATATGGTCTAAAAATCAAAGAAAGGGGCAATGAGTAAGAATCAGTCAATTAATTAAGACTTCTGAGAAATCATTCAGTTGTAATAATTGCTGAGGTGGAGTTGGATGGATCCAAACAGGAAAGTTCTTGAGATAAACGTAGTGCTTAACTAACTGATTTAAGAGCTTAAACAATGTCATTTTCTGAAAGAAAAGAATTCCAAATGTATAAATCGCTGCTTCCATGGACAATTCTGAAAACAGGTGCTGCAGACACATCATGAGGTTAACTACAAATGTTTTGAGAGCTAGGGTTGAAATAGTTTCTGTGGGACTTTTCAGCCTGTGAAGACAAGCTGAAAGTGTGTAGTGAAATTGATCATTATGAATTTAACAAGGAATGAAAGAGCTCTGGATCAGATTAGTTTTTCCTTATTAGTGAATTTAACATGAATTTGAAAGAAAATTGGAAGAGACATATGCTCAATTTTTACGATTTTTTGCTGGTTTTATCAAATGTGCATTTTAGAGAATTATTGTTTCACTCATAAATGCTAAATCTAAATTTTCACTTATCATCAAAGCCCATGTGTATGCGCACATGTGTTTTGTAGACTCCTGTATTCTGTCTAGTCCTGCTCAGAATCTTATGCAGCTGCCTTTCATAAATCTGAGAATGTGAGAGTAGGAAGTCTATGGCTTCTCCTGCCTCATGATAAATATGATACACTCTTAAGATAACATGGGTAGTTTTTCATCAAAAGAAATTCACTCAAATTGCATGCATGCGTGTGTGTGTGTGTGTGTGTGTGTTATTTCAAAATAGACATATTAGGAACATGTATGTTCTGTCCAATTGGGGGATACACTGTTAAAAATGAAACATTATCCTAGATCTTCTGAAAATAGAATTTGTAGCTTTTTAAAATTATTAATACCCCATTCTGAAAGTGGAGGATTTGCATTTGAAAGCAGGTGATGCTAATGAATCAGATGTGAATGATTAAATTCCAAACTATGAGGAATAAATATAGGAGATGCTTCTTCGATGGGAGTTGGGTTATCTATACCTAGGGATATTCAGAAAGTACTTTGAAATAAGCTGCATCCTTTATGGCTTATTTAATATTTTCCATATTATCAAAACTTCATATCTAAGGATACAAATTGTAATTTTCATGCTAAAAATTACTTGAAGAGGAATCCTAAGTGGTTTTATTCTTTTTATTCTGTTTGGTTCAAACTTATGGGTGTGGCTATAGAGCGATGAGACACTTTTCTTGTGTAGTATTAAATTGGTTTTCAGGTCACGATTTTTGGTCTAGAACTTCTCAATATTCCAGAATACTCTTGCTTTTAAAAGTCATAATCTCTCTGAAATTCATCTAGAAGGAAACTAGGGCTGTAATTTTTTCTTTGTTCTTTGGCTAGGTAATTGGTGTATGAGAGCAGTAAGCCTCTCTCTCATTCTCTCTTAAAACTTGAAGTGTAGTAAAAAAAAAAAAAAAGCGAGGGGTAGCGTCTAATTTGCAAGATGGATCTGAATTCAAATATTGGTTTCTTCACTTATCTCTTTTGTGTCTTAATATCTTAAAGTATGAGTTCATCCATTTATAAAATGAATATAATGAGAGCAAACATGGGGGGTTGATAAATAAATTAGAGATTCTTAAATGTAAATGTCTAGCAAACACATTAAAAGAAAGTATGAACTAATGTTGATTGAATCTGAATCAATTATTGATATAACTTCAGAGAATCAACTTAATATGTGGATTTATGAGAGTCATAAATTTTAAAAGTTCTGTCTATTCAGTTGATAAAATAGGTGTTGATAAAAAATACTACTGAAACACTTACGCTTCTAGCCTATTGTTAAAGATACTTCATATCCCGTGGGTAAAAACAGAGAAATAAGACAGACTAGTCGCTGAATATGTCTCTCCTATCATGGTGTGAATTTACTTGTGTCAAAGACCTAGTGACATCAGTAAATGACTGAAGAAAATATTTTGAGAGTTTTAACAAGGTCAGTCATATTCAGTTAGCTATGATGACCAAACTACTGATATTAAAACTAAATAGTCACCTCTATGTTCTAGAAGTTCATTTAATATGTTCGGGGTTGGAAGCGACTTCAGACTTGTCATCACTCATTAATGTACTGAGCCCATATACAAAATCTCAATATGATTCATCACTTCTCTTCTTGTACACCTTTAGTAATGGGGACCTAGTGTCTCCATTAAATAGTGAAATATATTATCGCTCAACTCTGCTTTAAAGTAGCTTCCTAATTGAATAGAAACCTTTTCCTTAAGGATCAGACTTAGAGTCAATGAATGGAAGTGACAAGAAAAGGCTTCTATTTTGAAGAATTCTTCAAAATAGGAAAATTTTTGCTAATCTAACCAGTTCAGTTATAGGGACTCAATACATAATTTTGGAATAAGTGAATAGAAAAAAAAAATTAAAGTAGAAGGCTTCCCTGTCACTATAAACTTAATATTATTAACTCAAAAGAAAATACATTTCCAAATATTTATCACTGCTTTATTTGAAATTTGTGATAGAAACACATTATTCATGCAAATTATCTATTAACTAAAAGCAGGGTATTAATTAATTGATCTTATTCTAAAGCAACTGCCTTGGGGTTGCATTAAAGCCTTTGAAAGGTGAGATTCCTGTAAGCTACCCAAGTTCAAGTTCCAAGTTGAAAAAAAAGGAACTTTGTCTTTATTTTAAAAGAACCTCTCTCTCTGGCTTTCTAACACACACACACACACACACACACACACACTACAGGTATACCAGAGCAATCCATTTTACTTAAGTAACTCTTTTACTAATGTGTAAAGAAAATATTCTTGAGATGAAGTTCCAATTTTTCTCAGATTTCTCTCAGAGAAAGAAACTTAACTAGTGTTACTTATAACATTTTTATATGTATCATTATTTTTATTCTCATATCTTATGCACAAACATAAAAATAAAGACATAAAACACATGTACAAAATAAAATTTGAAGCTGAAAATAAATGGTTTATTTTTAAAATAAACACATTTACAAATCAAATAAAAAAGGAAAATACAAAAGTTCATGGATAAAATAAAAAAGATAATTTTAAACTATTAAAACCTATGGAAAGAAAGTGGATCATTAACGAGTGGAGTAATGCTTTTGTTTCCAAATATGATGACGTGCTTGTTTATTAGAATCATAGGGAACCATCTAAGTTACAACACAGAAGAGAATTACATCAATTTTATATGGTTGTATGATCAGACACTCTATATATTATGATTATTTGTTAACTTGGATGCAGAAGGTCTTCATATTGTATACGTCAAACCACTAAGGTTCTTCTTTAACTTTAGAGACATTTGTTTTAACATGAGAGAACAATTTCTTCCTGCTCTCTAAATTATGTGCTTCCCCATTTCCCTCAAATAGCCTGTATTAGGCATCTTCTGGGACATAAAACAAATAAAAAAAATTGAAGCAAAATTCTTTTAGAATGAGACACATCATGTCAATTTGTGCTTTAGATTTTAGCATTTGAAAAAGTTCAGTACCAAAGACAGGAATATAAATAGAAAAAAAAAATTAAGAAGTTTCTATGAGCACCCAACAATATTTGGGATAAATATGGAATCAAAAGGTACAAAAAGAATGTAGTATTAGCATGAGAATGGCTCCTTGGTGATGGGACTGTCCCGCATTTACCTAAAGCTCATGCAAGAATTGGTATACAAAGCTTATCTGGAGTCAGTTCTCTAGTCTTGTGAGTGAAGTATTGTTAGGAGGAGTAATTATAGTCTGAAACAAGGAACATCATTAAAAGGCTAAAAAAAAAAAAAATAGATCCAAGAATGACTCCCTAGCACACTAGTCAAGAATTCATGATTTTTTTTCAATTTAAAATAATCAATAACTCCTATATAGAGAAACAATTTATTATGGTCTTTAATATTGCTGAAGGACTCTTAAATAGAAGAGGTAGTTTCAGAATTGCTTCACAACATTCATACTACTGGATAAGGGTTTCTTTAAATTATGAATTATGGTGTTTCACAGAATACTCAGGCTCATTTATAGGTATTTTATTTCCTTTCCTTTATTTCTCAACAGTCCAAATAGAGATTTTTTTCTCCAGTAGTTTGGCACTGAGATTAACATATCTGTTTTTTAAGTGTGTGTGCTCAAAATATACCAGATGATCAAGTAATGCCAGAGGACTGGCTACTACTTAGCATTGACCATGGAAGCTCTGTTCACAACAGACGCCACTGCACCCAGATCAACTGTAGCAGTAATGAGTTACTTATACTTATTTAGGGAAGGCAAGAATTAACAAGTTACCACTCTGTGATCTGTGAACTCACAAATAATATTAATCTGTAGAAAACACTGACACAGAAGCATTACAGTAAAGACATAATTTAAAGACTGGACAAGAGTTCCAGTGGCTTGTAATATTGTGCCAAAGACTATTTAAAGTCATACGCATGTGTGTATATATGTGTGTGTGTGTGCATGTGTATATATATATACACACATATATAATTCACATATGTATATGTATATATACATATATAATTCGTGTATCTATATTACATATACATGTAATATAGATCCATATATATATAATTTGTGTATATGAATGTACATGTATATACATATATATATACACATATATAAGATATTCATCATTCTGTAAACTCTGGACTTAGTTTTTACTTTTCAAAGTCTTAAAAACAGTAACAGTTCACTTAAAACAAACTAAAACAAGTTACACTGACAGTAACTTTTCGGCTGACTTGTCTGGAGTGAGTGTATTAACTGTACCAGTGAATAAAATAGGGAAAATACTAGGGATCCAATTAATTCTCTTAGAATATTAATGATAAAAGCAGCTCTCAAGGTCACTGAGTATAACTTCCACACTTAACAATGGGGGGGATAGAAACAAGTGAGGAGAAATTACTTTCCTAATACTCACATTAGCAAGGCTGAGATCAAAAGACAAATTGCCAAACACCCTGTTCTACGCTTTTCTCACAAGCCCGAAAATGCCTTAAAAGCACTTTGCTGTTATTTCACTATTAGCACCATTAGGGGAAGCTTACTAGCAGACTGAACCAAGTGTGGAGCCACCTGTAAACTCTGAAAGACTGATACAAGCAAGGTACAGTAGATAGAGAAGATGGAGTGCTAAATATGGGTTGATGTGTAGATATTCAGAAGTTTACTATAATAAAAAAATTTATGGTATATTTTTCAGGTTGACAAATATGACATTGATTACCTGAGATAGAGGGCACAGGGCGTATGGTAGGAGACAATCAATTATAAGGAGCATTTTTAGTAATACTGCTTTGTATTGTTCTAAGTGAGGGGTGGGTGTCGTGATGGTGTGACGTAAAGCAGAATGAGTAAAAGAGCTCATTATCTTCAGCTAAAATAAATTTAGACCCTGATTATTTTTTTAATGATGAGTAATAAGAGAAAAAGAAGAATATACTGGAAATTCATCACAGATAGCTTAGTTTTAAGGGGTCTTTCAATCCACAGCAAAAGGCTGCCCCATGTTAAAATTCAGAGAGAGAGAGAGAAGGAGGAGGCAGGGAGGAGGGAGGAGAGAGAGAAAGAGAGAGAGAGACAGAGACAGAGACAGAGACAGAGACAGAGACATGTAGGAACATGGTGAGAGGACAGAGAAAGAGAAATTCACCTTAACCAAGTCTTTGCCTGCAAAGAACAGTGACATCGGGTACTGGTGACAGACTGGTGGTCCTATCATTCTAAACCTTAGTATTGCCTGAGTAAGCAGAACAGCCAGTCATATAGTCACCCTAAATTTATCACTATGGGGAGACTTCCATAGAATTGTTTTCTGTCCATTAAACAATAAATTGGGTATAAAGAAGGGGGAACTCTTCCTTCCTGGGGTTCCCATGGATCTTTTCACCCCTTTCATTGCCCCTTTCATACATTTTTCAAGGATGAATAGGAGAGACCCTGCTCGCCACTTCTAGACCACCTGGAACTTTTCTTCACTGGCATGGCCACCTGCAGCTGCTTCCAGAACCTGCCCTGTGGATACTTGGATTTCTCCCCTTTCCATTTAATGACCGTGAGCACCGTCTTAGCCCTCTTCAGCTCTTTCACCTTCATCTCCTTCACAGCTTTGTACTGCACTAAAATGACGTTGATGTTTCCCCGAGAGGCCATGTTTTCTAGGCCAGCCTTGAGCTCCAGGAGGGCTTGGGTTCCCTGGAGCACGTAGTTGGGGCTTAGGACAACCAGGAGGCGTCTGCTTTTCTGAATGAAGCTCAAGGTCTCATCTGTGACAACTGAGAAAGAAAACACCATGGGGATTAGTGTTGGCTAAGAACTCCCCCAGAGTATGGAGCTTGAGGAGCAAGTGTAGAGAATTTAGGGGAACAGCCTGAGGATTGAGGTGAAACTTTTTACCATGAACACTTTGAACAACTTAATCTTTAAACACATTTACTCTGTTTGCTAAATGTCACTCTGCTCAGGAAGAGAAACTATATGCACATATTACAACCCCAAAAGAATTTCAAACAGGCCTGAAGCCAAAACATCCTTCTATGACATTGGTCTTCAAAAATATTATTTGGAACATTAAGGAACAAATGAATACTGAAATAAATTTCTTCAAACCAGGTGGCATGTGGTGGCCCAGCCAAAGCAGCTCCTGAGCCTTTTCTCCCCAAAGATATCCATGTATCATCTCTAGTGCCAGTGAGCATTCAAAAAGATATACATTACAGAGTCAAAAATCATAGAAATTATTTTTTTGTGAACACAGGACAGCAAGAGTAGGAACCTTCATTTTTGAAAGTCCCTTTCTGTTGTCATGTACCTCTTGAGTAGAATGGTATGACTATGTCATTGGAATAAAAACTTTGAAAAAATCTAGCCAACTGAATGGTATTTTGGTTGGCTTCACATTCTCAGCTCAACTCTCTATTCTGCTCTCTGCTCTGAAAGCTAAATTAATCCCTGGATCTTTCTCCTTAATCTCCTATCATTATAATGAAGCCATGTGTTTCGGCAGCTGCTGGCTGATGTGTCTGCCTTTGCTACCAGGCAAACACCTTCTTCAGGTCAGAAAAGAAGAGCAAGGAAAATGGAAATTCACTGTAATTTTATTCTGTTGTCAAGGGCTTTGATTAGGTCCTGTCATTAAATTCTTGGGAATAATCCATCTCCTCAAGGTTGTTTATCAAATACTGTATGATATTTTACCTGGAGTTCAGATAGGAGCCAACTCCAGAGAACGCACTAGTGTTGTGGAAAGCTATTTCTTGACTTACCATACTTTCCTAAGCAGTCATTTTGCCCATTTAATCTTCATAAGTACAGAAGCAGTAGAGAAAAACTTGCAATTAAAATAGCATGTGCAACCTGGATGAGAATCCAGGAAAAAGTAATTGTCTACTCCAAGCAGTGTTGCTGGAGGCTGACCATGTGTAAGCATGGAAAAAAGACCCAGAAGCAAAGAGGACCCAGTAAGAGCAGCAGGGAGAATGAGAAGATCAAGATGTAGAAGTATGACGTCCCCCTATTGGAGGTCTTACATTGTGATACTGAATGTCTTTATATAATTTTTCATACAGTAGATAAATATTTGTTGAATGGCTGTATAAATGAACAAATGTATGAATAAATGATTTAAAATTTTATTTTAAAATGAGTAGAATTTATCCTTTAACCGCATAATCAATTTACCATTTCCTGGCAAAATTACAGTGAAGGAGAGATCCATTATACGCAAGATGGACTTATGAGTAATGATTAGGAAGATAAAATAAGCGATCCAGCTAATTCAAAATGGGAAGAAACATTCATGTCTATTTTGTATTAGACTTAAATTGAAACTATTCTCAATTATCCTTATAACATTTTGAAAAACGTGATGTGACTAAGGTAAACAGTTTTTTAGGGGAAGAAAATAAGTTTGATGTGCTAAAGATTAGAGATATCACATGCATTTCAACAGTACAAAGATTAATAGTAGGTTTAGGAATGCTATTATGTATTTATGAAACAGACTGAAATGTGTTACTGTCTGTTAGAGATGTACTTTTATTTTAAAAATTAGAGATGTACTTTTATTTTAAAACATTCAGCAATTCAAACTTCTTTTTTTTTTTTAACCTACCAGAATATACTAGACTTTGTAAAATTTTAAACTATATCTCGAAGGTGTAAGCTGATAGAAAGAAAGAAACAGACCCACAGGGAAGGAGAATTTGGTTTGCTAGAAAACAAACGTGAAGAAAAGGAAATTACCAAATGCCAAAGGGAAATATTCTAATGATTGTCAGTGAGTAATATAAAGAAAAATTCCATGCACTCTATTCTGTAACTATTTTTTAGCAAAAATGAGTCAACCTTGCTCTTTGTAAAAAATATTCTAGGCAAATTAATGCAGATTAGCTAAACTTTCTAAAAATCTAAATGTGAATAAACAGGGCATTTAAAGCTGTGGTATTTAATAGAGCTCTAATCCACTGTGCATCCAAATTTTTTTGAAATAGAATTTTTAAAGTTCACAAAGGAAAATATTTTATACCATAAAACTGCACCTGAATAGTCTACATCTTACAATGCAGTTTTGTTCCTAGAGAGTCTCTGTCTATTAAAACCAAGAATTGGACATTAAGTGTCCAAAGGTGCCACCATAGAGTTGTGCCATGATTCTTATCCATGATCCAAAGCTAAATAGCATCATTTGTACTCATATGAAATACCTACTTCCCCCAGGCAGACTGTCTCGGTCAAAGATGCACAGCTTGTACCCAAATTCATTTTCCAAAACTCCTCGGAGGGTCAGTAATACAAATTCTTCTTCTTCAGCATTCCTTGCGTAGGATACATAAATATCATATTCCTTTCCATCTAGCAACAGGAACACAGGTCCAATATAAATTAGAAAAGTTTTCTTGATAGTATTCGATATTTTTCTTAAATCAAACTTTTGCAAATTAGAGATTGTAATTTTTTACATATATGAATTATCTGACAGATTTTAGTGTGATTTCCCACTTATGAGAGGTCTCCAGGCAAAATGACTGGTGTAACTGCAAATTTTGTCTGATGTGTCTTCATTCATCTCACTGAATTCAGTTTTAATGGTGGAGAATAAGTGAGCATTGGTTCATTCAACTATGAGTTAACAGAATCAGAAAGCAAATAGTCAATCATAGGTGCTGGCAATTAATACTATGTAGAAAATTTCTAGTTCCTGTCCTAGTATGCCACTCACTATTATATTAGAATTATATTAGAATTTATATTAGAATTATAAATTGAGCAAAATTTTTTGAAAATGTCTATTTTATACCTGAAAATAACCATAATTAAAAACACATAGGTTCAATAAGGAGATTTTTCCCAAAGTTGCCTAATTATAAAAACCACCTCTCATTAAAAATACAGGTTCTGTGTCTCTTCCACAAATCTACTGAATGAAATCTTTATGGGATTGGTCTAAGAATCTGTATGTTTAAATCTTCCATTCTTGTCACCAGGAAATAGTACATTAGAACAAAGCTTCCTGAACTTTTTAATGAACACATGAATCACTTAGTAATATTGTTAAAATGTAGATTCTGATTCAGAATAAGCATTTGGCTTAAGATTCTCCCTTTGATAAGTTCCCATGTGATTCTGATGCTTCTGGTGCATGGATAACCCCTAAGTACAAAGAGTATAGATAACCTCTGAGTCCAGTACGGCAGCTATAAACCACAGTGGTTATTGAGCACTGGAAATGCAGCTAGTCTGAAGTGAGATATGCTCTAAGTATAAAATATAATACATACTGAGTTTTTAAGATTTTTAGTACCAAAATTAAGACTAAAGTTTTTTATTAATATTGATTACAAGCTAAAATGATATTTTGAACATTTTGAGTTAAAATGTTTTTAAAATTATTTTCACTTTCTTTTTACTTTTCATAATATGACCACTAGAAAAATTTAAATTACATGTGTGGCTTGCATTATATTTCTATTTTGGACAGTGCCAATGGAGACTAAATCACATATTGAGCTAAGAAAACAGAATAATATGCATTAGAAAGATTTTCAATAATAAGGGCTGAAACAAGGCTAAAAGAGTCCAATTAAATATTTCAGTTACTTTAGATTTTTATCAAGCCAGCATGCTTTCTAAAGATAACAGTATAGATTTACTCACCTAAAATGGTTTCATCTGTTCCAAAATGAGCCCGGTAAAATAGGACCATCTCCAGCCAGTAAACATGGTAAACGACAATGAGAATCACCACAAGCAGGACCGTGACTCCAAAACCACATGCCAGTTCCACTGTGTATCTTGGAGCTACCACTGGAGTAAACAGCAGAGAAACAATTGATTTCTGCGTGGTGATCAAAGCATCCTGCAAACAGCTGGATAATCCAAGCAGCTGAGCCATGCAGCTAATTTATATGTATGGACAAGCAGAGGTAACATGGTAGGGGTTAGACACTATGTTTTAATACTGGACTGTGTAATATGAAGTTTTTTGTTTCCAGCAACTGGCAGAGAAGGCCCTTTTTAACTATTAGATGATTTAAATAGACTTTGATGATATACAAATTGAAACAGAATCTTAGTATTGGAAAGGATTTAAAAAGCAATCTAATTCAATTTACAATCTGATACCTGAATATTCTCAAAAGTATTTTTGGAAAGTATAATTCCATCCCCTACTTGTCCATCTCTTGAGATAGAATCCTTACTATTGCCTGGATCAGCCCATGATTATCGGTAGAGTTTTAATTGTTAGAGCAGTTAAATGGAGCAAAACTCTTAATGTGTTTCCTTCTATTAGCCTTAATTTCATTCTCTGGTCCAGTGCCATATAGAAGAAATTTAATTCCCTTTCCTTTATATTTGGAAATAAGGCTGAAAAATCTTCTTTTCATTGGGTAAAAACAGAGGGCTTCTACCAAATGCTGAGTATGCTTGGCTCTGAAAGTATCTCTTAGGTCTACAGTTCTAGGATATACATTCCAAAGACTGACTTGCAATATCCAGGTATAGACAGATTTTATTATATTGTAATTTGTCTACAAGCTTGCTTCTCCATTCTCTCTCTTATTACCCACTAAAACATATATTTGCAGTCTTCTGGGTAGAGACTATGTCTTCATCTATCCTATCCCTAGAACATCAAGAATCTGAATCAGCATTTCCAGATGTAATGTATGCTTCTAGGATATTTTTTAAAAACCTAATTCTACACAATTATCAGCAACTTCATTTGGCTGCCTTATTAGCTTGATAATAAAGCTTAAGAATTTGAAGAAGGAACAGAATATTCAGAATATCTGAAGCAGGAGTGGCTTAAATTATGTATTAACTGATTAGACAGTTACTTGTTGACAACTACTATTTGCTAGAAGCTGTTGGGGTTACTATGGTAGATAAGACAGAGTCTCTGTATTCTTAGGCCTAATATTCTAATGTAGGGAAATAAATAAGAAAATAAATAAATAAGACCCTAAATAAGATACATAAAAATATAACCACACCAAAGGATATCATAATAATAATTTTTAGATAATGATCAGTGTTAGGGTAATGTGATGGAGGTGAAATAAACTAGGGTAATGTGATGGAGGTGACAGATGGTTGGGGCAGGAAAGGTGTATTAAGTAGGATGGTGAGAAAAAGCTTTTTGAGCACCTGAACACTGTAGGTGGTAAGCATTTGCTGAGACAAGGCATAGAAGAATTTTGTGTATAGTTGGGCTTATTGAGACTCCCTGACTCCAAAGTCCAGAGACCTTTGCATAACACTACCATGAAGTTCCATTACTGATCATACACCAGTGGAAAAATCCCTTTTAAAACAGGTATCTTCCAAAGGGAAAATGGTAAGCAGCCTGGAGTTGCATCTAAAGTTCTCTAATTAAAGGGCAAATCACAGTTTTGAGTTCATTACCTTAAACTCAGGATAAGAACCCTGCTGCAGATATAGCCTGGAACTCACCAGTGCAGAATTATCATTGGGCATTTTTGCACTCATTCCATGGCTAATCGTGCTTTAAGAAAACTCCATCATAAAATGCCAGAACCTATGTCAGTGAGGTTGTTGAGAATTTACTAAGTTCAGTTTGGGTAGCTGGCATGAAAACTGCTGTGTCCTTGGTATTTGGAGTACCTGTTATGTTAACAGTACACTGGGGTAATTCCCACTGTTCAACTTCATTATTTGCTCAGTTATTTTGGCTCCCTCTGGGTAGGCATTTTGTAATAAAGAGGAAGAAAAAGAGGTCAGTAGACAAACTTACCTGAAATGGATTTTTTAAAATATCAATAAATATCTTGCTTAACGATCAAGAGATCAATTATCCTCATAAATTTCCCTCTGCCACATTCATTTCATTACTGCCTATTTTATTACTAGTGGGGCTTTTAAATTTTGTTTTGTGTCATACAAATTACATGTGTTATATTTACAGATTGTATTTTGTGGGACCATCTTGATGATATCAAGATGTTCTTAATACTATTTAACTGACTGAACTCTTAAGATAAATAGTCCACAAGCTTAAATTTCTGAGTGGCTTAAATTTCACATGCAGGAAGTACTCTAAAAACTTTCATATAAAGCTTTGCTGGCTTGCAAGAATAGGGTGATCCTCAGCCCACATTTTCTGTCTGCCCCAGATGGAATGTCTGATGTTTTGGCATAAAGATTTTACTCTGATGTAATCTCAGACAAAGGGGTTTCCAATGAGAAAGAGGTGATGAAATTTGATCACTTTGGACTCCTAAACTGCTTTTCTCTTCGATCTCACTGATAATCTGCTTTAGGATGTAGCCAAATGTAGCCACTTGCTCTGCTGTTACTTCCCGAATCCGAATTCCCACTCTGTTTTGCAATTCTACAGTAATAACTGGCTCCAAAGCCCCAAATTCCAGCAAATCACCTGTGGTGAAACCAGTCTAATACCTTAGCTCTAGTCTTTTTCCTTGTTTCAAGTTATTAGCCTACATGCTTGTTTCTCCTTGGAAACCTATTTTAGTCTCTTCATCTTCATTATTGTTATTGGGGCCTTGCTATCCGTTGAGTCTCCAAGCCGAAATGTCAGCTGCTCAGACTTTCAAGTATTCCCTGCTGTTCTTTGCTAAATTGCTGGGACTTCTCCATAATTTTTGGAACTATGGTGATGATCATTTTCTCTGATTACAGACAAAGAGAATGTTTTATTTAAATGATAGTAACCCAGGAACCTATCATTGAATTGACTTTCAGACCAAATTTGTTTGGCTATCTTAGTGTGTTAAACCTTGCCCATTTTTGGACCTCAGCCTCTTAGAAGAGTAATTGATACTGGAGTAGCTGCCTCTCCATAATACGTAAAATAACAGTTGTTCAAAGTTGGACAACTGGTAGTGCAAGAGTGTGATCTGTGAGAGAAAGGGCACAAAAAAGGTAAGCCCCATAATCACCCTGGCTTATTGCCTGAAGGCACTTTTGGGACTGCGGCACAGAAAAGGGGAAAACCAAAAGTACAGTAGTCACTCTGAGCTAAGGAGACAAAGTAGAGTTCAGGACTGTTTAACTTACAGCCCTAGGAAGTGAAGAAAAGAAAACCGTGTAAAAAAATACCTCTAGGAATGGCAAGTATTTGGAAATATACAAAGTTTTGCATATGAAAGGTGACATTTCACAAGGTCGGGCAAATAAATAATAGCTACTAGTGAAAGAAAAATGACCAGGGAATAAACAGAAACTAGAGAGCTGGGAACTGAACAATTCTAGTACATGCAGGGCTGGGAGACTAGTATTTGAGTTAAGACCGCTCAGAGTAAAGAAATTTAGCTCTTCAAGTATTAAATAGAAATCTCAGTTGGGCTAGGTCCAAAATAGCCTTAGGGAAAGTAAAGATAAGCAAGATGCTTAAAAAAAAAAAAAAAGCAAGCTGTTATGCAAGTAGATTAACTACCTGCTAGAACAAAATATTCATAAAATTCAGACACTTAACATAAAATCCATAATGTCTAACGTAATGTGAAAAACAAAATACTAGACAGATGAAAATGCAAAAAAAAAAAAGACCCATAATCAGAAGAAAAACTAGCCAGTAAAAACAGAACCAGAATTGACAAAGACAATGGAATTATCAGATAAATACTTTAAAATTAAAATTATAAATATACTTGTTAATTTTTTCCAAAAAGACCTTGAGCATTATAAGAACAAACAGGAAATACCAACGTAGATATTTTGATGAAGAAATGGAAATTCAAAAAACTGAAAAATAAAATTTCAAATTAAGAACGCTGCAGATTAGACATCAGAAAAGAAACAATCAGTGGACACTAAAAATTATCCTAAATAAAACACAGAGGGGGAAAAATGATGAAATAAAAATAATGAGAACCTCAGTGATCTGTAGGACTACACCAAGTGCTATATCCTAAATTAATTGGAATACTAGAAGAAAAGGAAAGAATAAATGAATAAACGGATGGGCATAAATATTTGAAGAAATAATAGCTACATTTTTTCAAATTAAATTAAAAATATAAACTGACCAAACCAAGAAGTTTAAAGAACACTATATAAGATACGTTAAAAATAAAACTGCACCAAAGGATATCGTATAATTGTGAAAATCAATGAAGAAGACAAAATCTGGTCTAGTGAATGCACTTATCACTTCACATCCGTGATCATTCAGAGTGCCCTTTTATAAAAACGGAGCTACTCAACAAGCTCTGGTGGACAGACTTCTGCATCACTCCTAGATTCAACATTATTTTAACTGTATTGATCCTATCCATCTGACAATAAGGTATTAATTTATGTCAGCCTACATAATTGTTTCCCAAAACAATGCCTCTGAGGACAAGTCCCACAAAATGTTCCATACTTAAGGAATCTGTAGTCAAATATATTTGAAAACATCTTGCCTACTGTATTCCAACCCCCTGAAGATACTCATACCAATTTTAATGTTAAAGATTCTAAAGAACCTACACTAAAGTAACTTGTTTCTGTTTAACCTAGACTTTAATGGTACTTACTTGGTTATACAAGCCTTTGTCAAATAATACCCAGGAAAATCATGCAGAAATAATAAGAAGAGCTAACATTTATTGTGCATTTAATATATATGTATATATGCTAGTAACTGTGCTGAGAACTTTAAAAAACCTTATGAAGTAATGGTACTATTTTGCCTACTTTAAATATAGATACATTGAAGCTCGGAGAGGTGAAGTGTCTCTTCCAACGTCAGAGAATTGGAATGCACAGAAACCAGGATTTGAACATAGGCCATCTGAATCTAGAGTCTTAGTAGTATTCTTAGGAACTAACTTTGGAAAACACTGCCTTGCCTCACGTAGTTGAGTCTTTTCTCCTTACACTGGCTTCTGAGGAGCAGAGACAACGATCTAGAACCAATCTACTAAGACCTCTTAAGAGGCATATACACTTTAGGCCTTTGGTCTTTACTTCTCAATTGTAATAAAAATGTTAAGGTGAAGCTTGTGATTTTATCAGCTTTAAAAGGGCAGACAATCTGGTGATGGCCAGAGGGGACAGGGGTTGGGAGGCTGGGTGAAAAGGGTGAAGGATTAAAGAAGTACAAATTAGTAGTCGATAGGTCATGGGGATGGGGGGCACGGCATAGGGAATGTAGACGCAATGTAATGGCTATGTGTAGAGCCAGAGGGGTGACAGAATAATCGAAGGATCATTTCATAAACTATATACATGTCTAAGCAATGTACTGTGTTCTTGAAAAAATTTTTAAAAAATAGGTTTAAATCCCATTGCAAAATGTAACAGTTACGAATTAACTTTTTTCTTTACTTTTGAAATATTATAGGCACTATCTGAAACAGAGATCCAGGATAATTCTGAATGACCTGACTGCATGTGTGATAAATCATTATTATCTTTCTCTAGATCATTTAAAAGCATTCTTGAAGGGGTTAATTGGGGTTCTGTGCTCAATGAGAAAACCAAAGAGAATTTTAGATACAGTCTGTTTTAAGAGCAACAGCTTACACAAGAAAGCTTTATAATTTTTATTTCTTGTAGAAAAACAGTAATATCAACATAGAAATCATTTTATATCATTTTAAGTCATAGTTTAATTTTCGTTTTAGCAATTGTGCCTAGTGGTATATTATAAACCTGCTTGAATATCGATACATAGTATTTAAAGTGATCATTTAAAAATTATAATTTTTGAGAACAAATATTTCGTCTTACTTAACTACTTGCATACAATTAGATGGTTGCTATTTATAATGTTTCATTATCCTAGATAATGCTTCTACAAATATTGATTGGTACATAATTCTCTTTCCGTTATTTATTCAGAAAAAATTCTGAAAACTTTTAAGTTACATGGTTTGATTATTTTTATGACTCTTTAACCTTCCAGCAATGATTTCTAAAAGAATCCTTATAATTCACCAACAATATGTGACTCTATTTTATTAAATCTTTGGTAGCTTTAAATTTGTTATTTATTTTTCATTTTTAATGACTGTATAGGTATGAAATTATGCCTCATTATCATACTCATAGATTTTTTTAGCCACATTTAGGCACTAAGTTACTAAAAAACTATTTTGAATATGTTTATATAGCTAGAAACTTTCCCTCAAGATTTTCATTCAACTTTGATTTATTACTATGTGGTAGATGTTGTGCTAAATGCTGGAGCTTGTTTGCAATTTCTCCTTTTTTCCTTAGTCAGCACAGCGTTACACTGGAGTTCACAGATTCGTCCGCTGAGTGCATCCGTTACCTTTCTGCTTCACCTTGGCGGGCTGGTTAACCTCCCCTTTGGCATTTCTAGCATGACAGACATAGTTGCGCTTGAGATCCTCAGCGGTTACTTTCTTGATACTCAGAACCTGAGTTCTTTTTTCATCTTCTGTTTTGGTCTGACTGACACTAGAAACAGGGGAAAGAAAATTAGAGCATTAGTGAGACTCAAGGACCATGTGCTGTGTTTGAATCAGACAAGTAGACAACCAGAGAGGCCCTAGGTGAGGGCAGGTGCAATGATAAGCTTTGTTGCCTTGTGATCCAATGGTTACAAAAGAAAAAGAGCCTCTAGATTCTAATACCGTTCTTTACCATCTATATATTACACCTTCCCAATAACTAGATCAAATCCCAGTGTTGACATCATACTATAGATACAGCTCTCTCTTCAAAGCAAAATGGCTCCTTTACCTAAATTTGTGAGGCAGGATACTATTTTGGTTTAGAAAGAAGTTTCTGAGGCCAGATCCATTTGGATTTTCATCCAAGCCTGGCTATATATATTCTTTGGGCACAGTAACTAATTTTTCTATGTCTTGAGATGTTCCTTTGAAAAGGAAGAAAGTAGCAATGCCTGCACAGTGCATTACCTATTTTAATTTACTCAAGAGTTCTGAAGATTGAGTATGTTAATGCATAATTATTAGAACGATGCTTAATAAATTTTCATGTGTGCAATTATTATTATCTCATAGTAATAGGTGAGGCATTTCAGGGATTCCCCAAGCTTGGATTTTGAACAAAGGCAGATTGTTTCAGTCAAAATGCTGAAACCTCACGATTAAATCCTAACATTAACCAGAAACTTTTCACAGCAAGTAAACTTTGTGAAAATAAATATATCTAAATCTCAGCAAGTCAGAGACCAAATGCTTTAAGTCGAAGATCAAGATTAAAAACCTCTTTGAATAACTTTGCTCAAAAGGGAAAAAAAGTATCCCTCCTATTGCAGACTGACATCCAGGTTCTCTTTCTCATGAGGTATGCTGTCAATCATGAGAACTTAGTTAAGGGCTGTGATGGGTTTAGCCTAAGCTTAACTATACTGCTCATCTGTGAATAGTGAATCGTCTTTCAATAGCCGCAAAGAGGAACACTATGACTTTCATGATCATTCATTATTATCATGAGAATAGAAAGCACAATCTTTGGAATTCCCAAAATGATCAATAACTCTCCCTCTCTATCTCCAGCCACATCTTTCATTATCTCCTTCTGCAAAAGTTGCTCCAATTTCAGGAAGTTTCTTGTGTACCTTTACATATGTTCTGCTTCTCTACCCTCCAGGCCTTTGCACATGACGTTTCTTTTACCTGGTCCATTCTTTTGATTTCTTTACCTAATTTATTTCTACTTATCCTTCAAATCTTTATTTAGGTACTGTATTATCTGAGAAGCATGAACTAATCCCCTAAAATTTACCAGAATCCCCAACTAAATTTTATCACAACAAGTAATACTCCCTAGCCACTGCATATATCACATTAGAGTATTGAAATTTCGGTTCTATCATTGTTTCTCCTATAAAATCCACTTGGGGACTAAGTATCTGGCATAGTACCTGATACAAAATAGACATTTTATAATATGTGTACAAAGTCGGAGTTTACTACTAGAAAAGAAATACCTTTTGAATTCTAGAAGTTTTATTAGCCTAAGGTCTTTTTATACATTAGGAATAGGGCTTAAGGTCTTAGAAGTACTTTGTCATGTAGTTGATCAGCTGCTAATTTTATTAATAGTTATAGTGAACCAATTGCTCTCTTTACAGAGGAATCTTTTGTCTTGAAAGACTTGTATTTTCCTTCTTGCTAACCCAACCCCCTTCAAAAAATTCATATTTATTTAAAAATAAAGTGACCCAACTTGTTATTTTAAGTGTGAAGTATATTACCACTCCATTCACTTTAAAAATAAAACTTAAAGAACATGAATGTATTTAGTCAGTACTAAAAAAATTATTATCAATTCTGTGACATATATGTTATGTGAATTAAGAAAGACACGAAGGAAGACAGAAAATACATTCTTAGTGTAAGACAAGAAACTAACACGATTATCTGAGGCACAAATACTTATAGGCCCAGACTCCAGATTTGAGAAAGAGAAGAACAGGGACATGCTGACAAGATTTCATCTCTCCATAACCCTATACTGTGGCCTTTTCATTCATGTAGGATATGCATTCTATCTATTTTCAAGTAGACATAATAAATGTGTGATCATCACATGGAATCTGGGCCTCAGATTGCTTTGGAAAGCAGCTACTAATGACTTGAAAATCTTGCAGATTTTTGTTAACAATAAGAAAACATTAAAATTTTTATTTTTCATAGATTGCAATCTACCAGAGGGCATTAGATTGAGGCACAAGTGTTAGTCACCCCTTGCCTGCACCAATGATACCTTTCATTAATAGTTATGTCCATAGTGGTGTCATCTGGCTTTTTTCCATCAATAGTCCACCAAATCTCATTGCGAGAGTCCTTCAGGAAAGTAAAAAAGACTTGACAGGGAATGAGTAGTTCCTCTCCTAAAAAAACCAAGTTAACCTATTAGTTTGTAACTTTCACATGGCTATACTGGTTCGACTGTGTGACAAATCAGAAGCTATAAATGTTACACATACCTAAATCCTACTTTAAACAAATTTTCTAGTGGGCTACCATAAGGTAATGTACCATACTTCATTGCAAAACGAACAGACCAAGAAAAGAAGGACATATAAAATTACTAGTACGATCATCTTTTAATACTATGTACCTAGCTAGCTATCATCTATGTATGTATGTATGTATGTATGTATCTATCTATCATCTATATGTTCTAAAATGACAGTGTTTGTTCAAAAAGGCTCTAACAACACCCTTTTTAGTCCTAGACCTCCAGAGACTACTCTTCTTTGTTATTTCCCTCACAAAGGATGATGAAGAAATAAGATTCTCCAGATCTTTGGTTGTTGGCCCAGAGAAGACGGGACAATGTCATTGCTGAGAGGACCGGCTAGGCAGGCCACATCTTGAAATGCTCTTGTTATCAGTGTGCAGTCAATATATAAGTTTAAAGACAATTTATAAATAGAAATTCTAATTTATCCTTCTGAGATGGAATATGAGGTTGGAGGACCTCTAGGCAGAAAATGCTAGTATAATAATAATAATAACAGCAGCACACTCAGTGAGAATTTTGTATAATTTACTGTGCTAAATATTCATCCTTATTAGTATTCTAATTTACACAAAATACTATGGGGTATTTTTTAAATCTTTCTTTAAATATTTTCTTTTCAATTACAGTTGGTATACAAAATTATATTAGCTTCAGGTATCCACGCAGTGATTAGACATTTATATAACCTGTAAACTGATCAACCCAATAAATCTAGTACCCATCAACACCATAGTTATTACAATATTATTGACTATATTCCCTGTTATACTGTATATCCCATGACTATTTTGTAACTATCAATTTATACCACTTAATCCCTTTAACCCCTTCACCTATTCTCTCAATCACCTTCCCATCTGGCAACCATCAAAATGTTCTCTATCTATGAGTTTGTTTCTGCTTTGTTTGTTCATTTATTTTATTTTATAGATTCCACATATAAGTAAAATCACACACTTTTCCATCTTTTTCTGTCTTACTTATTTTACTCAGCATAATAGCCTTTAGGTCCATCATGTTGTTGCAGATGGCAAGATGTTATTCTTTGCTTATGGCTGAGTAATATTTCATTATATATAAGTACATCTTTTTTATCCATTCATCTATTTATGGGCACTTAGGTTGTTTCCATACCTTTGCTACTGTAAATAATGTTGCAATAAACATATGGATGAACAGGTCTCTTCGAAGTAGTGTTTTGGGTTTCTTTGTGTAAATACACAGAAGTGGCATTACTGGGTCCTTGTCCCTTGTTATAACCTTTGTTTTAAAGTCTATTTTGTTGGGTATAAGCATTGCTACACCAGCTTTTTTGTTTGTTTCCATTTTCATGAAATATATTTTTCCATCCCTTTTCATCTGAAATGAGTCTCTTTATAGGAAGTATATGTAAGGGTTCTGTTTTCTTATCCATTCAGTTACCCTATGCCTTTTACTGAAACATTTAATCCACTTACATTTAAAGTAATTGTTGGTAGATATATAGCTATTGCCATTATATTATTTATATATTTTTTATTTTTTTCTTCTTAAAGAAGTCCCTTTAACATTTTTTGTAATACTGGTTTGGTGGTGATAAACTCCTTTAGCTTTTTCTTGTCTGGGAAGTTCTTTATTTGTCTTTTGAGTCTAAAAGAGAGCTTTGCTGGGTAGAGTAACCTTGGTTTGTAGGTTTTTACTTTTCATCACTTTGAATATTTCACGCCAATCTTTTTTGGCCTGCAAAGTTTCTGTTGAGAAATCAGCTGACAGTCTATGCATGTTCCCTTGTAGGTAACTAACTGCTTCTCTCCTGCTGCTTTTAAGATTCTCTTTGTCTTTAACATTTGGCATTTTAATTATGGGGTGTCTTGGTGTAGGCCTCTTTGGGTTCATCTTGATTGGATCTCTCTTATTTCCTGGGCTTCTATATTTCCTCCACCAGATTAGGGAAGTTTTCTGTCAATATTTCTTCAAATATAGGTTTTCAATTCCTTACTCTCTCTCTTCTCCATCTGGTATCCCATATGATGTTGGTATGTTTGATGTTGTCCCAGAAGTCCCTTAAATTATCCTCATTTTTTTTGGATTCTTTTTTCTTGTTGCTGTTTTAATTTGGTGTTTTCTGCTATCTTGCTTTCTAAATTGCTGATTTGATCCTCTGCTTTATCTAATCTGCTGTTGATTCCCTCTAATGTACTTTTCATTTCACTTATTGTATTCTTCATTTAGGACTGTTTCTTTTTATGTTTTCTCTATTTTTATGTTTCCTATCTCTTTGTTGAAGTTCTCACTGAGATCACTGAGTATCTTTACAGCCAGTGATCTGGTAGATTGCTTGTCTCCATTTTGTTTAGTTCATTTTCTGGAGTTTTGTTCTGATCTTTCATTTGGGACATGTTTCTTTGTCTCCTCATTTTGGCTCCCTCCCTGTGTCTATTTCTCCATATTAGGTATTTCTATGTATTCTATATATCTATGTATTTTTATGTATTTGGCTCCCTCCCTGTGTCTACTTCTATTTCTATGCTATGTCCCCTGGTCTTGGTAGAGTGGTCTTATGTAGTAGATGTCTTGTGGGGACCAATGGTGCAATCTCCCTGGTCACCTGAGCCAGGTGCTCCAGGTGTGCTCCTTGGATGGGTTATATATGCCCTCCTATAGTAGTTGAACCTTGGTTGCTGTTTGCATGTCAATGGGAGGGATTGATCCACAGACTGATTGGTTGTGAGGACTAGCTGTGACTGCAGTGGAGGAGCTGTTGTGTAGGAGCTGACCCTATGGAGCAGGATATGCGTTAGCGGGGCTCTAGTGCCTGCTCAGTCTGCCCTTTGGGTGTGTCATTTCTAGAGGCAGTGGGGTGCTACTTTAGTGTGGTCTGAAGCTGGCCACTGGATATGTTGGTTCTGTGGCCTATTGGGAAGGGCTCTGGTGTAGGCCAAGTTCAGCCATTACCTGTGCCCTGCCCAGGGCCACATGGTATGAGCTACAAAGTAATCTTCAGATGGTTGCCATTTGTGCTGGGCTTGAAAGTGCCTGGAAGAGTCTAAGATGTGAATTGAGGCTGGCTGCTTCTAGCGCCAGGCATGGAGCTGTTTAGCAAGTGGTACAAAGCATGCTGAAGCCAGATGCTGCTTGTTTGGAGTTTGTAAACCTTTGAGAGACTTCAGGAAAGTCTGCAATATGAGCCAATTGTATGAAAAAAAAAACACTGGAAGAGGCTTGGGTGGCCCCACAATTTGGGTGGGATGGGGTCTCGAGGAGTCAACGGAGTGAGGCAAATGGTGTTAACTAGGTTGATGGAGACTCAGATATGGTGCCTGCCTGTGAGTGAAGGCTGGGTGGTAGGAGGGCTAAACAAAGGAACAATGATTTCTACCAGCACTTCTGTCTGGGAAAAAGCTGCCCCACCACTCGTTGCCCTGAAGCCAGACAATTCAGTTCCTCCCTGTATGTCCCTGGCACCATTCCAGCTGCTGTCCCAGCACTGGAACTCAGAGAATAGAACAAGTCTGTCGGTGAGTAAGTCCATGTGTGGGCCCTTTAAGAGGAGTACTTGTAACTCCAGCAACCCCCTGTCTCACTCAGCTACAATCTGCGCTGGTTTTCACAGCCAGAAGTTATGGGAACTTCTCTCCCCAGCATTGGAAGCCTGGCTGGATTGCATAATATGGGCCTGGGACCCCTCTCTCCTCAGTGGAGAGTTTCTAAAGCCAAGATAGCTGATTTTTGAACTGACACAAGTGAGTATAAGACCAGCCGGTTCCACATCTCTACCCTCTCCTTTAGTTATAGAACTTAGTTATCAGTTCAGCTAGTCTTCAAACGATTCTCAATGATGGTTGTTCTGTAGTTTAGCTGTAATTTTTAGGTAGTCCCATGAGGTATTTTTTTTTTTTAATTCATGTTTTACAGATGTAAAAAATTGAAACTTAAAGATATTAAATGCCATTTCTAAATCGAATTATTGATAAGTAGAAGGCCAAGATTTGACATAGATTGACCTATTCCAGGTTGCCCAGGACAGTTCTGTTTTATGCTTTATCTAGTTAGTTATTAATATTGACTGCTTTCATTCTCCAAAAGTATCCAGGTTGAGATGATAAATTATATTGTCATCCTGATTCGAACTCAGGTTTATCTTAGTGGTCATATTCTATCCACTCTTCATGCTTCTTATGCCTTCCCCTCTAGTTTTCTATATCGATATGTAGAAAGATAAAATGAACATGAATTCAGCATGCTTTCATAACCATATCATAGGTAGATGAAACACATCTAAATGATTAATAAGAATTTACCCTGTTAGCAGGAAAAAGGGTGCACATTATGTAAAGCCACTACTAATTTGAGAAAATTTGGTCATTTGGGGGTTAGCAGAAGCCTGAGTGTATTCTTTCTGTTCTTACAAGGCAGATCACTATTTAAAACATTATCTTAATTTTTTTTGGGGGGGAGGGGGGATTGTTGTTCTCCATTTATGTTGATCACTGCCTCTATTACCTTTAGTACATTTTAAACAAATTTTCTTTTATACCTCTCATTGGGTTTGCAGTCAATTTATTATAAAAGATACAATAAAGAAAATGTTAAAATTATCTACAGTTTTCACCTTAACTGTGGGAAGCTCTGAGTCAGAAAACTAATGAATTATACCTTATTTGGTCAGTTATAAGTGATTTTTGCCTAGAATGAAAAATTATAAAAACTAAAAAGAGACCCAGACAGCCTAGCAAACATTTGATAGTGTTCTGAATCAGGGTGTACTAGTTCTATGAGTTGTTAACCTGTTATATTCATAGTCTTGACTCTGAGCTCCAATCCTGCCCCCTTACAGTGGAACAGAAGCTTAAAGGATTGCTTGTGCTCATGTTGTAGCCTTGAACCCCAAAACCTTGTGCAAGCTAAAGTGTGCATCAATCACTAATCAAGAGAGGAAACCTGCTTAGAAGAAGAAGAAGGGAGCAGCTGCTAAGAGGGAAGCAGATAATCCCTGAGCTCCCCATGAGATCTATGAGGTATCCAATACCCAGAATGCCTTAGTTTCTGACAACATCAGTTTCAATTCATGTGTGTTTTTACGATAGCCCTCTCTTCTCTTGTGGTAACTTATGTGACATTTTATTCCCTGTGATTAAGAGATTTAACTGAAATTCAGAGGCACAGCTCTAATTACCTGGTTCTTTCTCATAGACCACAAGATCATTGGGCGAATAGATCTGGGGAGGCAATGCATCTTTTGGAGAGCCTGTGAGAAAGTAAAGAACAAAGGGAGATGATGTTAAGTCACATAGTCTTTATCTTTTATAACCCATTTCAAAAATCTTCTCTTCTGTGAAGCCTTGCCCAACTTCCTGGAATAGTTTGTCAATTCTTCTTGAGAGGGCCCACAGTCCAATATGTTGTAAATTATAACATTTCAGTCATTTAAAACAAGCAAAGAAACAAACATAACATATTGATTATCCTCTATATTTCAGGAAAAAAATATTACCAGTGTTTTTGCTTTCCAAAGCTTATATGAGATAGATTTTTCATATTACACATCATAATAAACTGCTTTCACTTGCTCAATTGTTTCTTTTCTATGTATTTCTCTTCAACATTCCCAGAGTGTCTAGTATGGGACCTGGTTAAATAGGTATTGAACGAATAAGTAAATGGAAAATTCAAAATCACAACTGTGAGGCCAGCAATGTAAGTCTACCTGATGTCTAGTTATCAGTTGAAGGTTCATTCATATAATTGCTGCTGTTTATAAAATTCTGTATTCCTACATTTAAAGAAAAAATATCCTGAAGAAGGTTTATATTGTAATGTTTAAGAATACAGGCTTCAAAGATTTAATGACCAGGGTGTTCTAATTCCAATTTGGTCACATATTAATCATATGACTGTTTTTTTACTAAATCTTTGAAAAGTTAATTTTCCTCAATTCAAAGGCGAGTGTAATTAAACTCATCCCAGAGGTTCATTATAAGGATTAAATTAAGTAATGCATATTAAAGCATCTACTACATTTAAATATACATGTATTAGAAACAAACTCCAAGATAAATACAAGGTTAGATTATTCATTTGACTTTTAAAGTCCATTCACGTTAGGTTCTAAATTTAGTCTGATTTTTCTTCTGAATTAGTCCCCAACTCAGCACTATTCAGAAAGTGAGCAATAAAAGTGGAAAAGTGATTATAAAAGTGTTAGATTTGAAATGTATTTTCACTATGTTAAAGCTCCTTTTAAAGAAACATATATACTGAATCTGGTGTCTGACTTGTAGAAAAAGCTTTGAACGAGAAGTCAGAAACCTGGGATTTAGAATCACTCTTCCACTGACTCATGGAATGTCTCTGAACAGGTTACCTTCTTTTGTTGAATCTCAGTGTTTCCATCATGGAGTTTAACAAAATTTCACTCGTGGTATGCTCTCATTTTAAATACCGTGAACACAGTGGTATTTAGGGCTTTCCTCTAAATACCACCTACCCTGACACTGGTTCCCTTGGTTTTGGGTTTGACAGGAGTCTGCCGACTCTGTGTAGGTCCCGTCCTTCCACTGCCCTAGTTTCTCATTCCCTCTTCTCTCAATGCAAAGCAATGGTTGAACACTGCCAGCAAATACCTTCGGCATTAACTATAATAGTTTGAGTACGTAGAAATACATGGTTTACTTAATTCAAGTAAAATGCTTTTGTGACAGTAATATTAACTACTATTCATTGAGTCTCTACTGCTTGCCTGGAACTACATTAGGTTAATATGTATATTTATTCTAATATTCTCAGCTATCCTGCATATTAGGTAGTCTTAAGTCTGAGAGTACAGATAAGGAGACTGAGACTTTGATCAAAATCATTTTGCCAATAAATAGCAGTAGTATAATTTGAACACAGATCTATCTGGCACACTTTTTATTGCCCAAACTGCCTTTATTTCACTGATTCACATATTCATTCAGTAGATCTATAGTTATCGAATGCCTACTATGTACATGGAATTGCTAAAGATTCTGGGGATAGTACAATAAACAAAAAGATAAGCCTCTCTTTTTATAAAGTTTACATACTTGTTTGTAATAAACTATTAAGAGCTAAAAAGAGATTGCTGCTTTTTTTGTTGTGTGCACTTAATACAAATCATGCTTACCTACCACCTTTACAGTCAGAGTCCTTGTGAGATGGAATGTACGCCCATTTTCTGGATATGTAACAACACATGTGTAATCTCCATTATTTGAAACCAAGGCTATGAGAAAACTCAAGTTCATGCCTTCAGGGACCACATTATTAAAGTCCTGTATTTTATGACAGCCCTAGAAGAAATAAAAGATGTTTACTATTCAGATACATGCATAGAAAATATTCAAGCACATGCACACATCTAATTTTGCACAGAACATACAACTATCTATGCTGGCCGCATTTTTTACAAAACTATTTTGCTCAAGTATTTGACAATGTTTCTGCAAAGAGTAAATGCATTACGTTTCATTATCTTTACTACAAAAGAAAATTAAAATTCTGAAGTGAGATATAAATTCAAAGGCATCATTTTCCTGTCTTAAGATCCAGTATTCAAATTCTGAAAATCTCATGTTAATAGTGAAGCACGGTTAAAATTCTGGAAAACAACTAAGGCAACCTGAACAACTGTTTGCTCTGTTATTTAAAAAAAATTTTAAATTTCTTCATTTAAATTTCTTCATTTTTACATTTCTGCATTGTTTATATTAATTCAGGAATCCAGTCACTCTGCTTGACAAATTAGGCCCCACTTTAGATGTCTAACATTGGCATTCTTGAGCACTCTGTTGAATCAGTTATTTCCCAACTTTTTGGTATTTTTCTTCTACTTATCTTGTTTGTTGGAACTGGTAGCACAGACTCGAGAATCTAAAAATAAAATATATTTTATGAGTCTTACCAAGAGTTGAGTTTATTTTTGTTCCAATTGACAATTTCATAAAACTCAGCTGATTTTTAAAATTTTGAGATTGAAATATTTTATTCACTATAACAAGAATCCCATTTGAATCTCTCAGCCTCACTAACTGATTATTATTATTATTATTATTATTATTATTATTTTAGAGAAAAAAATTGATGTAATCATCTGTGACCAAACCATGTTGAACATCTACTTTTAGAGAAAATTTGTTTTTCTTTTTAAAATCAATAATTCATCTATGACAAAAAAAATAGGTATCTCTAAGCTCCTTTAGATCTTTAAAATTCTGGGAGTCTATTACTGGCTTGTACTTTCAATTTCCTGTTTCCACATATTTAATTTTTATTCTTGTATACTTAAGGTTTTCTTACTTCAATTCCTGGAGCATGTGTTTTGAAATATGACAGTTACACTAAGTGACACATTTTGTAATTCTTTGTAACAGGAAATACATCTTTTAAGAATAGTACTAAACATTTGATTCATGGAGATGATCATCACAAAGAAGCTGATATATGCTGTTATTTTCCGAATGCAATTTATCCTGTTTTGATAAAAGTGCTTCTAAACATTTGCCACATGAGCAAAAGATTTCAACACTCTTAGGTTATTACAAAGTATAAGGCCACAAAGGTCTGTACTCTTACAATGAACTTACGTCAGATTTGACTTAAAT
Organism: Pteropus medius; assembly: GCF_902729225.1. Lineage (NCBI taxonomy): Eukaryota > Metazoa > Chordata > Mammalia > Chiroptera > Pteropodidae > Pteropus > Pteropus medius. Next base: position 7,392,411 of record NW_024353517.1, on the reverse strand, counting down.
TGATTTAGACTATCTATAGAACTCTATTTGATTTCTGTGACACCTTTCATTTAAACAGTACAAAGCTATTGTCTTCTCTCTTTTGTTAGCTTAGCTGTTCTTAAATCCCTGTTAAGTAGACAGATCAGGCTAAATATGCCCTAGTTTTACAAGCGAGACAGACAGATAAAGAGATATTCCAGATAACACAGTGCAGAGCAAAAACTACATTTTCCATACAACTGAATAAAGGTCTTTTACTAACTTCTTACCCAAGAATAAATACTTCTCCTCAGCAGTTAGTTGAGGCTGAAAAAACTACTGAGACATACATTTACATATACTACATTAGCCCATTTGATCCTTATTCCAAATTTAGCAAGTGTGGAATGCTCTTATGCCCATTTTATAGAAGAGAATACAAAGGGTCAGAAAGGTTAATTGTCAATGTCAAAGAGCCAGGCAGTGTCAGTTGGATTTTGAACCTAGATTTACCTGTTTTGAGGTCCTTGCTTTTAATCCCACCTGACACTGTCATTTTACTCTATAAACTGTGGTATTGCACATATGCCGCACCTGGGGCCAGCTCTAGTGTTAATAGTGTGATGTGGTTCTATCACCCATCTAAGGTTGATTCCAGCAATTGGTGGTAAACTGGAAAAGCATACTTTTCAAGATGACAAGTTAGCTATTAGTACTGAATTTATAAACAGTACTTCTTAAGAATGTACTAAAATCATCAAAAACCTTCCAAAAAGTTAAAATCCAGGAGCAGATGGCTATACTAGTGAATTCTACCAAACTTTCAAAGATGATTTGTTCTCAAAATTTTCCAAAAACTGAAGAAGAGGGAGTACTTCCTAAGTCATTTTATGAAGTCAACATTACCCTGTGTGATGGCACAAAAACTAGACAGGACATAGTTCCTAACCTATAGGTATGCACAGTCTAGTGGAAGATTGCAACAAACACTATGAAGGGCATATAGGGATGGGGGAATATGGGAAGAAGTTCAAACATAAACTATTTAGGAAAATTTCATAGAGAAGGAAGATGTGAACTGGATCTTAAAGGACAAGTAAAATATTAACAGCTATTAACTAGGAGGGAAGACACGGGAGAGCAACACTCTAGCCATGGGAAAAGTGAACAATTTGCCTGAACTGTCAGCATTTTGCCCTCCATGTTAGTACTTAACTTTATTATAATCATCTCTTTTCACGTTTATCTCTTCCTCTAGGAGACAAGTGGGGCTCGATGAGTACTGTATTTGCATGGCCAGCAACTTGCCAAATACTGGGCACATGGTAAATACTCAATACATGTGTGTTGCATTTTCAAAAATATAAATGAGAGAAGCAAAGACACAAGACATGGAGTTGAAAGTTCATGCAGTATGATCATAAGAAGAAGACTGTATAAAATATAAGGTGTGAGATGGGTGTGTTGCAGGACGGGTGGGGAAAGTGGGAGTAAGGATACAAAGAGTTTAATTGAGCTTTAAGGTTAGCATAGTTAGGGATATTTATTGACATTGCGAAACAAAGATTAAGTAGGTATAAAATACATCATACTTGTTCACAAAGTCTCATAAAAGTTCTATACACCAGTTACTTCAATGAACAAAACTAAAGTCATTCAATATTTAAACAACAAATATTTACAAAATCCCTCCTATGTGACAAACACTGCATTAGAAATGGGGCATATAGTAGCCAGTAAAGGCAGAAATGACCCTTATTCCCATGGAATTTTCTGGCCCGATCTAACTCATTCAATAAATTTAATCAATTTCTAAATACAAAGTGTGTTTGCTCACTTTTGTGCTGTGTGCTTGATATTCAAGAGAAAGAAAAAGAGAAGCCACTATCAGGTACAGAAAAGAGAAATGCAATCATTATAGTAACAAAGATGAGATATAAATTAAGTGCTATCAAAATAGAGAGTGGGTGACTCATTCAGCCTAATTCAGCCTCAAGGCTTTACAGATATTTGAACTGGGTTTAAGTTTAGAGGATGAATCTTGGAGCCTCAGAAGCCCTGAAACTACATGTGAAATGCTGTATATACATATATGCATATCTGGAATTAAAAATGTACAGTTTGGAAAGAAAATATGATACATAATGACTTTACACCAAAGATTAAAAATCACTATACAGGGTGACTGGAGAGAAAGAAAAGAGATAAAGAACCAACCAAACTAAGGTGTCAGATCGAACTGAAACAAGCACTTTAAAAATAAAATTTATCACACAGACCTTGGACTAACTTTTCAACAGTACATGCTATGCCAAAAAGAAGGCCAAACCTGGCACTTTTTCAGAAATGTGCTTTCCCGATGGCATTTTGTCAGAAAAAGCAAAGATTTTCCTATTTTCTGAAGAGATTTATAAACAGTATCTGACCAATTCTACTTAATTTCACACTGCAAATCAGAGGTAGAGGTAATATACCAATTTTAATGATTATACTAAGTACAAGGACAACCAACTTTTTGCAAACTGATCTCCAGAATGAAATCCATTCTCCTTAATAGCAATGTAGAGCATTTTGGCAGCCGTTATAAATGTATTGTCCAAAATACCCAATAACGTGGTTGCTCTGATTCTCAGAAAAAAAAAAGGGAAATTTTCCTTTGTTTTTATAAGTATCTTTGGGGCAGGAGAAAGGGGGAATCAAATACCCAATTACAACAATGAGAAAGAGAAATAGTCCAGTAATATGAAAGTTAGGACGGTTTGCCATAATTTAAAACTCAGGTCTCTGAATAACTCTAATAGTAATAATAGTAAAATAGTAATAATAATAGTAAAAATAACAACAAGATCTCACTTACCTGCATCTTTAATGCTATTTAGTCACATATTCTCTATGTGACTAAACAGGCAACCTCCAATTTATATACATGTTGTGTTCCAGAAGTTCTTTTATAAGTTGGCTATTTGAAATTCAGTAAATCACTTACAAACGATGATTTGCTTTATAGGCTAGTTACAAAACCTGGCTCATTCAACAAACATCTACTGAACATCAATTTAACGCACAAGACTGTTGAATTAAAACACTACGAATTCTGGGCCCTAAATGAAGAAAATCCTGGCATGCAAAAGAGAGGACGAAAGAAGAAAAGAAATGCCAAGGAGGAAAATTCAGTTCTGCTCTATTTCCTCTGTAATTCTGAAATACAATATTTTAATTTTCTATTCCCTCCAATCTCAGTTTTTCTGAGCCCCCTCTCATTCCCCAGGGCCCTCTATCCACAGGTTTCCCTGTGTCCCACAGTTCAGCCTACAACCCAATCTGTATTCAAAGACCATCTCACCCTTTAAAGTGTCCTAAGCTCCAGAAGCGAAGAATGGACCTCTCTCTCTGATTTCTGGGGAGTCTAGGCTTGAAACCAAACAGAAATGACCTGAAATCTCAGATTCTCTCATTATCAGCTAGATTCTTTTGACTAGGGTAAATGACATGTGTGCTATAATGTAAAAGTATATACTTGATATAGATTGCATAGGGTTGAATCCTGGCTCCTAGCTCTGTGACCTTGGGCAAATCTCTCAACTGCTCTATCCTTTGGTCTTTTTAACAATAAATAAAGTGAGATAATTCATTTTTAGAGAATTAAGTAAAATAATTAAAGCATTTGGAAGAATTCTCGTGCTCAATAAATGTTAGCTCTATTGTTTACCTCTCTGAGTCTCTGTTTCCTAGTCCGTAAAAGGATAATAATATCTACACAAAAATTCTGATGAATATGATATATAACATATAAAGTACCTGGCACAATGTATTTTACTAGTAAGATGCAAGAATTGTTAGTTTCTTTTTTCTTCTTTTAATTTATCGGTTTTCATCTTTTTGCAAACAGGAAGCAAATTGCTGAAACTGATTAATGTCTATTAACTCTTATAGAGATATTTGTATTACTAAAAGAGACTATTTCTACCACATCGAGGTAGGGAATTCAACTGATAACAATTAAAAAAGAACTTTTCCAGGAGGGCCAAGATACCTAGGTGGATGTAGGGAGTGACCACAGAAGGTAGAAAAGGTCAGCATTGCTATACAGTGATGGATGAATGCAGCTACAAAGAACACTGATTTTGTTCTCAAAATGGCGGAACTCAAGATAAAAGGTGGCAGTCAATTATCCAAAGACAGAGAAATAAAAGCAGCATATACCACACATCAACAGTGGCCTTTTATAATCATAGAACTGAAAGACTGGCTGGTAATCAGTTTCTTTTAGTCATTTGTACACTGTTGGGTGTCTGCCATGGCAATGGTTTGACCACTTTTTTCTTGGTCTTATTTTCAGGTTTTCTGCTTTAATTCACCCCATGAACATTCTCTCCAGATTTTGACCTTAGCCCTTTTCTCTTCCCACTTTATTTTGTCTTCCTAAGGGCTCCAATTATCATATAGATGCATCCAGTTTTGTCTCCAACTTTGACTTTTCTTCTGAGCTCCAGACCCATACACATGTAGCCACTGCCTACTGGTCACTGCCACCTGGATGTCTTACAGACACCTCTAACTCAGTATGACTTTCTAAATCCTTGATTTGCTCCCCAAATCTGGTCCTCCTCTCTTACTTCATACCTTGGTTAATAGCACCTACATTCATCTAACCAGAAAAAGCAGAAATATAGGAATCATGCGAAATACAGAGATGGGTATGGCCTAACTTTGCTCTCAAGTAATAGTCAATCTCAAAGAATACACACATGTAAATTTCTCCCTCTTCTTAAAACCAACAATAAATTCTCTTTGGCACTCCAAAGAGAAAAGTTGAATTAGAACTCTACTTTTTGATAAGAATAGGAATTCTTATTTGTAAATTCGTCAATGAAATTGTAGATCCTTTGGAACTATGTAGGATTGGACATATATCTCATTCACTACTGTGTTCCCCAAATCCCTGGCATGGACTACAGTTAATAGTCAACAAATATGTGTTAAATGTATATGTGAATGAAAGACTATGAAACAATAAAGAAAGTGAAAAAGTGACATGGAAACAGACATAAATAAATAGCTATGGGATTATAAGAGGGAAAAATTATTTTCAGTGGGAGAGAACAGGGAGCATTTCGTGAGGTAGTAGAATTTGATCTGTTCTAAAGGAAGAAGAGAGGACATTCTAGGGAGAGGGAATGCATGGAGAAAAAGGAGAAAATTATAAAATATATAAGAAAATAAAATTAATGTTTCAGGCCAGTGGGTATTCAAAGTATACAAAAAGTGAATAGAATAAGAAACCTTGATAAACAGATGAACACATTTTTTTAAGCTGGAAGATATATTACACTTGTTGGTATAAAATTGTTAACATTATTCTTTAAATCATTCTTTACGCTCTTTACTATGGAAAATTACAAAGAAAATATAGCATGATCTCCTGTACCCATATCTAGCCTCAAAAGTACCAATTCAGGGTATGTCTTTTTTCACCTATACCCACTCACTGCACTCCAAGATTATTTTGAAGCAAATCACAGACACCATATAATTTCATATGTAAATATTTATATGTATCTGTAAATGACAAGACACCTTTTGCAAGCATAAAACTATAGTGCCATTTTCACAATTTAAAAATAAATAATAATTCATCAATATCATTAATATTCTGTGTTTAGATATTTTTGATTTTCTCATAACTTGTTTTATAATTTGTTTGAATAAAACACCATCTAAGGTTCATACATTACAATTGGTTGTTATATATCTTAAATCAGTCTCTCTCTTTCTCTCTCTTGCTCTCTCCTTTCCATCTCTCCCTTTTTTCTGAATCATTATATTATAAAACATAGCATGTGGAATAAAAAAACTCAAAACATATGTATGAGTTAATGAGTTATTATAACCTTTGAACCACAGATCAAGTCCAAAAATAGAACACTGCCAGTCACCCTTGAAGTTCATCCACATGCTCTATGTCAATCCCAGCTCTTTTCTATCCCCAAAAGTAGCCACTATCTATACTTTCATAGTAAAATCACTTCCTCATTTTCATTTATAATTTTATCACTCGTGTGTGTAACCTTAGACACAACAGTCTCATCCATTTTTAAATGTCTTATATGTTTCCTTTAATCTATACATTCCCACACCATGCCTTTCTTTTTCTTACAATTATCTGTTGAATAACCCAAGGCATTTGACATACAAAATTTTCCACAGTCTGGATCTTGCTGACTGCAAACTCATAGTACAGATCAATATATTACTCTGTTCTCTATAATTCCCTCAAAATGGCAGGAGGATCCAAAGTTTTACTCAAACTTAGTTTTAATCCATTTGGCACAATTATGAATGAAATTGCTTCCTTTCATCAGAAAGAATATGTCTGGCTGTCTCTCTTCTTGTGATGATAGCTATCATTGATGCTTAATGCTTAGATAATATTAAGTCATTGGGGGTTGCAAAGTGATTACATATTGCTATAAAAACACACTTCTCTACACCATTTCTTAACACAGTGTACATTTCTTAATGGAAAAGGCAGAATAAATATTTACTTTTCCCCCTTTTTTTACTAGTTTTCAAGATAACAAATTGATATCCTATCATCCAAATGTAATCAATTAAATATTTCGAAATAGCATTATAAATTTAAGGGTTTAAATTTAATTCATTGAATTCGACCCATTACAATTAATATCTTTATTCAAGTTGTTCCATTTTGCCAATGGAAGTTTCTTAAAGATGGATCCTAAGTCATTTCATTACTGACTTAAACAGAGACAGATGCTAAAATATTCAATTATGATTTATGGAGTTGTCTATTCTTTTAATTCTATCAATTTTTGCTTCATGCATTTTGAAATACTGTTATTATTATTTTATTTTATGCCTTCCTGATGAATTGACCCTTTTATTATTCTGAAAAGTCCTCTTTATCTCTAAAAATACCCATTGTCTTAGAGTCTATTTTATGGGATTTTGGGATATCCATTCTACCCATCTTATTTTCATTCATCATTTATTTTCTATTTAAATTTTTTTTCTCCCTTCCACTCTCATTAATCTTAAGGCATTACCTATTATGTTCACCTGCTGTTATGTTCCTCTTGGTTTAGCTTTATTTCTAAAATGACTCATTTTCTTCTAAGTTTTTACTGAGTTTTAAAATTTCTGGACTTTTCTATTTCTTATTTATTTTTTGTTATTCTTTCTCATCTCGTATCATTTCTTAATGTTTTTCAGCTCATTTTTGAAATATTGGGTTATGATATGTCTTTCTGAAATGCTTTTTTGTTCTGTAGGATATTATTCTGCTTCTTATTCTTTTTCTTATAATTTTAAATGGGATTATACTTTGATTCTTTTTGCTGCTCATTTTTATATGAGACCAGTTATTTTTCTAAGCTTTATCATCTGGCAAGATTTGTAATTTCACAGAGATCCCTCTTTAAAACTATGGTCTTGATATTTCTTGATTCTGTTCTGCTCTTCCTCTGTTCTGGCCCTCTGGTCCTTCTCTTCCCTTCTGATCTCATTTACTTCTGATTTCACTTCCAGACATTTCTCCTCAGTATGGATGGGTGTTTTTCAGAGCTCCAAGGCACTAGAACTATTTCAGCCCTTCGAAATTTCTTACTACAGGTCTCTTGGACTCATTGTCTATTAGGCAGCAAAATCCTTCCAGTTTCAGCTGCTGTTCTCAAAATGGTCCACCACACTTTCCAGTGAGTTCTCACTGGCTTTTCTGGGGTTCTGTTCTCAAGTTTGTCAGGTACCACATTACTTATATCTACTCTCTTATCTATAAAAATGGATTTTTTATGGGTCATGTTTGTGGTTTGTCTCACTGGTTTTATTGAAGGTGATTCTTGTGGATAACTTGTCACTGAGTTTTGTTTTAAATATTCTCTAGTTTTAGGCTTTGGCTTATGTGGATATTTGAAGAGATTAGAAAACTATGCTGCTGCCACAAACGCTACCTTCCAACAATTTATTTTTGATTAAAAAATTTCCCAAATCCCTCAGATGTAGAAGAGACCACAGATGGACTGTGGCCACAAATGAGGGCAAATATGAAAATACTTATAAGTAACAAAATATAGTACTGGTGAGTCAAGGAATTAAAATTCACCAGATGAATAGGTAGCTTCTGATTCCACTGAGCAGTGAATAGAAGTGGGAAATAGTTCTAAAATTGTATTTTATAGAAAGTTAATAGAAATAAAGTAGTTTTAGTAGTCCAGTGAATGTTATTTAAGAAATGGTGGATTGAGGCAAAGCGTTCTCCACCACTTCCTTTAAAATGTTGCAAGGTAAGGAAGCAGTAAAAGATTTGTATAAAGTCACTATGGAAGACATTAAAAGATCTGATGAGAAAAATCTCAGTTTCTGAATTAACTCGACAAATAACTATTGCTATTTTAGAGAGGGTGACATGCCCTCTAGTTTGCTTACCATATACCAAGTGACAGTTGGTTTGACACTGGAAGGAAAAAATCCATCTACATTTGGACAAGTGATCTTCTGAACACCATATTCAAGAAACAGTCTATGCACTGGGATTTTCATGGGAGAATTGAAGCAGCTATCTTTTTGAACAACTTCCAGAGGAAATGCAACTTTGCTGCAATATGAGATGTTCCTGAAAAGAGAAATATACAATGAATGGGCAGTCTCATTTGCATTTGTTTTAATGCAGTAAACACGATAAAATGAGCTAAGTAATGCTATGTATTGAGACTTTATTTATACGTTAAATCTATGTAAGAACTAAATATGTTACGGAGGTATTTCCTGTATCAATTGACATCACAGAATAAAAACAGACACAATAACTACTATTGATATATTAAAATATTTATATTTTTAGAAATTCTCCTAAACATGCATATGTATGTGTGTATGTATGTATGTATGTATGGATGTGCATGTGTGTGTGTGTGTGTATAAATTTTTTAACTTTAGCCTTAAAACATTCTCAGCAGTACTCAGTATCGGTAACGCAAAGGTAAGACTAGCATATAACTCATGGTTGATAATGGTATATAAACAACCTTTGGAAAATAAGTATGTTTCTAAAACCATTTTTAAAAAAGCCTTAGCTTTTGTTTTAGTAATTTTATTTCTGGAAATCTTTTCACATGATAGAATTATGGGAAATTAATCAGAAATTCTCTTCCAGTGCTATGTCTACAAGGAAAACAATGGAATCAAAAGAAAAAGCTACAAAACATAAGACTGTAAAGATAATCATGGTACAACCATTCAAAGTTGTACGTGCCTATAAAAAAAATCAAGCATGAAGGAAAAAAACTAACAAACACATAAAACTTCTTAGGATTGCTGGAGAATCATATTTATGCTTTTAATGTCTACAATAGGTTGTTTCATCTGTCTGGAAGGCTCTTCTGCCATCACCCTACCTTACACATGGAGGTCTTCTCTGCCATCCTTTGTGCACCCATATCTATGCACTCATTTTCTGAGCACCTTAGACATTTCTTTGATTGAATTTTTCATAGTTTAAACAAAGACATGACCTTGTGTGATTTCTTTTATTCCTTGCATCTAGTACAGTGTTTAAACTTTCAGTAGGTGGTGAATGAATATTTGAAACTTGTGTGTATATACAGAAAAACAATAAATAAAACATAAATAATAAGACAACTAATTTTTTACGGAGATGGGGAAATGGGTCTATTCTTTTTATAATTTCGATTTAAGGGATCAAATACATAGATAGTCAATGACTCATGAATTAATTCTAAATACAATGGAAGGTGTGGAGGAATGCACATTGTATTTAGGTGGGAGGGAAGGGTACTTAAAAATGACTTAGGACAATGGTAATAAGCTGGAAAGGGAGATTGGTAGGCATAATCTCTACCAACAAATAGCAAAAATACAACCAGTGAAATCTGGGAGGGTGAATCTGAACTTGATAGCCTTAAGGACATCAGGCCTATGATTTCATGTGGTTCAGTTTAAGGTGATTCTCAGTTTAGGAATCACCTCACGACATTGAGAAGCTTCTAGATTTTCTTTAGAAACATAGATAGGCAGACAGGTAAATTAAAGAGACCATCTGGAAATTGATAAATAACACTAAAGGTATACTTAGGCCTTAACAACCATACAACCCTGTTCCTGTAATGTCAAAGAAGGTTTTAAAAGTTTGGGGAAGAGCTCTAGACAAGTAGTGGGTTGCTGAGGAAAAGGAAATTGAGGTACTGAAGCACTAGAATGCATAGTAGAGACCAAGGTCATCCAGAAAGCTACTGATGACCCCTTCCCAGATATTTGCTGATGTTCATGTTGGAATGGTAATGCATTAACAACTGCCAAAGATGAAAAGGAGCTTAAAGAGCATTGAGGCTGACTTTCTCTTTATGCAGATATAGATACCAAAGCTCTCAGACACGGATTGACTTGACTAAGGTCCACCAGCTAAGTAGTGACATAACTGGGTGGTAGCCTAGGCTTTCTGTCTACTCATCCAGTGTTTTTTCCACTATAATCTTTTCTAACTTCTCCAATAAAGTGATATTGGTATATAAATAATGGAAACATGAGTATTTCAGGCTCCTTGGAAGCCTACACACCAGTCTAGAACCCATTTTAATAAAAATAAAGAATCATGCGAAAATCTCAGAAGGGCCTTCAGAGGTTACAAGGGACTCTCAAGGCCACAGTGGTCTAAATGTGTTCCTGTGACAGAGAAAAGGTCCTTCTCCACAATCATTACATAGTTTAAATTTATCAAAGCATAGTCAAAGTTCTCCATCAGAGAACAGTTAATATCCATTTATGACAGTGAACATTCAGAAGAAGGTCTGGGATTACTTATTGTTATGTTATGTTATTCTAAGTTGGAGTATTGCTATGTTATTCAGCCCTATTGTTATGGGCTGAATTGTGACCTCATCGAATTCATACATTGAAGACCTAACTCCCAGTACCTCAGAGTATATTTAGAGATAGGCCTTGAAAGAGGTAAGTAAGGTAAAATGAGGTCATATGGGCAGGCTCTAATTCAATATGACTAATGTTCTTATAGAAGAGTTTAGGACACAGAAAACACGAGAGAGACCATGTGAAGACATGGAGAGAATATGACCATCTGCAAACCAAGGACAGATGAATTAAACCAACCCTGCCTATACCTTACTCTTGGAATTCTAGCCTCCAGACTGTAAGAAAACAAATTTTTATTGTTTAAATACCCAATCTGCGGTATTTTGTTATGGCAGCCCTAGCAAACCAATGCACTTATTAAATAGTAGGAAACTATGTTTTAAAAAAAAAGTTCATAACATAGATGGGAATTTAAAAAAATAAAATAAAGCCTGAAAGCTAAAAAGGAATCATGGAGAAAAAAAACATCCAAAGAACTAAGTTTTAAAATGATTATTCTTCAGAAGGGCTTCAGTTAAATTTTTTTTAAGAGCAAAAAAAAATCTTCATTTGGGCTAGTCAATGTGTCTACTGGATATCAGATTACACAGCAGGACTGTAGCCCTCAAGAAGTCAATTGGTAGTAAAATAAAAATAGTATATTTGGAGCAAAATGCAAACTCTACATGAACTTTTAAGAAAAAAAGTAAATTTGAAAGAAATTTTGCAGTAATGATAGGGCGCTTTGTATTATATTCTTAGATTCCCAGAGATATGGTGTCCATTTGTTTCTTAAGAGAATTTTGGTAGAAAAGGCTGAAAAGCATTGTTCTAGATACATATGATGCCTCCCAAATATTCCTTCTCTTATAACAAGCATCTCAACGCTTTATTAAGACCTTTGAAAGTCGACAAGAATAACAGATATGAGTGTGTTGTATACCCTGCCCTCTTATTGTTTAGGGATATAGATGCCTCCAGGTGGGGCAGAAGTGTATAGGCAGGTTCCAATGTCAGGGAAGGGGGACAAATAAGCGAGGATCTACCTTTAGACAACCTTGATATATGTCAGGATTTGAAAAGGAACCGTCTATGGAGAATGTTTTCAGGAGCACAACCATTTTCTCCTCATACCTCTCTCAGCCAAGCTCAGCTAAGCCACTGGGGTAAAGTGTAAGTAACTCTTTCTAAATGTTTCTCTTTCCTCCTCAGCTTCATAGCTCATGCATCTTCTGGATAAGGCCTAGGAACTAAAGGGAAAAGAGAAAGTGGCCACCAAAACTCAGGCTACCTTAACATGCAGGTATAGTTGCCCGTGTCATTGAGGAGGGTGGGCCGGAACCAGAGTACATCTTTCTCCTTACTAATGCGGTTCTCAGGGAGACGGAAGTTAATTGGTTCCTCAAGGTCCCGGTCCTGTCTAGTCCAATACCAGATTAGAGTAAGGCCAGCTGAATGGGCTGTACTGTAGTTATATTTCAAAAAATGTTCAAAGAGCGGGCACTTGATGCGAGCTGGCTCATCTTCAAACACTTGGATCTGCCTCATGATATCTAGTCCCCAGTCATCGCAGCGTTCTGGAACAACTGAAAAGAAAAAAAAGGCAAATGAGTCACCTCACATTAAAGGCCTCCATAGAACACATTTTCTCCTCAGGATACCCAATTTTTCCCAGGATCCCCCTTTCTTGGTCATCTTCGATAGCCTCCCTTTAATATTTGCATATAATAGACAGTTGTATGAAGAAATGACTTTCATTCTTTATCATTTTTTGACTGAGATAGCAGTCTGATTTGATAGCCTGATCCTCTTGAACCCTATAAGGTATAGGGGAGAATCTCACATGAAAAAGAAGTCACATACTCTCTGACTCCTCTGAGGACATTGGAGGTTCTAAGGAGAAAACTGTAACTGCAAAGACAACCTTCCAGGACTCCCAGTTCTCCTCGAGGTTCCTGATTTTGGGGCTAAATCTGTGCTGTCCAATGGTAATATAATGTGAGCCATATACATAATTTTAGATGTCCTAGTGACCACATTAAAAATGCTTTAAACAGAGATAAAATTAATGTATATATTTTGTTAAACTTGATATATCCAAAACACCCCAATACATTAAAATGAGATATTTTATATTCACATTCTTTTTTTTGTAATAAATCTTCAAAATTCAATGTGTTCTACACTTATAGCACATCTTCATTTGGGCTAGTCAATGTGTCTACTGGATATCAGATTACACAGCAGGGCTGTAGCCCTCAAGAAGTCAAGAAGGTTCAGTGATGCTCAGTGGAGAACAAAGGTGCTATAGTTTCTATCATTTAGAGTCAAATAAAATTTATAATGACTTTTACAATTTATTTTTTATAATGAAAAGTAATCACTGATCCACACAGGAAAAAAATAATAATAAACGACTTTTTAAAAGAGTAATATATGAATGTAGGGCTCTAGATATAACTATAGGGAACAGAAGTCAGGAATGATGGAGTACTGTAAAGCCCAAAACAATCATCTTAAAATAGTTTTCTTTTTTCCTTTCTTTTTTCTTTTTTCCTAACATACATACATACACATGCATACATATATGTATGTGTTTGTGTGTATGTGTGTATATATATGTATATATATTTTTAATGGTGTAATATTCTCCACATTTCAGCTGACATCTAAAACTTTTCACCATAAGTATAACAATTAGAAAGGATATACTTAATGTCATATTACAAGTAATGACATTTTAAAATAAAATGGTTATACCACTCTTCCAATTACATCGAATGAACTAGTGATTTGCCATACACCAATATCCACCTAAAAATATGTAAATAAGCTTTCTTTTAAACACTGGTAATTCTATACCATTCTTTTGTATTAATTCCACTGTCTCCACACATAATATTACTTTAATGAAATATATTTTTGTTTGATAGCTTTTTAAAAATTTTTCATCATTTTACTTTTCTGTGTAATATATAATACTCTAAATATTAATTTTTTTCTGAAATGAATTTTATTATAATTAGAGATACACAATTTAAATAATATGTATTTTCAATTTTACAAGTAATTATTAAATATAAAATGTAAAATTATTTTGAAAACCATTTCTTGATTGTAATCAGGATGGACTATTTTTGAAAAGAAGGGTTGAGCATTAATTGAAAATATTTTATTTATACATAAGCACAGAGGAAATGTGTCTATAGTCAAGAACAGGAGTTTAATTCTATCAAGGTTATCGATTCTTTATATTTCGTTTGAGCTATATGCACCATTTATATTTTTATTATCAAACATTATTTTAATAATCTATCACTGACATCTCTGGAAGACTGAGTTTGCAAAACCAGATTTAATTCCCACTCTTCCCTATATCCACATCCTTTACAGTTTGATGCAATGAGTCTTCTAGTCAAGGAGAGTCCATTTTCCCACACCTTGGATCTGAGCTGTCCTAGTGACTTATGCTGACCAACAAAATGCAGCGAAGGTGATTTTGTGTCAATTCTAAGCCTTTTGCTTTTTTTTCTTGTAACCCTGTTAACACCATGAGAACAACCCCAGTGTTATGGACTGAATATTTGTGTCCCACCACCCCCCAAATTCATGTCGAAGCCCAAACATGACAGATTTTGGAGGTGGGGGACTTTGAGAAGTAATTAGGTCATGAAGGTAGAGCCCCTGTGGTGGGATTACTGTCCTTATAGTCCTTATAGGAAAGGAAGAGAGAACTTGCGCGCACGCTCTCGCTCTCTCGCTCTCTCGCTCTCTCGCTCTCTCGCTCTCTCGCTCTCTCGCTCTCTCGCTCTCTCGCTCTCTCTCTCTTCCACGTGAGGACATGGTAAGAAGGCAGCCCTCTGAAAACTGGGAAAAAAGAAAAGTCTCTCACCAGACATCTAGTATGTTGGCACCTTGATCTTGGACTTCTTAGCCTCTTGGACTGTTTTTTGTTTAGTCATCCACCCTATCTATGGTATTCTGTTACAAGAGCCAGAAGCGACTAAGATACTCAACTGACAGCTGGCTCACCTCCACAAGCACTGTTGTCTGGACTTTCACAGAGGACCAAAGATGCAAGAGCCCAGCCTAGATCACTTGAGCCAAGCTTCTGTTAGAAGAATTGTCCGGGACACTCATAAACTCATGAGCAAGAAATACATGTGTAACAAATAAAATGAAGCTTGTCACTGAAGTTTGTAGTTGGTTGGTAGGCAACCAACCAACTGTTTTAGAGACAGTAGATAACTGATAGAACAACTAAATTAGAGGCTACTTTAATTTTGATAAAAACAAGGAACTCGAAGCTTTATCACTTGCAAAAGGCTTTGTAAGTACATAATAAATCCCTAAGTAAATAATAGATTTCTGGAAATCTAACAAACTGATTTTTCTAAGGCTAAACAAATTGCTATTATTTATAATTGTTATGCATTCATATAGAAACACTTTTTAAAATCCAACATACAGAGAAAGAACTGTGAGATCAAAATGTTGTTCATACCAATACAAACTTAGTAAAAAATATTTACAAAAAAAAAACTCGGCAAAATATCTATCTTATCACATTGTTTAACTGTATTTTCATTAAAGCTGCAAAGTTACGAAATTCTCTCTTTTCAGTCTTAAGGAAATTACAATCATAGTTTTTAAGATAAATATGTCAGACTGAATACCTGCATATAATTTCACTCCTTTCTGAAATTCGACTTAAACTAAAAATAATTTTTCAAGCCATAATCCCACGTAACATCAAGAACAGGAGAAAAGGCAATAGAGACATCAAAATGAATAAGGGGTAACCAGATAAGCCCATTTAAAATGAAAAATCCTAAACCAGCAGGGGAAAGCTGGAGAGCAAACAAATCTGGAATGAAGAATGCAGAAAAAACCCCAAGAGGAACTATCAGCACCAAGATAAAATATTAATAGTGCTGTTCACCCAGTATTCCTGAGTTCTCTTCCTAGACGTACTGTAAGATTGTATTTGTATGCCCCTCTGAAAAAAGGATAAGACATATGACATACTCTGGCCAATATGATCTAGTGAGTGTCACTTGTGGAGGGTGTTTTAAGGACCAGAGTATATTTCACCATGTTGCGTTTCCTTCTGCCTTGGCAAATATGAAAGTACAGAGACTGAGACTTCCTTAGCTTAGATCTCTTGATACAGATAACACGTAGCAGAGTTAAGTTATAGAGAATAGGGATTTGCTTGCTACCAGTATGAAAAATCTGTTCTCACCTGTCAAATGCAATCAATTACCATAAAACAAAGACTTAACCAGCAGAGTGGAGAAATAAGGACAATCAGCTGAAAGCTTTGTCAAAGCTCTGCCTTTGTTCTTATCTCACTCTCCTAGCACTCAAGAGGAGTGCTTTTCTACTCAGCTCCAAGGATGAAAGCAGTTAGACTTTTATCCTCCAGGCAGGAGAATGAATAAATCTTCAATGCGAAATTTGACTAGCTTAGGAAGAAAGACCTAACACTCTTAATATCAGTGGTTCTTTAACAAATTGCACGGCCACACCATTCAACAGAAAAGCTCAAGGTTAACAAGCCTTACATTCACATTTAGAATTTTCAGTCAGCTTCTAAATCACTTCTTTTTAAAAATGAACAGATAGTCCCAGAGTAAAATCTCCACCATGAAAGGTAACATCCAAAGAAACTTTAGAAAAATCAAGATTAGTACAGGAAAAAAAAAAATCTTAAAAAAAAATCCTATCATTAGCATCCTCAGAGAAATAAGGAACTGCTGCTACATTCATGAAGCAAGAACAAGATGACATAACAAAGAAATATTCAAAGAAGAAAAAAAGCTCATTAAAATTAAAAACACGATTGCAGAAAATTAAAACTTAACAAATGGGTTCTTTGAAAGTTAAAGTTGAGAATTTCCCAAAAAGTAGAATAAAAAGAAAAAAAAAACATGAAAAAAGACAAGAAAATTAGAAAACCAGTCCAGGACTCTCAATGTCTCAATAAAAGGAGCTCTCCCCAAAATTAATTAATTAGTTAATTAATTAATAATAATAATAAAACAGAAAGAAAAGTCTCAATTAAATAATTCAAAGAAAAAGAAACCCCAGAACTGAAAAACCTAACCTTCTAAAATCAAAGGACCTATCAATTTCTCTAGCATAGTGGATGAAAATAGACCTACATCACAAAAGTATTTTCTTTGACTTTTTAATAAAGCTTTATTTTTAAAATTTCAAATCTATACAGAAATGTCAAACTTACAAAAAAAGGGCAGTAGAATGAGTACCTATATACCCATCACCCAACTTTAACAATTATCAATATTTGCTATTTTTACTTAATTTATTCTGCCCTTTTGCTTGTTTAAACTTTAATTAAAAAATGTAAATTATGAAATATTCCAAACTTACAGAAAATAATAAAATAAATGCTTAAGTTCTCACCATTCCAATAATGTGGTATTGTTTAGTGCTTTTATTCATTCATTCATTCATTTATTTATTATTTTTTATGGTGACATTGGTTAACGAAATCCAATAAGTTTCAGCTGTACACGTTAACAGTATGGCATGTATATATTTACATGTGTGTTCACCTCCCATAGTTTTATTTTTGTCACCACATATTTGACCTCCTTTACCCTGTCTACGTTCCCCCTCCTCCCATCCCCTACCCTCTGGTAACCACTAGGCTATACGAAAGTATTTTTTTAAAATTAGAAAAAGAGAATATTCTATAAACCACCAGAGAATAAGAAAGAGGGTAAAAATGGTTACATACAAAAGATCAGAAATCAGAATGGCTTTGAAACTCTCAAAACCAAGACTGGAAACTAGAAGATAATGAAAGCAATTCATCTAAAAGAAAATTTCCAACCCTAAATCTAAACCCAACAAAATAATCAAGGGTGAAGGTAACATTTTCAGACACATAAAAACTAAATAATTTTATATTTCATAGGCTCTTTATCAGAAAGCTTTTGGAGGATTTATGCCACTAAAATGAGAAAAAATAAAGAAGAGGAAAACATAGGATCAAGGAGTAAGGATCCAATTTTAAAAAAAGAGAGAGAGGAAGAGAGTCCTAGAATAACAGTGAAGGAGAGCCCAGGATAACAGCTATGCATCAGGGCTTGGTGATGAAAGAGTCTAGGAAGAAGTGGAAAACTCCGAAAAATAAAAAAATAAAAAAAGTAACTGATAAATTGTCTGATTAGTTAGCACTGTGGAAAATTATGCCGAAAGACAACTGAAAAATATGAAAACTGTTACCAAAAGATACAAATTAAAGTAATCATTTGAAAAGAAGACAATAAATAACTTCAAAAATAGGATAACATAATTACAGTTCATTAATACATATAGACATATTGATTGATTATTGATTCAACCAAATATTGTAGTAGTATTTATGTAGAGAAAAATGGGAAAGGAAGCAAAGAGAATAGCAGAATAAGGGAGAGAATTCTCATTTACTATAATTTAAAAAGTGAAAAAAATAATACCTAGGGTTAACTAAATAAAATATAACAGTTTACAAAATCTATTGTAAATGTCATAATAAATAAATAAAATACTGAAAAATGATGCCTCTGTGGAAGAGAACTAGAGGGAGTGAGGAAAGTTATGGCAGAATGAATACAATTTTACTGGTATAAGCTTTTCATTCTACTGGTCTTAAAAAAAAAAATCTCTGTGAATAATTTATTTTGAAAATAATTAAAATATTATTAGAAAAAAGAAAAGAAGGAAGGAAGCAAGGAAGGAAGGAAGGATGGAAAGAAGGGAAATAGCAACTATTCACTACCATTGGCAAAGTCATTCTCAGTGTCAAACCATCCTAATGATACTTACCTTCTATTAGAAAAAAGTATTGATTTCATTGTTTAAACCAAAAATTGTAGTAATATGCATTGGCATGACAGTCATTCGCTTTTGAATTATAAGGTCTAGTTTGAAAGAGAATGAGAGATAGACAATTGGACAGCTGATGGTGTCTGAAATTTGATCATATTGTTTGTTGTCAACATAAAATGAGATACTACTGCCTTCTGTATTTCATAAAAATATTCTTCATGCTATTTATTTCTAAAGGTCTCTCTCTCACGAGCTCTAAAGTGTTTAATCAAATTTGGACGATGGTAGAGGAAGACTATTAAACGAAAATTATCATTCTTCCTGCAATCCCACTCTACAATATATCCCAGCTTGGACCAGTAGATCATGGTTCTGATGTTGTGACTCACTTTTAACAAGAACACTGGTAAATTGGAGAGAGAGAGGAAGCTCTTCTGGAGGTTAACGGTATCTTGATTAAAGGAGACTTTTTGACACTAATAGTACAAATTGTCACTTTGTTTGGCCTTGGAGATCTTTATAGCACTGGACAATGATTAATAGTAAGATAGATGATAAGTGACAGGTAGATTTTTTTTTTTTTTTTGGTAAGTAGGAGAATGCTGATTATAAAATGGGAGATGGAAAGAGGCAGCTAATATGACATCTCAAACACAAGCATGTACTCAGATGAGACAATTTAGGAAGAAGTATGAATGGAATGTTGGTGATCACTAGGGCAGAATGTGGCAGAGCCTGGCTACATGTTCATTAATCCTGTTTTCCTTAGCCCATATGAAAACTACATATCCTTAGCAATTGGGTTGGGGCCATGTGATTAGGTTCTGTGGCCAATGAATGTGGTCAGAAATGTTGTATAATCTCTAATTTCCAGCAAAATCTTTGGTGCTTTCTCTTTCTCTTACATGGAGACCTTGAAAAGGGTAGCATCAAAAGATGAAAGGAGCTCAGCTTCCTGTCATTGCTCAGAGCAGAGATTCTCAGGAATCCCATAAGACTTTCAAGAGGTTATAACTGAACAAACAATAAACCTCTATTGTGTTAAGCCACTGTGATTTGGAGGATATTTGTTATAACAACTAGTATTGCCTATCTTGACTAATAAAGGAAAGCAGAATTTACTTTCACAAAATAACAATAAATCAAGAGCGGACACTTTTAAAAATAGCATTTGTTAAAGGCCCTTGCATACAAAAATTTAAATATAATTAACAAAGATTTTTGGCTTAATATTTTTTCAACCAAATTAAATGCAATACAGTTTAAAGGGGAAAAGAAATTATTATACATGCTATGTAGCTTCCTTACAGAATGTGGCATGGGCCAAATAAATATATCTATAAAGAGAATCAGACTCCTTTATAATAGAGACTGAAAGTTCACATATTAGTATCTGTAAACATTCACAGAAATAGTATTATTATTGAGCTTTTCATTCAGGGTATTTGCCCATTTGAAACTATTTCTGTGAGATTTTAAGTTTCTCTAGCCAGCCACCTAAGGGTATTTTGTCAGAGCTTTTTAAATTATTCATTGAACAAACAAAAATAAAATCTATGGCAATAGGCTGGAGTGTCATGTAATACCAAATTAATTATATAATTCACTGCAGGCACCAGCTGAAGAAAAGACTGGGGAAAGGCTGTTATGCAAATAGATTTGTTTCCAATAACAGCAAAGGGGCAATGAATTACCGGCACAGTGAATTACATTTTTGTTTAAAACATTCCTTCTTATCCAGTTTACTCCCCAGTGGAAGTCCTCTCTAAATTGGACCCTCAACATGGGAACCACAAAGTCATTATTTTCCTCTGCCAAAGAATTTCTTAAGACTGAGGCTTGGTGGCACACAGGACAAATGGAAATGTGCAAAAGCCTTGCAAAGCCAAGTCACTGGAAAATCCAACCCACGCTCCTGACAGCAATTAGCATTTATATAACAGGGTATACATTTTAACTAATTAATCTCGCAACACCCTCTTGGGCTTTCATGACCCATTCCCACATTACATGCCAGGAAACAGAGACAGAAAGATTAATTGACTTACTTTCGCCTGAGTGGTAGCACAAATAAAAGCTGCCTGAACACAGATCTAGGATGTTTGTCCCACATCTATGCTCACACATTCAAAGCAAGATATTTGCCACAGAAAAGCTATTCATATGTTTGTATTTATTAAATATTTACTGAGAACCGGCTGTGAGCATGGCACTGTGCTGGGCGCTAGGGCAGAGAGACATATAGATATAAAAACTCAGGAAGCTCAGGTAGAGAAAAAAAAGGAAATGGTTTAAATATTGGAAGACCTAATGTGGAATTAATTTCTGTATGTAAGTATTCCCCCTGTGCCACTTACTTTTCATATCATCTTGGGCAAAGTGCTTCCCTTCTTAGACTCTCACCTTCTGCATGTAAGCCTAAGATATAAAGTACTACAGAAACTGTGAAGTTCTATGTACATATTAGTTACATGTATATCTTACAGTGTTGTATGAGAATGAGAGGGCCTGGTATATGGAAGGAGCTCAGTGCATATTAGGTGTATCTGGATGCTAAATCTGAATGGGCCATTGCCCATCAAGAAGTTAATCTTGGAAAAAGAAAGACGCACATGAATTTAACTAAATGAAAATACCTGGTGGAAAGAACCCACCGTTAGAACAAGCTTCCAGGTTTTATAATATAAAATCATAGTATTATATTATAACATAGCATAACATAGCATAGCACAGCACAGCACAGCACAGCACAAGACAGAACAAGACAGAAAGGGATGGGAAGGAAAAGGAGGGGAGGGAGGGGAGAGGAGGGAAGGGAAGGCGGAGATGAAGATTGTAGTCCTTAGATTGGGTTGTGATCAGAAGCAGTCCTTTTAACAACCCACACTGGAACCCAATGTGGATGAGGCCACTTTAAAAATGGTCCCATCAGCACATTCTAGTAGTCCTATCCACGCCTAAGGGCAGAGACTAAGTCTAATGGGAGGGCTTGTTTTACATCCATACAAGTAGTTTTGAAGAATTTTCTTTTTCTAGTGGTATGTATGGCTCCTCAGGAAATATTAGCATGGGACTGTAATCCAGATAGACTCCAAGACATGAGGAAACTGGTTAGGCTGGCAAGCAACTTTGAATGAGAAGCATAAAGACAAAGAGAAAATCAACAAGTTAAGTGTGGGCAAGTTTCTGAGGCAAATATAGGAGTGCCAGACACTAAAATTTTAGCAGGAACCCTAAAAGAAAAGCACAGAGCATTAGAGTTGGGCAAAACAGACATGATTCAAAAAAGCTTTGATACCCACTGGCTTAATTAATTCATTTAAAAACTATGCACCGAGCATCCTATCATGTACCAAGTACTAAAGCAGGTGCTCAGGATGCATTTGTGAACAAAACACAGGTCTCATGGATCTTATCTTCTAATATAAGGACATTGAGAATATATAGTCAACATCCTAAATAAGAAAAATATAGAGCACATTGGAAGGTCAATGGGACAAAGAAAAACATAGAACCTGTTAAGAGGGATCAGGAATGAGGGATTAGGAGAGTGGGAGTGTCAGGAGTATGAAATTTTAAAGAAGGTAAGTCCCTCAACCATTAGAAACCTCAGTTTCTATATTCAAAAAACGAAGCTTATAATAGTACAGAGCAGTTAGGAAAACTGAATGAGCTTAGGATATAAAGTACCATAGAAACTGAAGTTCTATTATTTTTTTTTTATATCCTTACTAGTCAAACTGTGGTCCACAGCTCATTATCATCATCAGCATCCCTTGAGAGCTTGTCAGAACTGCAGATTTTCAGGCCCCACCTCCTAAATAAGTTCAACAAGATCCCCGGGTATTTCCTATGCATATTCATTTTGGAGAAATATTAGTTTAAACCCTATCATTTTGAGTCTTCTTATTCATAGCTGATCATCATCCTAACTGATAACGTGCCCTATTTCATTTGTTATAACTGGGTTGTTGAATTATTTCTGAGGTTTCATCCATCCCATGAGTCTGCCTATTTGATTAATATGTACATTTAAAAATATATTGCTTTTTGTTCCTCAGTAAAATATATATATATATGTATATATATATATATATATTTGAATGATATAGACATTTTTCCAGCAGTGTCTTATTAACAAAAAATCAGTTTTCAAAAACATCTACAAACTACATTTCCTAGAGTATGACTTAAGTGGAAAAAATATTAACACTTAAATTTTTTTACTCAGAAAAGAGCTACTCACACAAATGTTTAGAAGATGTTGCTGAAATTTGATCGTTGTCAACTAAGCCATCAAAAGGAGAGAGAGAAGTTAGGGATGGGGGAGGAAAGCTGGAGCGGCTGTGAGCATCCATCAGAAACCCTCATGTTGTTTGTACTATTCAACGACACTGAGCTAATAACTTGACAGATGGCTTTCCTGGACCAGATAATTAGACATACCTTACTCCCACCAAAAAAAGGGGGTTTTCTTGATCAGTAATTTGAAGAAAACATGAAACAGTCCTAAGTAGTTGATAGGATTTGCCACATAAGGAAAGAATGACAAATTCAGAAAGCAGGATGAAGCAGGGGTAGAATTCACAAGCTATAGCTTCAGTTTTGCAAGGTTGTTAAGAGTTAGTTCCTAGAACAAGTTTTATTTCCAATGGTGTACTCCTCCTCCCATCTACACTGGCCATGTACCTTTATACCATCCTGCTATTTCATATCAATTAGAAAAGGTAGTCCTGGCTAGTTAAAAATAATAATTTGGAGAAAGTTGTTACCAGGCAAATGTGAAAACAAAGACAATAAAAAGGAAGAGGTGAAAAGGGAAAATAAATCCTCATGGATGAAAACAGTCGGAACTGTGAAGTTTCAATTCAGAACGTATACCATAGTAGGTGATGCTTAAAGTTAGAAAATGCAATAACCTAAAAAGATGACTTAGAGCTGGGGTCTTTCAGAGTCTAATTACAGGACCGGCACTCTAGGATCTCTGAACAGTTTGGTTTTCATTCGATACCTGCCATATGGAGGTTCCTCTCTTAGTTCATGAACATGAGTGTCATTTTCTACAAAATTTCCCTGGTGGCAGAGAACCTAAAGAAAACCCCTGAGTTTTCTAGAGAACTGAATATTTCCCAGGTCTAGAGGGGCTGCTAAAGGTCTGTAAGCTCTTTCTTGATCTCCATCAAGTCATTTCACAACTTGTCTTCGGAGCTCCAACAAAAAGACCTGTAATCATCGTGTTAATGTCCAAGAAGAGTCCAATAGCCATCCTTCCTGCTGCTGTGCATAATAAGAAAGAATACGGAACAGCATCATCTAATAACCACCTAAAAAAGACTCTGTTTCTTTCATCATAGTGGCAGCAGGGGTTAGTAGGCTAAAGAATGGATTCTGGGTGTGCTGCCTCTGTACCATGGTTCCATTTTTTTCTTAAAAAAAATCACTATAATGAGCATCCTCGTGTGGCTGAAGGGAATGATTTTCTTTGCAGGGCTATTGCGACAATAAACAAACTGGGTTATGTCAAGTGTGGCAGAGTACCCTGAGACACTCTAAGCAATCATTAGCTGGTTTTATGTTTGTTTGGTTTTTTTTGCCCCCAAGCAGTCTTTCCTAATCCATGATTAAGATGTAAAGATCCAATTACTACTCCCATATAATAACCAAGAAGTCTTTGCTCTCTTTATTTTCATTATTACATAATATTTATTCAGGGTCCTATGAATACTAAGGACTATAGAAACACTATGTAGGAAAAAAACCTGGTCTCCGACTTCGAATTTCCATTCAAGAAATAGATTATCAGCACTGGAAGTAAAGATATTTCACACCTTGTCATAGGACCCCAGAACATATGGATCTTAGATCTGGTTGTAGCTTTCAGTTCTGGTAGGATAGTTGATAATATCCCCATTCCATACATAAAGGGAATGAAGCTAAGAAAAGATAAAAGTAAGGTCTGAGAGATGGACCAGCAGTATATGATGAGAGGAGGGGGACGGGGGGACCAAACCAAGTCGCATATCCCGAAATCCCTTTCCTTAAGGAGCACACAGTTGCTAGTCTCTGGAATCTGATAATCCCAGTTCAAATCCTTATTCTGACACTTCTTAGCCACGTGAATATGTACAAGTAAGTTAAATACTCCTGTGTGTCAAAGAAGGCTAGTTGGAAGATTAAATAAGAGAATGCTTTTAAAGGGCATAGCAGAGAGCTGTTAGTAGTCCTCAGTATTATTATTAAAATCCTCTCTTTCTTAATTCCAAACTCATTTTGGCCAATTTCAAACTAAAAATGGCCCCACAAATGTTGATAACATTTGACCTGGGGAGACTCATTTCTAATAAAATGTTTGAGGGTGCTAGACTACAAAAGTTTTTAAAATATTTACAACAACCCTCTCATTTTACAAATGAAGTAACTAAGCCCAGAGAGCTAACTTGATGAATGACACAGATTCACAAGTGGCAAACAGAATCATTTCTTTTCAATCCAAATGTCATGTTCTTCTTACTATAACATCCCAGTAAAATATGAATTCCAAATACATATCTGCACAAACATCTCTAGTTGATACTGGGAATGTAAATACTGCAACAGTATATTCCCCTTCAAAATAGAGGTTGAAATAGCTCCCCCCTACCCCCCGAAAAGAAAGAAGAAAGGAAAGAAGGAAGGAAGGAAGGAAGGAAGGAAGGAAGGAAGGAAGGAAGGAAGGAAGGAAGGAAGGAAGGAAGGAAGAAAAGAAAAAGTAAACCCAGAAAGATTGGAACAGAAAACATTAATAGTGAACCATAGAAGATAACTTGGCATGCATTCTATGTGATCAAGCCAAACAAGTATTCTTTTCCTCTCCGTTATTTTACAGGTGAAGAAGATGATATATGGGTCTTGGTCTTGAGGCTAAAAGCAAGATGGTAGCAACGCTGCCCATAGGTGTGGCACCTGGAAAGAAGAATCCTATACCCCAGTTTCTTCATATGTAATAGTACATGAAACAAAATACACAGCTAATAAAAGTACCTACTTTATAGAATTATTGATGGGGTAATAAAGATCATATACAAAAATATCACATGCTCAGGTGGAAGTAAGAACTTCATACAGTTTAGCTACAATCGTGTGTTGATTTTTAGAGAAGATGGAATTAAGACCTAGAAAGAAAGCAGGGGAAGTGAATTGTTGTGTGTTTTTGAGTTTTTATTGCATTTTATTAGAGCCAGGAACAGAAAATCCAAAATTAAGATCTGAGTTCTAAAATGTAGAAAGCAGGCTAAGCATGATTTTATTAATCAGCAAAGGCAGCTCAGGCAATCACTTTTCCATTCGCCCACTTGATGGAAATTTAAAGCCCTCCAGGTACTCAATGGGTCTCTAGACCTCCCATCTCCACAACTCATTTCCCAATTGGAATGTCAGGGAGACTGGTTCAGTGAAAGTACATCAGAAGCCTTCAACTTTCAATTAGGAGCTATATGATTCCCCTGCCTCACAATTTTCAGCCATATTCTAGGCAGGACTACAAAGTCAAAGAGTGCCGTGTGAGCCTTGCCAGCAACCTCCCCAGCAATTCTCAGAAAATTGCCTGGAGTAAAAGAGTGTTTGAGATCTTCATTATCTTCCAGAGGAAGAGATGCAGACTTCAATCCTGCCATTGCATTTAAGCAAAGCATCACCTGTGAAATGCCAGTGCAGTCTCGTTCAATTTTAATAATGTGTCAAGCATGTAGATTTTTCTTGAAGGCTAGTAGTGACAAGCAGAAAACAAAAGATTCCAAGAGAAAATTGGGCGAAGCAAGCATCAAAAACTGAGAGCATGAAGAATGGGCTTTGGGGAAATGTCTGGCAGTGAATGATGATGGG
Organism: Pteropus medius; assembly: GCF_902729225.1. Taxonomy (NCBI): domain Eukaryota; kingdom Metazoa; phylum Chordata; class Mammalia; order Chiroptera; family Pteropodidae; genus Pteropus; species Pteropus medius. The sequence goes on along the minus strand of NW_024353517.1, from coordinate 7,365,864 downwards.
GTGGTAGGAAGAACTCACGAGGTGGGAGTTCTGAGTGGTTAGGTTTTCAACGGTCTGTCATCAAGAGAACAGTGATGGCTCCAAGAGGTAAAGCAGGGTCTTGGGAAAATAAATGCCAAGATGAAATCACGGTCCAAGTTTCTGCATATTTCAGTCACCTATAATCCTATATAGGTGTATATCTTAGAAAACCACTACAGGTTGGAGCTGGAAGGGGCCTTACAAATCATCCAGTTCCCTGACACATTATACAGATAGTCTCTAAAACCAGAAGGGTGAAGGAATGCCTGAGTGAAAGACTGGGTTAGTAGCAGAGGCAAGATGAAAATTTCCAGATTCCTGGTTATTTCCTTCATATCATCCATGACTTCTACCTATAAAACCCACAAAAGAGAGTATACACTATGCTCACATCAAGTTTTGGTTTTCTTTTTTCCTCGTACGTCAGAGGTTGAATTTTCATACCTATATTAACATTCAGCTTTTTTGACTCACTATAGTCTTCAGGTTGAGAAAATTTATCTCTTATATATTAATTGTTGAAGAGAAAATAGAAACTACAAACCAACCTTTCTGAACTCTAGAGTTCTAAAACATAGGAAGAAAATAGAAGAAACTTTTCATATATGAAGCAAAAGCAGACACTAAAGAAATCAAATGTATAATCTCTTATATACGTCAGCACTCTTTCACATGGTACACATATTCCTTCTCTATTCATGCTCATCAGGGGCTATACACTAATGTTCTGCCCCAGAAAAAAAAAATTACCATAAAGTAGAAAAGTGAAAATAAGAGAAATAGGTGCTTGATCAGGAAAAGGGTCTGCGGGTTTGAAGTTATATAAGAGGGCTTTTAGGAGCTTTGTGGTGCAACTATAACTGTCTAGGCATATATCACTGGTGTGTGTGCGTGTGTTTGTGTGTGCGTGTGTGTGTGTGTGAGAGAGAGAGGGGTGAGGGGAAGAAGAGAGAGAGAGAGAGAGAGAGAGAGAGAGAGAGAGAGAGAGAGAGAGAAGATTGAGGAGAAAGAGAGAGAGAGAGAGAGAGTATGAGAGAGAGAGAGAGAGAGAGAGTGTCAGTCCAGTACACTCATCTCTGGCTTTCAGCCTCCCAGTGCTATGGTTCCTTGCCTCATGGGGAGAGTGATAATAAAGGTGGCTAATTAGAAACACCGTGTCTTATGACCATACTCTTGAGGGAGGAAAATGTTCCAAATTCATCACTTGGGAATCCTCACTTTATTCCCCCGACCACATACCAACAAAGATTACAAATCCATAATTGTTAACAAAATCCACAGTAATTCACATTTTACATGGCAGTTTCAGACACATCATATTCTTGTATTACAGAGGTTGGGGTGTTGCCTCACTTTAGGATTTGGAAACGGAGACTCAGAGAGTGACTTAGGAAACTCACGGAGCTATTAGGCAGCAGAGCTCTTTCTGATTCCAAAACCGGTCTTCTCTCAACCGATGCTCTCAGGCTCTCTAGTATCATACTCAGTCCTTTGGTTTCTGGATTGGACACATTGTATAGAATTCCTTCACATTGAATTCCTTCACAACTTCATTCACGTTGATTCTGCATGCTACTACGTATCTCAAACTATGTTCTTTCCTTCTGTCCTATTGCAAACTAGCTACTAAGCCTTTCTTTGAATATAGGGATTCCCTTCTAGACAGATATCTTTATACTTCCTTGCCACTAAATATCGTTCCTGAGGTATGTCTTATAGTATTTTCTGTGGGGAATAACAACATAGGGTCAGATGACCTGATTTCTTGTCTTAGCTCTGCCAGTTTGACCATCATCATTATTATTATAATTACCACCACCACCACCTAATATTGAATGCTTTCATATGCCTGGTATTAAGTGTTTTACATTTATTTTCTCTTTTAATTCTCAAGATAGCTCTTTCAGATGGTTTTATTATTGTCTCCATATAACAAATGAGCATGAGCCATAGGTAAGTTAAAGAATATCCATACAATTACAGTGTTAAATTAATTGAACAAAGAAGCCATTGGACTGAGGTGGGCTACTAATTAAGCAGCCTACCTGCGCATACCAAAACCTGAGCCTATAATGCTTCAAGGTCAAGACATGGAAACCTAAGGAAACCAATCATATCAACTAGGCTTTCTCAATGAATGACCCCTTAAGCTATAGTCAATCAAATAATGTTCTTGCTTTGCTTCTTCCTCTGCTCTATAAAAGTCTTGCCCTTAATTCCCATTGGCAGAGAGCTCCTAACCACCTCTGGTTTGATGTTACCCAATTCAAATAGATTTTTGCTAAAATAAACTCTAAGAATTTTTACTATGCCTTAGCTTATTTTTTAACAACAACAAGTGAGAGAGATGGATTCTAACACAGATCTGCCCCATTCCAGAGTCTAAAATTTAACACTGACTGTGGCTGAATAACTTCCCTTTTCTTGGATTCAGTTTTCTCAAGAAGATAAAACAAGATGATCTCTAACCCCTTCCATCTCTAATATGACAAAATTATAATCAATGTGAACTTCAAGAGTGCTTTTTCAGCTTGAATTTTAAAAATGTAAAAGCAAGCCAGTTTTTTCAGGGAAAAGACTAAGGGCACTTTGGGTGGGCAGTAGTTAATAAGAAATGGAACAAACTAAGTGCATCTCTTTAATGAGGAGCATAAACTCCTTGATTAGCAGTTCTCAGCATCAGAAGGCACATGTCACAGCCAAGAGGCAGTGGAGTAAAACACATCTGTCTGAATTAGATAGTGTCATTATGTAGTCCTGTTTCCAATGGAGACTCCGAAGCTCTCTTCATGCTCAACTTTCCCTCACAACGCCCACTTTTGAAAAGCAGAGGAGTCAGAAATGTCAGCTTGTCCTCAAAGGCAGCTCCCTCAGGCATTAGCTGCCTCTATCTTATTAAGTATAGTCAGGCATGACTCAGCTCCTCCATCAACTGTCTGAGAAGAAGAACATTTCATGCTAGTAGAAAATCACCTTAAGCAGAACAATAGAAAGAATTTAAGGTAGACGATTAGAGCTGGGTTGCTTACTCAAAATCAAATCACCCTTTTCCTATCCTAGACAAAACTGCATATGCTTAGAACACATCAGATCATCCTGTCACCATCAGTTATAACTATCAGCCACTCAGACACCTCTCCTGTCTGAGTCACAAAGAAAGGTGAACTGTGGGTTATGCCATGTCCTTCAATCAATAAACTTTCAGTGAAAACTACTACATGCAACAGTTTATAACAGGCTCCAAAGGGAGGATAAAGATACAAGGAAGACATGGTCTCTGCTCTCAAAGATCTCACTATCTATACAGGCAAACAATCACAATGCAAAGCAAAGTGAAATAAATGATAAAAAGTAAAAGCACGTCATAAGAGGGCAGAAGGAGCTCTTAATTCTGTGAAGCATACGTGTATATGTGGGGGAGGGGAGAAATTAAATGAAGGCTTCACAGAAGAGATTGCATCGGATTTAAACCTGAAAAAATTAACAGAGTGAGTACTGACAGATACAAGGGAAGGAGTCCAGGCTGGTGGAAGACTTTAAGTAAAGGCAGAGAGGGTCAGAGAGCCATGATCAGTCCATCAGTCAGCTGGGGCTGGACTACAGGGTGTGGGATGAATGAGCTGACAATGAGAATGGGAGACTACGGTTACACAGGCTAAGAAATTCATACTTTATCTTGCTAGCAATTGAAAGCCACTGATGGTGCTTGAAGAATGAAATGATGCATATCAGTGATAACTATGGCAGAGATAAAGGCTGGATGGGAAATATGATTGTGCCCTGAGGTTGTCTGATGGGTCTCACACATACCTGCAACTCCATACTGTCAAGAATGGCATATCTTTATCCATTTTTCACTTTTGCTTTTATTTATACAAACCACAAATGGAGATAAGAGACAATTATAGAAACCTGGGAGGGGAGAGGCAGTGAAGTTAATAGCTTCTAAGGTTGCTCTACAGTTGTTGGAGTGTAGGACTGTGGTTTATCAAAATGAGAAAGACAATGCCCAGTGCCTGTTCCTTCTCCGTGTCCCCAACCCCATAATCATAACTGATAACATATAGGGCTATAGAGGGGGCAGCCACTTGATTACAGTTTCTGGAACCTAATTATCCAGATGTTTATTGATTCTCTCTTATGAAAGCTGTCCTCAAAGTATTTTAATAGCCAGAAGCCTCAATAAATGGCAATGTTCTGTAGTATAACACACTGTCTATATATTCCTTATGGCACTCAGATCAATATTCATTGGGGTACAGGTGTTTTAATACATGGGTTCTCTTTCCAACTACCTGAAGGCTCCACATTAACAAGACAATTGTTCTTTTCATCTTCAAGGCTCCACTTGCCTGAAAAAGTAGAAACTCTCTGTAAACAGTCTGAGTAGAGAAGACAATAGTTGTAGATCTGATGATGGGCCTGGGAACAGGCCTTTAAAATAATGAGAAAAATTAATGGTTGGTGAAGACAAGCCACAAATGACAAAAAAAAAAAAAAAAAATTAAATCACAAATCTCATAAAGGGCTTATATGAAGGATATAAAGAACTCTCTAAATTCAGTAAGAAAACAAACATTTTGAAAAAGGGACGAAGGACTTCGAGACATTTTTTCGAAGAAGACATAGAGATAGCAAACAAACACATGAAAAGATGTCCCAAATCAAGTCATTAGATAAATGCAAATTAAAAGTCACACAATATACTACTGCATACTTATTAAAATGGCTAAAATTTTTAAAATGGAAAATAAGTGTTGATGAGGATATGCGGCAGCTGGAACTCTCATCCATTGCTGATGGGAATTCCCAATGAAGTACAACCATTTTAGACAATAGTTTGACATTTTCCTATTAAGTTAAACATATACTTATGATATGACCTAACGATATCAGTTCTAAATATTTACCCTGGAGAAATTAAAATTCATGTTCAGACAAAAGTCTGTATGTACACTGGTGTTTATAGCAGCCTTCATCATAAATACCAAAACCTGGAAGCAGCCAAATGTACTTCAGCTAGTGAATGAGTGAACAAACTCTGGTAAATCAATACAATTCCAATACAATTCCTACGTTCCAATACTCAGCAACAAGGAATGAACTTCTGACACATTTGACAATATAGATGTATCTCAAGTTCATTTTGCTAAGTGAAAATGCAAGAAGCCCGGTTACAAATGATTTCATCTATATGACATTCTGGAAAAGACCGAATTACAGGAACAGAAAAACAGATCAGTAATTGTTAGGGGCTTAGAGTAGAGAAAGGTTGACTGTATAGTGGAAGCAAGAGAGAAATTTGGGGTGGGATAATGGAATTTTTTAGCATTTTAATTACAGTGGTTGTTACATGGTTTGCAGTTGCCAAAATTCATAGACTTTGTATACCAAAAACTGAATTTTACTATATGTAAATAAGAGTGAATTAAATAAATAATCTTTAAAAGGTCAAGAGTTGTATAGAGTAAACATCGATCCAAATAATTCCAGCCTCTTAATTAAAGATTTGGCTCTACTTGTAACAGCTGGCAGGGGACAAGCATTCAGTTGTAGACACACTCTGAAATACTTTTTCCCATGCATCTCCAAGTGGTCAATTCGCACGAATCCTCCAAGACCTACCTTAGACACCAGCCATTTAGATATGGCCAGCTGCTCTCAGTTTAAAACAATTTCCTTCACTTCTAAACCACAATAGCAGTTTCTCTGGACCTCTCTTGTAACATTAACCACTGTCCTTGCATAATTGGTATTTGAGGTTATACCTGATCCCCTGCTAGTTTCTGAGTTCAAAGAGAGGGCTTGGATCTTGGTCACCCAGCACAGTACCCAGCACACACAGTTTGATGGATATTTGTTTATATAGAGTGGAATGAGGAAACTCACTGTAAAAACAGAGATCAATAATTGCATAGAGATAAAAGTCGTTGCTTCCTCAGAACTCCTGATATACACTCTCATGCTCTCCTATACAAAATAATCTCATATTTGATGTAAAGAATGAAATTTTAGCCATTTATTATATCCATTCATTCACTGAGTATTTACTGAGCACCTAATAAATGCAAAGCCTTCTACTAGGCACTAAAGATACAGAGGTGTGTCTGTCCCCATGGAACTTACATTACAAAAAAGTGACAGATATTAAACAACTAATTAACTAGGTAAGTAACTAAGTAATTACATAATTAAAAACTAAATTGCTATTGGAAGGAGTATCATGAAAAAGAAGTATAGAATAATATGAAAGAGCACAGATCTTACTGAGCCTGAGTGTTTGCAAAGATGGGAGGGGCGGCACTCTCCGAAGAATTGCCTTTTGAGCTGAGTGCTGTAGAATGAAGGTATGAGGGGCAAAGTTGAGAGGAAGAGTGTGTAAAGGCCCTTAGAGTAAAAAAGGAAACACCATATGTGAATGTCTGAAAAGATCTCAGGAAGCTTCATTGACAGAATCAAGAAAGAGGAATACAAAGAGGTTGAGGTGACAGGAAGAAAATTGAACAGAAATGGTGATATAGGCCACTGCAAGGAATTGAAAGTTTATTCCAAGAATAATAGGAAATACTTTCAAGATTTTCATCAAAGGAGAAACATGATTTAATTTACCATTTGAAATAGATAATGCTGGTTGCCATGTGAAGAATAAATTGGAAGAGGCAAGAGTGGGGGAGGAGTTAGTTATAAAGTTACTGCAAAAAGTCCAAGAGTGAGATGGTGTGGCTTGGAAAGGCAATAGTTAATATGGAAAGAAGCTGACAAAACCACATGAAATAAGGCCTAAGATGGACTAATGAAAAGTGCAAAGAAAAAGAAAGGCAACTTGTTTCAGAGGCTCTTAAACCTCAAACCTACAGCTTCAATTACAGAACCTGAGTGGGCTAGAATTGGAAAGAACTAAACAATTTTACAGATGAGGAAACACAGATTCGGAAAGGTTATATAACATGTCCAAGGTCACCCAGCAAATTAGCAACCCACGGTATCAAGATCTTTTATGTTCCTTGTGTTATATCTCACTTATACTTTTTAAAGTCTAATTCAACTCTACTTTATTCTTCGTTTTTAAAGCAAAGGCAGTAATGGTTCCATCAACGGGTCATGGTGAGTAACAGGGACCTCGAGGCATTTAGACAAAAAACACAGTACACTGTAAGCAGCATAAAAATAGAAAACAGGACCTATTTTGTTCACTGTATCCTAAAGCCTGTCTCATCAAAATATTTCAATAAATGACTGTTCAGTGAGTGAATAAATGTTATTTTACAATTATATTGAAAAATAATATAAATCTCAACTAATTTAGAGTTACTAAAGCTAAAGGAAGTGGCAGAGAATCCTGAGACCAAAGACCGGTTTTCAAGCAACCTGATTTGAAGAATACATGATACCTGCCCTTGAATTCCTAAAAAATTGATAAGAAAATTGTCCAAGTAAATTGGTAAGTAGAATTGATAAGCAAAAAATAATAATAATAAGTAAAACACGTCTAGAGCAAATAAAAATTCTTCTGGGTAAAGGTTTAATGTCATTTGGAAATGTGCATTCTTGTGGGCTAACACCCAATTTTGAATGCAAAAATCTCAAACCTTATCTTATAATACAGAGAACCAGCTGATGCTTACCCACATGCTAAGTATGTGGTGTCAGTTTTTAGGCTCATCGGACGGAGCTTCTGCTTCCTTACTTGCTTTTGCTGATTACAGAAAAACTTAAAATATCTCCGTAACGACTCAGCAAGGTAGGACAGATATTATCATCTTCATTTTATAGATAAGGACAGAGAGTCACATGGAGCCAAGGTTTGACTTGAGTCCAGGATACTTTTTTCCTCTACACTATATATTATGAATTATCGAAGGTATTTTCTGACCCAGGACCTTTTTTGAGCTCCCATATCACTGAGATTTAAATTTGTTACACTAGCGAAGAGGAAATACTCAAATGCTCCTCTCTTGGACCACAAATTAAGAAGCTGAGTCCTGGGAAGACTTCTGAATTCACCATGATCTCTTCTTTTTTGATGCAATGTGTTTTGCCTTAAGAAACCAGACTGTAAGGTGGCTATGTAATCATAACCAACCTGAGGCTTATTTGCTATTCAATACTTCAAAAAGACATTTACGATGGTGCAGTCATACTTCAGAAGACAGTTTGGCAGTTCTTCGAAATGTTAAACACATACCATATGACCCAGAAATTCTACTTCTAGGTATTTATCTAAGAAAAATGAAAACATATATCCATATGTACACAAATGTTCACATCATCATTTTTCATGACACACAATAAGTGAAAACAATCTAAGTGTCCAATGATAATTAATGGATAAATAATGGAATATTATTCATCAATAAAAGGTAAAGAAATATGGATACATGCCACAATATGGATGTATCTTAAAAACATTATGTGAAAACATTATGCTAAGCTAGTTACAAAAAGCCACATATAATATGTTTCCATTTCTATTAAATGTCCAGAATAGGCAAATCTATAGAGATAGAAAGGAGATTAGTGGTTGCCTAGGGCTGAAGGGTAGGGGAGAGTGAGTAGATGTGGATTGGCAGCTAACAAACAGAGTTTTTTTTTTTTTTTCACATAATGAATATATTCTTAACTTAGAGTGTAGTAATGGCTAAAAGGCTAACATGACTGGTTTCTATTGCTTTCAACACATGGAGTCTTTAGAAAACATAAAATAAATGATGTCTTTACTAATGAAAGGGTTAGGATCCTCTAGGTCTGCTAAGAAAAAGAATAATGGGACTAGAAGATAAAGGCTTGAGTCCTGGTTCTTCTGTTTACTATCTCTATGATTATGGATGAGTCACCTAAACTTTCAAAGTCTCTTATTCCTGATCCACGAATAATGATATACTTTATCGTTTTTCTAATGGTCAAATAATGCGAGCATTTTAAAATTATAAACTACTATATGATGTCATTCACCACTGTAATGATTAGCTGCTACAATGATAATATGAATTATATCTGACACAGGTAAGCCCAACATATGTTTGTTGCATGGAGATATGAAGGAATGCGGACAGATGAAGGAAGAAGTGCTTATTTGTTTAATGAATGTATAATCACGCCTACTGACATTGAAATATTGACAGTTGGCTGGGTATACTCTGTTGCACTGACTTCTTAAAAAAAATAATAATAAAATGAAACAAACCAGAAAATCAACAGACATGTTTAAATAAACTGATAGAGCAGGCAAGAATTAGGGGACATAGGTACTATTCGGGCTGAGTATCCAGTATTAGCAAACTCTGAAGCAGAGAAATGGGGACTCACTGATTTCAACCTCCAAAAATTGGGATGGCTAATGTTTATTTTCTTAACATTGCATGTCTAACAAATATGCAAATATCGTCCACAGTATAATACAGGAAATTCAAAAGTGATATCTCTTTTTCTTCACAAATGTCTGAATTTAGTAGTCTATCAAGGTCATTCATAAATATTGAAATTATCTCTGTGCTAGAGAAGTTATTAACATCTCATTTGCAGATAGAAATAAGGAGACAATGCTTAAACAACAGTGTATTTCACAATTGCTCTTTACCTACAGTCTCAAGAACTCCAACAGTTTAGGTCTTTATTTTCTTAGTTCCAAAAATTAAGTTACTCTTTTTTTCTAATTATAAATATAATCAGATTGCAGTACATTCAGCTGATACCTAAAATTATTTTTAAAAGAGGAAAATAAACTCAAACATAATTGTACTTTCTAAAGATAAACACTGTTAAGATTTGGGCATATTCCATCAAAGGTTTTCTACATATATGCACCTATGTGCTTACACACACATGCTCACAACGCTGTGTGATAAACTAGTCAGAGGCTTGGGATGGGGAACTAATCTGTAGCATCTGTATATTAATTCCCTTGGGTAAATGTTCTCACCATGGCCAATTTCAAACTATCAATGATTTAACAATTGGCTTGAAAAATCCCTGAAAATTGAACAATTGACTTTCATAAGCCAATGCAATTTAACTTTAGCTGCCACAGTTTTTAAAGGTTTCAGACTAATCCTGCTGTATGGTACCTGTGTTTAAACAAAAATACCTATCATCTAATCACTTCCATATAAATAAATAAAAAGTTATATTATATTTTTAATCGCTCAGTATTCCATTTTATTGACATAACAAATTAAGCATCCTCTATAAATAGATATTTACACTGTTTCCAATGTTATCCATTTTAAAACATAGGTAACATTGTAAGAAAAATATAGTTGTGGATACATCTTGATGCAAGTTGTGGATACATCTTGATGCAAGTACACTCACCCATAGCATATGAGATCACCACATCTAGTCATTAGATCACTAAGCCCTGATCAATGATAAGTAAGATTGTTACCTCTTTAATTGTTGCTAATCTAATAGATGAAAAATGGCACCTCATTGTTGGTTTAATTTGCGTCTATCTTCTTACCCATGAACTTGAGCTTCTTTTTAATATGATCAATTTGTTTTATCCTTTTTGAAATGCCTGATCTGCCAGTTAAAAATAGTTGTTCATTTTTCCGGAGCATACTTTATATTGAAAGGATTTCTTTTGCATGCAAGAGCTGCTTGTAATCTGATGACATATACTTATATTTTCCCAATTTTTTATTTGTCCTTTAACATATAATATGCTAATTTTGTCAATCTGTATGTAGTCAAATATATCAAAATTTATTTAATGATGTTTACCTTTGATGATATATCTAGAAAGGTCTTCTCCATCTCAATACCATAAAAATGTTTGCATATATTTTCATCTAGTATTTTAGGGTTTAATTTATTTTTTATATTTAAATATTTAATTCAACTGATATTTGTTTGAGAATATGGCATAAAGCAAGAATGAAATTTTATTTTTAAGTAAATTATCCAAATGTCCTAGTATTTAAAAACATCTTTTCCCACCCACTAACTCTGGAGGCTACCTTGGGCAGCTGCCAGCTGCAGAGCTGGCTTCTTTTCTTTTCTGGATTCCTGTTTTCACTTCAATTTTGTTCTCTAAGGACTTCTTACCAACACAACAATTCATTTTAAAAGACACTTACTTTTAAATGCATCATTTCTAGATGCTTTACAGTAAAAGGGTCATTTAAGGGACCTTGTCCACCATACTGAGGGAAACTAAAATCTTCTCCAATATATTTCCCATATGGCAGCTAGCAGAGACATTTAATAAGCTGTTAAGGATCTGCTTAAATCCTTTCAATATTTTTTTGTTGTGGTGAAAGTAAATATAACAATACTCTTAATATGCACTGGACACTGCCTATCTCTTCCTCTCATCTCGTGTCCTCTTACCCCTAGTTCTTGAAGGTCCAGCAACATTGGCAGCATGGTCCTTATAGTTCAGGGACTTCACACGTGCGACTCCACTGCCTTCGGTCTACTTTGCATATAGGTGGTTGTTTCTTACATTTCAATGGGACGTACTGTGATCAGTATAATGCCTTCTAGATAATCTTCACAAAACTTTTTAATATGTTTATTTCTTTTATGCCGTCCTAAACCTTCCCTAAGACTGGAAGCTCCATAAGGGTATAGATCATGTCTGTCTTGTTTACCAATAAATATGGGCAAGCACAGGGTCTAGCACATACCCATATACTACAAATCAATGAATGTAAAGTGGCTTACCCCTCTTTATACTCCCTGGGGTATGAATCTTTGTGCATAACAGGTGCCCAGAAAACATCTGCTGAGGTGGGTTTCACATCTAATCATAAAGAACCAGCCTCCCTAAATGTAGAGGTTATATAGATCTTTGACCTGTTTCTTCTCAATCACAAAGGTGTGTTCTCGAAATAAAAGAGAAATACTTGTCATCTTTGTGTGATAAAAATACTATATGCTTTAAAATGGATGACTAGCCCATGAAAACGACGATTTCCCGAAGAGGACTTGTGCATTAATCCTCAACAAATTTTCAGGTTTTCAATTCTGGAGAGTCCGCAGTGAGTGAAATAATATACTATGTATAAAGTAGTGATAATGTCCCCAGCCCAATCTTTTGTGTACTTGCTGAATCCAGGTGATGGTTATTCTAGCTGTTTTGCTGCCACATACATACACAAAAGTGACAGCTTCTGAGAAAAAATAAAACATTCCAGCTCCCTCAGAAATAAAATGGAACTTGGAGTGAAACCACCATCAAATTTCAAAATGTACACTAATCACTGCCAAAGTCTAACAGAGAAAAAAAAAAAAACTTGTATTTTTAGACTAAAAAGAATTGTCTAGAGCTATGCTCTACTGGACATCGAAAAAAATCTCTGAGCCACATGTAAACATTATTTGCTAAGTCTGTTAACATCTAGGAGGAGGAACGGAGCCTGCTGTAGCTGGGTAAGAATGAAAGACAGGAAGTTACAGTTAGTATCTCTAAGCCACATGGGAAGCCAAATGAGTAATGCCAAAACAACATTGCAGCATACTAAAGTTAATAGCTTGGCACTAAACTCAAACACACTGCATCTGTACTGAGCCGTCTTTCTTTTATCCATCTCTTATCTTGTCTAGAACCGATTTTCTTCAGGAGATTTTGTATAACCTTGGGAAAATGTATATAACCTGAATAGATGCAAATGAAGTGCATGGTATATCTTTCAGGAAACTTGGAACAAATCAACTTGACATTGTATTTGCAACATAAAAAAAAATCATATTCTATGTTTCTTTTTTTTTATTTGGTTGAATGTTTCTTTTCAAATGTGTAATTCCATTTTACCAATTATTGATAGACTGCTTTCATTGACATATTTAGAAAGCGAAGAGTTTTAATTATTAAGAATTCAGTGGCAACATGGTATAGTGAAAATAGCATGCATTTTAAAGTCAAACAGGTATGCAAGTTTTATAACTTAATAGCTATAGTAAGCTATTAGGTTAATTTAACTTTTTAATTCACTTTTCTAAATCTGGAGTTCCTCGATGGTAAAGACAGATTAAAACACCTATCTCTATATTATGGGGATGTTCAAAAATTTATGTAACACATATATATCATTCAGTTAATGTTATTTCCCCCACATTCTTTCTTTTCTATTACACACACACAGTCCACTCTACAGTTATTACCAATTTACAGAGAATCAGAGTAAGAGATTTAAAGCCATGCTAAGCTTACCACGATCTTCCTTTAGTAATTAAAAAAAATTCAATATTGCATAATGCATCATAGCTATTATTGCAGTCATCAATTATCACTGAATTGTAGATGAGAGGAAGGGCCTTTTTAATAACAGGATATTTAGAGCAATAAAGGTGAGATAACTAAGGTCTGGCTCTAACAAAGCAACCAGGAAAAAAGACCTTGCCTTCCTTCACTTTCTTCCTGAAACCCCGCTTTAGTATATCTCACTAAGATTATTTCATGCAATGGGAGGAACTCCTCCAACGCTTACATTTACTAATTGCTCTGTTCACAATGTCCATGATTTCAATTTTTCTCTAGACAAAGCTACACCCTCCTCCTAGGTCTGCATATAAACTGGGTTTCTACTGAACTTCGAGCAATACGTTGCTACCAGGAAAGGTGTTTCACAGCTCAGTGTTAACTGCAACAACAGCAGATGATTTCTGCCTTAGACCTTATGAATGCAAGGTGTAAAAGGGGAGCCAGAGTTTTATATTCTTGCCTGCTATCTCCTCTTCCTTCATTATTATGAAGGCCACGCACAGCTCTATGTCTCCACAATCTCTGCCTTACACTTCCTTCAGAATACAAGTATCCTAGTTGACAAAGCATATCCCTCGATATGCTGATGACTCTCACAGCTGGAGGTGCACTAGATGTAAGGAAACCTTTAAAAGTAGGGTCTCCAGCCTCCTGGCAGTGGACCAGTAACAGTCCATGGCCTGTTAGTAATCCGGAATGCACAGCAGGAGGTGAGTGGTGGGCAAGCAAGCAAAGCTTCATCTGTATTTGCAGCCACTCCCCAGTGCTAGCATCACCACCTCAGCACCACCTGAAATCATCAGGCTCTGGATTATTATAGGAGCACTGGTTCCTGGTGCCAATAAGTTTGGGGACCGCTGCTCTAAGATATTTAAAGCTTGTATTTGTTCCCATCATTTTAATATACTAGGAAGAAGGGGAAAAGTCAAAATGTCAAAAAGAAAAAAAAAAAAAGAAAAAAAATGAATTGTTGAAAAAGGATACCACCCAATGGAAAGTTCAGGAAAAATGGGGGAATATTTAAGTATGGTACTAAAAATGTTCTTTTATGATCTGAAACAATAAATACCTGGGTTTGCATCAAATTCAGCAAGTCCCTCTGTGAAAAGACACTCTGTATCTCTTTCTCTGTTATCTCTCTTTTTCTATTTCTATCTCTAACTCTTCTCTCTCATCCTCTCTTCCCTTCCTGCCCTCTTTTCTCCACATCTCTGCTCCTTTTTCATTTTCCTTTTACCTTGAGTGGTCAGTAAAAAAGTGATAAAGAGGAATTTAGAATCGAGCTGTGGATGTTAAAAAGTCTCCCATAAGAGAAATACAATTTTCCCTAGGGAACCAGACAGATCAAAAGGTCCAAAGAAAATTAGAAAATATAAAGATAAAATAAATGCTTTCTCCCTGAAAAGAAAAAATTAGTTCATTAGGCAACTTTGGGGGCATTCTGAACTCCCAAAGGATCTAAAGAACAGTTAACTTGGGTGTATCAATTTAACTATTAGGTACAATGTGTTTAAATAGCCAATGAGTCTATTGTGAACGATTAAAAGTTTCTCCTCAAAGAAAAAAAGGCAAAGCTATAGTAAGTAAATAATGGGTAATAATAATTGAAATCTACCTGGAAACAACAATTTGTATATCTATCTGTGTTTGCTTTAACAATAATAGAGTCTTATATTTCAACTACAGTTCTACTGTAAGTTTAAGTAATTAGGACTCAAATAAAACCCAGGATATTACATTAATAAAGAGCTATATTTATGTAGAAAGACCACTAGTGACTAATGGATGTGCTCTCTTTCTGTTTTGTTCCTCTTGAGTAACTATATTTGTGGTGTAGACCCTACAGTTACCGGTGAGGAAGTGATAATTGGCAAATACTCTTCACTTGGTCCCTCTCACTGGTATGGCAAGGCCAAAATTTAAAGGGAAAAAAATATTCTGACATATAAATTAATGGAAAAATGCAAACATCAGTATCTTGGTATACATATAAAAATGCACACTCCTGCCTACCTCAAGAAGCACTTCAAAAAAGATGAAAGTATCTTGGAAGGAAAAAAAAAAAAAACAATGGATTGATGGGCAAAGAGACTTAAACTATTATTTCAGACCTTACAGACACTGTAGGAAAGTGATATTTATTTCCCAATAATGTACAGCTATACCAAGAGATTTGATTCCGATGGCAGGAGAAAAGAAATTCATGAAAACAGCAGAACTCGGCCAAGTCTAGATTGTTGAGTGTGTGATTATTTTATCTCTTTTCTCTCATTTTCTCGGCCATCTTATATTTTCATTGTTTCTACTGCCTCTAAAACAGGTAAAGACGAAAGAAGGCAATTCTGTATCTCAGCTTTTATAGGTCTGGATGGCAGGTACTTGAAGTTGCTGACTGATGTTTCCAGATTATTTTTAAAATGTATTCATTTTCAATCTGTCCTTCAAAAATAAATGAGTAGCAGCTCTCAGTGGATTTTAAAATAAAGCAATCATTGCATTTTATGTTGAGGGTAGATATGTATTTTATTTTCTAAAGAAGTTAATTAGCTAAATAGAAAAAAATTAAAACCAGTGGAATGAAAATGGGTGATAACTGGCTTGGAGTGAGTCACTGATAATCGAAATAGTGATCTGGTTCTATAAAACTCATCTCAGTAATGCAGAAACAAATGTTTGGGGGAAAATGCAGAGATAAAGGTAATTTTAAGAGCAGAGTAAATTCCTATAAACCAGACATTGTCACCTAAACTATATACATGTACACATATACTATATGTATATATACTATATACTATATACATATATTCCCTGCAAAATTAGTGGTTTCTCTTAACACCGCCATGTGAAGTATAAATGAGACCATTTTTCTAAACATAGAATTATGACCATGATAACAAGAAACTGTTGTGAAGAGTTTATATTTGCAAAGTCAGCATCAGGCCAATAAACTGTGATACTCAGATCTCTCCTCAATCAGGCTACAGAATACACACCCTTGGGAAGTATAAGTAACTTAAAAATGAACATCAGTGTGTTTCAAAATACAAATGCAGCTCAAAAACAAAACAAAACAAAAAAAAAAAAGTGAAGCTGCGTGCTCCCAAGTGGCAGCATTTAAAGGACAACAGGGTGAAATGTTATAATCCCAATGACCTTTAGGTCTAAGAATAAAATGAAACTATATTCTTCAGACATTCTTCAAATGTTTGAACTAAATTGCATAGAAACGAAGGGTGTTCAGGATGACCAGCCATGAGCAACAGAGACAGGACTGAATGTCACAAGTACATCTAAATATAGTTTTTCAAAAATCACATTCAATAACATGAGGCCACTGGGCCTGGCAACAAATTGAATCCTGATAAAAGCTAAGAGAACCATTACATTGCATTAAAAATATTACATGTCCTTATAAAAGTAAGACAAAATTTAAAAAAAGAAGAAAGAACTAGCCAACTATATCTAAAATATGTTAAACACAAATATTCTCTTTCTCTGTAGGGATTCCTGTCCTCTGTAGTCTGTTCCCAGCCTGCCTTTCCAGTTTGGCTCCTAAATTGCCTTCGCATTGTCCCTTCAGTCACACCTCACTATTCTGCTCCCAAATAAGAGATGCATTTTCTCTTCCATAGAGCAACTGATCTTTGATTGAGAAGTCTTCTCTAGTACCTCTCTATAGGCTAGTAACCTTCTCTTCTTTCTCTCAGATTTTAATGTAAGATGCATACAGTAAGAACCTTCCCTATTTACCCTGGATTCTATACTATAAAATGGTCAAACATCTGATCTTTAGAATGAAGTGAAATCACTGTATGAAATACTTGTCATCAGAAATTACTTAATTAAATAGGAAGAGCATAGGTGATGTATGTCCATGAGGTCTAATAATATCCATAATGTTCATTAATAAAAACACAAGAAGGCAGAATTGGTTGGGGCTTTGCTTTCATTTGTTGGTTGGTTGGTTTGGTTTATAGGCAAGGACAAAGTGACACAGAGTGATTAGATGACTTCTTTTACGTCATTACACAACTCACAAAGTGAAACAGTCATAACTTAACCCAATGTTTCTTATTTCCTGGTAAAATACAGTGTTTTTGGTTATTATTTATTTACTATTATTCACTCTCAATAAGCCAAAAGATTATTTCCACCCTCTGCAAATTTCTTACAAAAAAATGGAAAAGAAATCAGAGGAATTTACCTCCATTAGCAGAACAAGTCCTAAAGGAACTAAAGAAAATGTGTTCTAAAGGAAAGAGCTCTGATTCTGGAGTCAAGGGTAGCCTTCAAATCCCAGCTCTATCAGCCATGCCACCATGAGTACTGTTAGCTTAGGCCACTCCCCTGGCTCTTCCTTTCCTAATCTACAAAACCAGTGTAAGAATCTCTAGCTCCCACGCCTCCCTACAGTGTTTTCTGTAAAGTTAATGATAATGTGTGTGAAATCCAGCCCTACACCTAGTGCATAGTCAACTGTCTGTTGACTTTAAAAAAGAAAGCTGTATTCACTGATCTGTGTGTGTATGCATTTGGAGAAGAAAATACATTGCTCTCATCCTTAAGTGCTCTGTGTAGCAAATAATTTTGATATGGCAATATTTTTTAAATTCACCATATTATATATGGTGCTATTCTCACTCTCCAACTTGGAAATCACAAGTTCCAATATTTATTCCTGTTCTAAAGGCAGCTTTAACGGTTTGGCTTTCTAACACGCTGCCAATAAAACACCAAA
Organism: Pteropus medius; assembly: GCF_902729225.1. Taxonomy (NCBI): domain Eukaryota; kingdom Metazoa; phylum Chordata; class Mammalia; order Chiroptera; family Pteropodidae; genus Pteropus; species Pteropus medius. The sequence continues at coordinate 7,347,898 of NW_024353517.1, read as the reverse complement.
AGAGAAATGTGTGATGAGTCGAAGTTTGCTTTTGGAATTCTTGCAAAGGAGAATTTCTTTGGGTTTAGTGTTGGAAATGTTTAATACAATAACAAGCAAAAAATTGGAATATTGCGTTTTGAGCTTACATTACAGTGATTTTTCTCTTAAAAAATAATATATTGGGAGGGGGGGACGCAAAGATACTCCTTATCTAAAAAGCACAGAAATCTATTACTGAGTGTTTCTTTAACGGCAAAACTTGTGACCCCTAGAATTAATCTTAATCTTCTTTCTAAATTGTATATATTCTAGTAGAGTCCAAGAGAGAGTATATTTAGTAAAAACAGCATGCATCTTGGGAACTGAGGAACTAGTTGAAGTCACAGTTATGCTAAGTATTAGCTGTGGGACTTTGGCTAATTCACTTAACCACTTTGATTCTTTTTTTCTTATCTAAAAAAAGGGAGTTATAACAGTCTGACTACTCTACGGTCTGGGTGTGAGAGTCAAATGACATAAAATATGTGAAATGTAAAGTGATTTTTCAGAAAAGAGAGCTTTATTATTACCATTATAACTAACACATTATAATTATATTATCGCTATTGTAATTATCCAAGCTTTAGTTCCTTAAAAGAAAGTAGATGCTTGCTTTTGATTATTGGCTTTTATCACCACCTGAGATGAAAATCACACTCCAAATTCCTGAGCAAATAAGGAAATCACAGTACTGCTACCAGAAAGACTATGTTCTGGCATTGGTGGTATAGTGGTTAGAAGAGCTGCCTTCCAGAAAGACTACTTTCTGAAGTCAGAATTGTGTGGCTTGATGTCCAATTCACGGCATTTGAAACACACTGCATGGAAGGAAAGTTCTTATGTTGTTAGAGCTCCTTTTTTAAATTTAGGGCTTCTCTGAAGAGGAGGTGCCACATGGAAGGGCCGAGAAAAACAAGACAAAACTTTTACTAATGTCATATATATTTACAGTGCTGTGGGGTTTTCAGGCTATTTCTCTTTTGTTCCTCACATCAATTTTGTGATTCCATTAAGATGGGAACCTGAAGCACAGGAAGAGCTTCATGAAAGACCAACAAGACTGCCAGCATCTACATCATAGTAAGAGGCGGTACCTTGATGCATGAAAGGTTGGTTGGTCTCTCAGCATGTGCCATGATCCCTTTTTTCCCCTAGTAGCCCAGAGCCAGTTGCCCTTTTATTCTTATCAACAACACTTCCTTTTTGTTCCTTTCCCTCCAACTAGGAAGTACATCACTGACACAGACACAATACACCTTTTCATAAGGAAGTGAATGAATATGTGCCAGATGGGCTGAGGGGATTACAACATGTTTCCTCCTCCTGTAGTGACTCAATGGGGCTGGTATGAGAACTTATCTTATTCAAGAAGTCAGCTTCCCCAGCAGAGTTATGAGTCACAGTTTCTGGGTAGAAAGCTCACTTTCCAACAGAATTAGGAGTGGGGGGTGCTCCTTGGATAGATTACAGTAAAGGTCATTAGGATAAGCAACACTGCCAGGACTGCTGAGAAAGCACCAGCACCCACTACCTTCTGAGACTTCGCAATTCTCTCAACAAGAGTAACGCACTCACCTCTCCCCTTTTCCTTCAACGTGAGGCAACACATAAAATCACACTGATGAATTACTGGTATGAATCCATTATAAAACTGGCCAGTTGGCCAATCTGGCCCAAAAATGGGTGTGAAAGAACATATGTGTGTATGTGAGAGAGAGAAGAGAGAGAGGAGAGAGAGAGAGAAGAGAGAACAGAGAGAGACAGACAGAGAGAGAGGGAGAGAACACCTATTTTGTGTCTATGTGTCAATTATTATTTCACATATTTAAAAATCAAGGTATCGTGGCACTGATCAGTGAAATGGGACATTCAGCTAAACAGGACAGATGCTTGTATAAACAGCCAGTGGACCGTATTATAGTGTACCCCAGCTGAGTATCAACCCTGGTTATAATAAATGTTTTCCTCTGTGAAGATCCCAGGGCCAATAAGATTGGAAGTTATCTACTTCTCTCAGCTTTGAGTTGACTCCATCCTAGTTATACTCCTCCTTTAGTGCTATTTTTGGTTTCTAATAAAATGCTTTAAGAAGCATAGCAAAACTGAAACACACCAAGAAAATGTGAGCACGATGGTGAAAGGGCTCGAATTCATGCCATGTAAAGAATAGATGACGGCATATGTTAGAGAACATGGTCATGGTTATATGATTACTGTTTTAACATTTCTGAAGGCCTCTCACATAGAGGATATAACTCAATGATAATCAAAGTATAGCCCATGATCTTCAGGGAATTATCTGTGGAAAGCTTTTTTTAAATTTAAAAAAAAAGATAGTGGTTCCTTGCATTAAAATTGAAAATGACTGGATTATGTATTTCTATTTAAATCAAGCAGTTGAACCAAAGAAATGTATGGAAATGACAAGGAGACAAATTTCACTTATATGTACTAAAAGCTTTCTAAGAATTTGGTCAGTCCAAAGACATAATGGGCTGCAATCAGGTAATAACTGCTTAGAGGTACCATGAAATGGTTCTCAACAGTAATTCTGGAGATGGGAGGAGACCTGAAAAAAGTGGATTTTCAAGTCCCTTGTAACTCAGATTTCATGTGATCCAGATTCATGAGCATTGAGTTTGGTTATTCAAATCCAATGAAGGCTTTGGCTGGGTCCTCTTATGAACCAAAGAAAGAATGAACTTAATGACAGGTCCTATATTTCCTATCTAGAAGCAGTGAGATGGAAACTCATCATTATTTATTTGTTTTGATAAGGTCTCAATGGACTGTTACCACCAAGGCCTCTCCACCACTGGCTCAGGTTTAGAAAACAGAGTGCTGCTACCATCACTGTCATTTATTTTCTCACAGGACCTGAAGCAAGGAAAAGAAGCAGGATTCTAGTTGGCTTAAATGTGAAAGTGATAGAAAATTTCTATATTAATGCACATTCAGACCACTGCCCTAAGTGCACTGTGTCCCATAACGACTAGAGATGTCAGTGGTTCCTCCCATTATCAACATTCTATAATTCTGTCAAATCTATGATTCTGTACTACCACAGAAGACAATAAAAATAAACAACATTAACTCATTTTCCGAAAGACTTGAGATATTACCCTACGCATGACTTGGATTTCAATAGATTGTCAAAAGCCATTCACTTACCTGAAGTGTCACTTTGCAGGATCCCATAGAAGGAGAGACTCATTACACACCACAAAAGTCTCATCTTTTCAACCTAAACACAAAGATAAGGGAGAGTACTTATTACCCTCAAGTGCTTAAATAATATTTAGTGCATAAGCATGCTGGCTATTGGCTAGAAAGTATTCTAAGAATTTTACAATATTAACAAATTTAATTGTCAGAACCAACCAATAAGACAGGCTTTTTTTTTTTTAAATCCCTATTTACATATAAGGAAACTGAGAAGTTTAAATAACATAACCAAGACCTTTTGGGTAGAAAGTGGTAGAGTAATGATCAAACTCCAACAGCCTGGCTCTAGAATTGTTTCTTAATCACTGAAATATAAATGCCTACTTGAAAAATACTCTCTGGATTTTTTTTTCATCAGAGTCATATTTCTAGCAGATAAATTTGATCTGATCGTTCTTCGCAATCCCTTGATCTATTCCCAATTGGAAATATTTTATAATACAGGCACTTTTTCCTTCTTTGTAATGAATAAAAAATCTAGAAGTCCTAAATTCAGACTTGGTTGGAACTCTAAATTTATAGTAAAAGGGAAATATATAAACTTCATGCCCTGTTGTGCCCACTCTTCTCACTGAAAAAGACAAATGATGAGGCTAGAATCCAATTTCTGTGATCTTTTGCCTTTCTATTGATAACCAGGTGAAACAGCCAACTAGCAAGAGCCATGCCCTTATATTTGGTTGTGTGATCTTTAATGCAGAAGGCTGGAGATTTAACAACTCTGAAATATTTCTTTCTCTACTACCCTAGACATATCTGGACCCTAATAAAACCTCTGTAGGGTTATAAATACTGAAACTTGGACATTACTGAGAATTTCCATATTCAAGATCTCCAATTTCTGTTCTGAACACAACAGCCATATATAAGGGTGCTCACAGAGGTCTTGGAAACTTGTCCAGATTATATTTCTAGTAAGTGACAAAGATGGAATTTATACACACGTCTGGCTAACTACAAGTCTATTATGCCATACATTAGCCTATGCCACAAGTTTCACAAGCACAAGGACCCACCAGTCTAAAAATGTCAAAGAAGTATTTGATAAATAGGGTGACCATATAACAGCATTTAACATGGGACACTTTTAAGAGTGCTATGCTGAAACAAAATGTATAAACTGGTACTGTCCAAGTGATCCAGAGTGTGTGGTCACTTTAAAGGACAATACAAGTTTTCAACACCTGTCACCTCTCTTGACTCCACATTATCAAAAAACTCTGTGCTTCCTTCTTCAGCATGACTATACACAAATTACAGGTGAGTTTATTATATCTTAAACAAATGATTAATCTCAGAGATGAAATGTCTCTTTCTTATCAACATCATTCCCTTCCAATTCTTATACTATTACCTTAGGGAACATTTTTCCCTATCAGTCATTCATTTATTCAATAAAACATGGATTGAACACTTTCTGTTTATAAGTCATTATAATATAACTATAGGGCCTCTGGTAAGTTAGATGTAGGGCCTCCTCTAATGGTATGTCTCCCCAGTAGTGGTGATAAACCACAGAGAGGAGCAGATAAGTGTTACTGAAAAAGGTGAATCCCGCTAAAGGAATCAAAAAAGACTAAACACAAGGTAGCTTTTGAACAGAGCAAAGACTGGTCTGGAAACTTAGAAGTGAGGCATAAGGAAAGTGGTTGGGAGAAAGAAGCTCAGTGGAAAATAATGCCCAAAGATAGGAAAAGCATGGACCATTAATAGAAAATAGTCTGTAAATAATTCAGTTTGGCTCAAGCACAGGGTATTAGGGAAAGAACTATAGGAGATTTTGTTGGAAAGCAGGGAGTGTTATGATCACAATATAACAAAGCCTTGAATAACAGGTTAACTTGGAATTTAATTTAAACAGCAAATAGGGAACCATTAAGGTTTCTAATTAGAGGAGCGATATGATCATCAAGTCCCGCTTTGTGGACATCATTTTTCCAGGCACGTATTAGATGGACTGCTACTAAATTCTGTCTTAAAATTATTTTGGCTCCTGAGTCTGTCAACACAGTAATTGTTATCCTCCTAGCTTTGTGTCATCTGTAAACTTGCTCAGCACGCTACCTATGTTCTCATTCAAGTCATTAATAAAATTAATTAATAATTTTGCATTAAACCTTGTCAGTGGAGTGCAACTAGATATTTCATTGCAGATTCAGGGCACAGTACTTTCAGCCCCAATACCATTTCTAAAGCAACACTTAGCAGACATTCTAATTAGTGTGATTGAGGACCTTAATTGATATTCTCATGAGTAACTGGATTATGCCAAAGGCAGAAAGGAGTCAGGTCACCAAATAAAGCTAATCTAAAGATAACTTGAGTGCAAATACAAATCCAGGGTCAGTCTTGCCCTGTGATGAATTAGAATAAAGCAGACTGAAAAGAAAATTTACTATGTAGGCTTGTTTTGACAGACTAACGGTTCCAAGGTTAGTGGAGGCAGTTGGCTCATCTGAGATCTCTCCAAGAAGGCAGGTTCATTTAACATTGTCTTGCATTCTGCCTCAGAATTTTATTATTGTGACTAGTAATACACTTTGGTTCTTGTTTCTTAGAGGGAGAGGGCACTGAGTATTTTCAGAGATGGAGAAATTGTTAAAAAGCAAAGGAACCTGCCTAATAACACGTTTTCTCATGGTCTGAATTACAACCTAGCTTTAGAGTACTGTGATGGGGTTTAACAGACTCTGCCCTTGCTTCAGATGATTGGAACCTACATATAATAAATTTCCAGTCATCTTTCCCTGCATTATCCACTTTATTTATTATATGGTCATGTTCATACTTTCTCTCTGAGGTATTGATACTTCTCTCATATTTAATGCTATTATTTCCCAGTATATCAACTTGGACCCTTACATCATCCAGCAAGAAGTTTCAAATATGTACTTAGTTCTATGTAATCAATGACAATGTTAATGATGATCGTAAACATGTGCTCAGCACTTTAACATAGAACGCTGCCTATGAATCTTCCTATTGTCTCCATTTTCTAGGCTTAATAAGTGTTGGGATCTCCTTATCTCTGAGTTAGCCCTGACAACTGGTTTCTCTCACTGGCCCAGCAGGTAACAAGCTAAAACTGAATTTGCTGCCTCAAGGATTATAATTTTTCTGACTCACCATTCACTCAGCCTTCATTCTACGAGCAATACTTTAGGACTGGATTTCACCCTCAGTTTCCTCATTTCACATACAGCTCCATATACAAGCCATAGCTACTCTTTGAAGCCCATCAGCCTGGTTGGGGCTTGGGCCTTCAACCTGATGTTTGCCAGCACTCTTTTCCAGGAGCCTGCATTTTGTCCCCTGTAAGGTCTTGCTCCAAGCTGGATAAGCCTCCAGTAACCATGAAGCTGCTATCATCTGATTCTTTCTTCATCAACAGATGCCCTTTGCTATGACCTGACCACTGAAAACTTGGTCATTAACACCAAGGCACTGACCCTAGATGGTCATGTGGGGTCAGCCCTGCAGGCATATCACTTTCTTGAGTCCTGATCCCCTCCAAATTCTCCTTTTTCCCTTCTTTAACTTACTGATAAAGTTTGAGCAGGTCTTGCACACCTATAACAAACAAGCATTTGAAAGACATATGACAAATTATTAATTGCCCATTTTACAGAAAAGGGGCTTTTATTAAGAAATTAGAGTTAATTTCATTATCAATCCCCCTCTTGTTTCTAAAGTTTTTAAATGTTTTTTTTTTTAATTAAATGTATTGGGGTGACATCGATTAATAAAATTATATAGGTTTCAAGTGTACAATTCAATAATACATCATCTGTATATTGCATTGTGTGTTTACCACCCAAAGTCGAATCTCCTTCCATCACTATATACTTGACCCCCCTAGTTTTTTGAACCAGAAAATATTCTTGTGCAGAATATTTCAGAATCCAATATTTACTGGTAAACAAAGGTTTTGGCAAAGTAACATGAAATCATGGCTCTAATTCTGGGTAAAGTGAAGTAAGCATACTCCATCCACCCTGTCTCTCAATGAATGCAGTTATAAACCTGGGCAGAATGTATGGAGCAACCACTTGAGGACTCCAAAACGTATATAATGGCACATTCTTTTCAAGTACACTCACCAAGAACACTCACCAGGATAAGCCATATCACGTATCATATATCACACCTTAACACATATAAAATATTAAAAGTATATTCTCTAACTATACAATTAAACTGGAGATCAATAAAAAAAAATAGGAAAATCTCTGAACACTTAGAAATTAAAGAATACATTTCTAAATAATCCGTAGGTCATTAAAGAATATATTTCTAAATAATTCGTAGGAAGTCTCAAGGGAAATTAGATAATATTTTGAAATAAACAAAAATAAAAATACACCATACCAAAATATTTGGGATACAGTTCAATCCTTACAGGATAATTTGTAGCATTAAAGGCTTATACTACATAAGAAGAAAGACCTTAAGTCTATAATCTAATCTTCACCATTAAGAACTTGGAAAAAGAGAAAAATAAACCAGTCAAGCAAAATGAAGAAAATAATGAAGAGAGATCAAGAATTAAAAAAAAGAAAAAGAAAAGAAAACTAAGAAAAAATATTAAAACCAAAAGTTGGCACTTTGAAAAGAACAATAAAATTGCTAAATCTCTAGCCAGGTACACCAAAAAGGAAAAAAAGGAGCGTGTCACCAATATCAGAAATGAAAGAGAGTACATCACTACTGGTCACTCAGGCATTAAAGTGGTGATAAGGCAATACTAAAAAATGTAGGCAAATAAATTCCACAGTTTAGATGAATAAACCAACATCTTATAAACTACAAGCTAATAAATCTCACCCAAGATAAAATAAGCAATCTGATTGGTTCTACTATTATTATTAAAAGAAATTAAATTTAAAATTAGAAACCTTCCAAAAAAGAAATTTCCAAGCTTCATATGGTTTCATTGGTGAATTCTATCAAACATTTAAAATATAAAAACATCATCTTGCCATAATCTCTGTAAGAAAATGAAGGAGGACAAACCAGTTACTAATTCATTTTATGAGACATTACTCTGATTCTAAAACCTGCCATAGACACCATAAGAAAACAAACTATAGATATCCCATAACCAAGCAGAGTTTATACTAGAATGCAAGGCTAATCTGAGTAGTTGAAAAGACAAAGTAGAAAATCCACATGATCATGTCAATTGACCCAGAAAGAACATTTGACAAAATTCAACATCCATTCATAATAAAACCTCTCATCAAATTAAGAATAGAAGAGAACTTCTTCAAACTGATAAAGAGCATCTACAAAAACCTACAGCTAACATCACATCACATGATGAAAGACTGAATGTATTTCCACTAAAGTCAGTAGCAAGGCAAGGATATTCCTTCTTAGTACTATTTGACAGCATAGTGGAAGTCTTAATCAGATGACATAATTTTCAACATAAAAAATCATAAAGAATTTATTTAAAAAAGAACTTTAAATAAGCAAGGTCACAGAATATGTAGTTAACATACTAAAATTTAACACACTATATACTAGCAATGAAGAATGGGAAACAATTTTTTTAAAAGATGGTTTAAAATAACTAAAAAAAAAAGAGAGAAAGAAATGCTTATTAACTAAAAGTCTAACCAAACCTATAAACAAAAGTCTAACCATACAAGATCTGTATGCTGAAATTTATAAAATGTTGATAAAAGAAATCAAAGAAGATCTAAAGAAATAGAAATATGTGGTTGGCAGAATGGCCCCATTCCCTAAATCCCTGGAACCTGTTATGTTACCTTAATTAGTGAAAGGGCTTTGACAAATATAATTAAGGTTATGAAGCTTAAAATAGGGAAATTATATTGATTATTCAAATGAGCCCAATCTATCACATGAGCCCTTAAAAGCAGATAAAATTCTTTGGTTAATGTCACAGAGATGCAGGAAAAGGATAAATCAGCAAAATGCAGAGCAAGAAAAGAACTCAATAGGCCTCTGACATTTAAAGGCAAATGTAGCAACATGTCAAGGACTGCGGGTGGCCTTGGACTGCTGAGAGACTCCCATTTGACAGCCAGTAAAGAAATGGGAATCGCGGACTTATAGCCACAGAGAATGAAATTCTGTCAACAACTTTTTAGTATATTTGTCCCTAGAGCCTCCAGAAGGGAATGCAGCCTTGCTGACACTTTAATTTTAGCCTTGTTAGACCCTAAACAGAGAACCAGATATTCCACACTGTACCTGGACTTTTGACTCACTAGAAACTGTGATATAAGTAAGATGTTGTTTTAAACTACTAAGTGTCTGGTAATTCATTACAGTAGTAATAAAAAATAATACAAGAGACATACCATATTCATGGACTGAAACACTCAATATAGAAAAGATGTTAATTCTCCCCCAAATTAATTGATAGATTTAATGAAATTCTAATCAACAATCCTAGCAGGATTTGCTTATAGATATAGACAAGCTGATAATAAAATTGATTATAAAATTTATATGGAAAGAGAATGCCTTAAAAATTCAAATCCATTTTGAAAAAGAAGAATAAAGTTGTAGGAATCACACTACAAACAATCCAATTTTAAAATGTCAAAAATCTTAAAGAGAAACTTTACCAAATAAGATAAAGTAGTCCCCTCTTACCTATGGTTTTGTTTTCCATGGTTTCAGTTAGCTGAAGTCAACCATGGTCTGAAAATATTAAATGGGAAATTCCAGAAGTAAACAATTCATAAGTTTTAAGTTGCAGAGTATTCTAAATAGCATAATGAAATCTCTCATGGTCCCACTCCATCCTCCCTGTAATGAGAATCAATCATCCTTTGTCTCGACTGTCCACGCTGTATATGCTACCTGCCCATTAGTCACTTAGTATCCGTCTTGGTTATTCATCAACTGTCATGGCATCTCAGTGCTTGTGTTCAAGTAACCCTTATTTCACTTAATAATGGCCCCAAAACACAAGAGTAGTGATGCTGGCAATTAAAATATGCTAAATATAAGTCATAAAGTGCTTCCTTTAAATGAAAATGTATGTACGTATAGGAAAAAAAAACACTATATTAGGGTTTGGTACTATCCACAATTTCTGGCATCCACTGGAGGTCTTGGAACATATCCCCTGAGGATAAAGAAAGACTTACTGTATTCAGAAAGCAAATTAACAAGTGAAAAGATATTCAACATCATTAGCCATAAGGAAAATAAAAAGTAAAACCACAAAATTAGATACTACTACACACCATTCAGAATGACTAAAGCAAGAAACACTAATAATAAGTGCTGAAGAGAATACGAGCAACTGGAACTCTCTTATTGCTGAGACTAAAAAGGGTACGGCCTCTCTGGAAAATAATTTGGTAGTTTCTTATAATGTTAAACATATTCTTCCCATAGATCTAGCAATCCTACTCCTAGGTATTTACCGAAGAGAAGTGGAAACTTATGTTCACACAAAATCCTATATGCAAATGGTTACGGCAGCTCTATTATTAATTGTCCCAAACTGGAAACAATTCAAATGTCCTTCAACAGGCAAATGGATAAACAAACCCTGGTACATCTAAAAAATAGACTACTTTCAACAATACAAAACAGCGAATTGTTTATTTAAAAAAAAAGAAAGAAAGACTTGGATAAAGCTCAAAAACATTATGCTAAGTGAAAAAAAGCCCATCTCAATAGGTTACAGACTGTCGAATTCCATTTAAATGACATTCTCAAAAAGACAAAACTAGAGTGACAGAGAAAACATCAGGGGCTAGAAGTAGGAGGAGGGTGTGACTCTAAAGGGATAACACAAGGGAGTCATTTGGAGGATGAAATAGCTTAGTATCCTGATGGGGGCAGTGATTAAATGAGTCTATATATGAGTTATTATTCATAAAGCTGTACTTCAAAAAATTCAACTTTATTGTATGTTAATTAAAAATATATTTTTAAAGTGGTATGATTTTTCTTTTTTAAAAGCTCCACAAATGATTTGTGAACCCTTTTAAACAGTTTAAACAAATAAAAGCTGTTTTAACCTAAATGTGGTTTCTATTTTCAACTTTACTTTGAAAATAACACAGTCCTGTCATTAAGTACTAAATGTTCCAGAAAAGTCTAGCAGTACAGGCACAGAGAGAGATCAATGAACTGTCCCAGCTTTCAGCATATTAAGCCCGTGTTGCTAACCTTGATACAACAGCAGAGTCAAAGTTCACACCAGAAAACATTAGCACAGTCCTCTTAGATATTTCCTCCCCTTTCTTACTAAACAGCTTCAAAGTGTTTGGAACTCTGAGAGGACATATATAACATAATACACCTCCTGCCATCATTAGAAGCTTGGAACAGGATGTGAGCAGATTGATTTCCTTTTGTTCTTTAATATTCTAAATAGAAACATGCTCTGTGGGGTGAGAAAAGAAATATCGTTAAGTCTCATCCTTCACAAAAGAAAACTAGAACTAGGTTTTCAGTGAGATGAACTCAAACTGAATTTTGATTTCTATGCTTGTCTGTTTGAACTTGGACTGCCCTGGAGAAGAGGAGAAAATTCACGACAACTACTTAGATAAAGTTATAACCTGGCCATTGTGTTGATGATTAATTTAAGATTGACATGCTATGCTAGGCATTCATGGACACTTCTCAATGAGGACAAGAAGAGTGTCTCATTGTTCCCTTTCCCTAATGGGTGAACAATTTGATGATTAAGTAGTCTGTACTTAAAGATACTGAGGCAGGGGTTTTGCATGGCATGATACCTACCTCATCAGTTGTTTGAGAGAAGTGTACTTGATAATTCCTGTAGAGTGATTAGCACTGTCCAGGAACATAAGCATCTCTCAGTCAATACTGGTTATTATTAGCTCTTATTAAATGAGACAATATATGTGAATTACTTGAGAAACTGTGGAGCAACAGACAAATGTGAGCTACCATTAATATTATTTACAAAGAAGAGCCCAAGTTACTTGGCTCAAGTTAACCTTTGATCATTGGGAAACACTTGCCATATCCTACACTTTGCATATACTAGTTCCAAGTTTAATGTTCTGTTCTCCAAATATTTCAGAGAAGATAGTCATGGTTGTAAGTCTTGCCTCTGTATCTTACAAAAAAAACAAAGATAGTTATAATATGCTCTACAATGACTTTTTTAAATGTATTATTTAATTACAGTTGACATACAATGTTATATTAGTTTCAGGTGTACGATGTAGTGATTAGACATTTATATATCTCACAAAGTGCTCACCCCTATAAGTTTAGTACTCATATGACACAATGAAACTTGAACTTAGAGATCTTATGGTCCAGAAGGTTTCCCTTCCCTACTTTTCAAATATCTCAGTTTTTAATGGAAGTAACACCTCCACCATATCTCACAGGGTGGCTATTGAGAAGTGAATGATGTGACCCATGAACAGAGGTTTTGTAATTATAAAGTGCAGTACTAATATAAAGCGTTATGACATTGGATTTATCATGAAATAAGCTAAGCTTTTTGTTTTGTTTTGTTTTGTTCAAATTTGAAAAAAATCTGAAGGGTCCTTAACTTACAGCTTAATTACTGGCTTACCTTTGGCAATATTGACAGGGAGAAGCAAGAGTGAGATGTCTAAGCTCTGGTAATGTTCTATTTCTTAGTCAGATGATGGTTACATGAGGATGCATTTGTAAAAATTATTCCACTTAATATTTACCTACTTTACTGTTAATATGTTATGCTCGATTGAAGTTAAAAGGTGGTTTAAAACAATAGGGAAGGTTTAGAAAAAGGCACAGAATAACATTATGTACAATCTTTTAAATCATGAGAGCAGCTTAAAATCCAACACAGAAAGTGACAGGATGTCATCTCAGGGAACTTCAAGGCTGGGGCGAGGAAGAATATTTATGATGAATATACCTAACATTCCTTCTAATTCATGTAACGCATATTTATCAAGCTCTGGACACAGTCTAAGGAAAGAGGAAGGAAGGAAAATGACCATGTCTTCATGGCAAGATGTGGTCCTGAGACAAGACAGCAGTGCTGCAGCAGAGGTGTGTGAGAATACAGAAGAGGGAGCAGCTTGCTGGGGAAATACCACCCAATGTGCCATCATGTGTTCAAGTAGGGAATTGGGTGGGATTACAACCAGTACAGACACAAAACAGTCATATTACCTTATAGACTAAGATGCAGTCACTTCCAGGTTAGCGATTTCATTACTTTTCCCAGCATAGAAAAGTTTCTTAGCCATTTGAGTTTTTCTCCCCTTAAATTTCATGTAACGACATTGACACTAATCACCTCTCTAATTCAAAGGGATGGTCTGAAGATCATGATCCTGTCTGTAAGGCTCTCGAGAGACATGCCATCTACACATTGTTAGAGAGGCCGCAGGCAACAAAACTATGGCCAAGCTATCACGGATTTCTCCGTAAAGACTGTACCCTCTAGTTTCTGTGTCTACACAATGAAATTTTGTTCAAATCAATAAGAACTTATTGAACCCTTCTTTCATACACTTTAATAAAAACTTCAGTATACAGAAATAAACACAACATTTCTTTGGGAGTTTGGGAGCATAGTCAGACTTATAAACACAAAAGAAAGAGAAAAGGAAAGTAGAGAAAAGAACTAGTAAATGATCAAGTACAATACAATCACACCAAAGTGCATGATGAAAACCATCATATCCCACAATGAGCACCCTGCCAAAGGACCAAGTGACCAAAATGATTTTGGAAAGTTACATGTCACGTATGTCTTTCCTAGAGATTCCCAGTGCACATTAGCATTTTAAAATATCTACCAAGTAAATATTGTGGTTGACTTGTTTTAACACTGCATTAACCATAGTTATTTGACCATGAACCCTTTTTTTATGTATTAAATCTCTTCGATTCCATTGGAAATACTGATATTGATAGTGAAAGCTCTAATAGAGAAGGGGGAACCCAAGCACTAACTCCTAGATCAATCTTCAATCCATAATATGTAGATGCTTTTCAAAATCATTCAACTCCACTTGAGACTAAAATGGCTACCAGGGAAAGGAAATAAATGCTAACTTTCCAACAGTTTCAACCCCCCTCTACAGCCTTTCCTGGTTCTCTCTTATCTTGCCGCTGGCTAGAAGTACGCCTTTTATAGAAACTCTGGGATGGTATCTGTATCTCCCACAGAGCCCTGAGAAATTTTTGTTTTATTTGGTTTTTCTCTTTTCAACTCTTTTTTTGGACTAGGACTACAAGTCTGTGACTGTGGTACACAACCTGATACTTTTATACAATAAATACATATAATTATAGGGATAGGTATTAGAAAGAACATCTCCCTAGGACACAGTCCACTTCTGTTTAGTTTGTTGTTGGTCACTTTTTAACTGTGTGCCCTTGGATAATTTACTCAACCCTTGTGAACCCAGGTATTCTTATCAATAAAATAGAATAACAAATATTTACTTCATAAGTTGCTTTAAAGATTAAATCAGATAGTATTTATGAAAAAGTTTCATACATGGTAGAATGGTGCAAATATGAGGTGCCGATGCTTTATTTTACACAGGTATTCACACGTATACGTGATTCTTTAGCGGGGCTAAAGGTCAACCGGAGGATGTAGTTTCCTACAGGAGTGATTTAAAGACGGCACTGTGCCCTCTGTGACTTCTCATCAAGATCCACTGCCTAAAAAGTGAGCCTGTCTTCAGAAATTAGACTTGAATGGATCCAAGCCGTTCTTGATCTCACAGCACAGTCAATTGTCCTTTCACAAGAGCACATCCCTGTGTCATCCCCTGACTTCTGTCAGAAAAAAAATGATTGACTTGCCAGAGACCATCTATCAGACTATATTATAGCTTTGCCTAACCTCCTGTTCAGGGACCTGAGAGCTTCAGTAGCTTCAGCTACTCAGACCCTACAGCACTCAATTATACAGAGAAACAGGGAGGATGAGTCTGGATCCTAGGACCGACGCTTACATTAATTGGCTGTGTAACTTTGCCTATGTACTTTATTGTTCTGGTGCCTGTGTTTGCACTACTAGTTTTGTGAAGAAGAGCTAAAGCCCAAAGTTAAATTAGAACTTTCACAGAAGTCTTACCTGTAGCAGACCAATACTGCCAGTTGTGAGAAAGCATGGAGGCTTCAGGATGGCCTTTGCCTTCAGCATTCTGTCTGCTGGAGAACACAGCCCATCAGGCATCCTCCCCACCCAGAATCTTGTCCCCAAAATGCAAAGATAACATTCCAAGTCTTCCTGAGAACCCATATAAGCCCAAACTAGAGAGCTTTAAAGAAAAGCATCTCTCTGTATCTAAAGTGTTAAAAGAAAATCCCCTTATGAACTAACACTAAGGAGGTCTGTGTGAGTCTATGTCCCTGTTGAGAAAATTCTATGGCTTCTTTCACTGATTTTTGGACACCAAGATCATCCTGACAGATGGCAATGTGTACCCACCAGTCCCATAGTCTGGGATGTGACCTCAGTCCACCAGATCATTCTGAGTGGAGGGAAGGGGGAAGGAGCTTTGGCCACAGTTCTTTATATATGCATTTGACATTTGGTGACTTCATTGCAAATAAAGTAAGAAAATGCAATTTCCCTTTCATCAGAATGAAAACAAGCAGGAATTTTATAATGCTATTAACTACTGATCCATAAACTACTAAAGACCCAAGGACCCCAATTTCAACAAGTATGCCTTATTTTTACCACACAGCTACTTAGGCCAAAACACCACACACACACACACACACATACACACACACAAACCAGCCCCTTCACAGAGATGCTCAAGCGGTGCTTAATATGAAGTTTTAAAATGCTTTGACAAGAAAATTAAGCAAGAGGGCAGAACATAACACACCCCAGGCATCCAGGAACTCAAAACCTAGTAGGGATCTCCAACATTCAGGTTGCTAATTACAATCTTGTAATTACAATCTTGTAAGTAAAAGCCTGTTCTTTTAGTAAAATGTCCCAAAGCCCTGGCTTTCCCACTTAGTATCTGTGGAGTATTGCACAAATTACTTAATCTGTCTGTACCTTAGTATTCTCAACTATAAAATGGGGAGAATAACAGTACCTAATTCATATGTTTGTTGACAGAATTATATAATACGCATAAGAATATATTGTTATTATTATTTGTTATATTACAATAAAGAATATTTATTATTTAACTGTACAAAACATTTTAGTTGTGCTTGCTCATGCTATTATTAAGTATACAAATTAGTCCAAGCAACATGCTCTGAGGAGAGAATCACTTGTATTTTAATGGCAGAGGGAGGGGTTGGGACGTGGCAGGTGGGGGCGTGGGGAGACCCCTTGAACAAGATGGCATTGCAGCTGGATTCTGAAGACAGGTAACAAACACTGTGAAATGTAGCCATGCCTAAAGAAGAAAGGCATTTAGGGCAAATTAAAAAAAAAACAAGCCTTACTTTTTACCACTGAGCATAGAACAGGAAGAAAAACTTGTTGAAAATTCTAATTAGATGAGTATTACCGTGCAGTTATGAAGTTCCTAAAACTATGGATTAGGAATAGCAATTAAAAATAGGAATTTTATTCTGCACATCATTTCAAGGGCATACACACCTTGAAGTTGCTAATCATATCAACGTACGGTGACCACATTCTGCCCTAGTAACAATACTAGTGATTATCGGAGTCAATAGGACATTACCCAAGCAATTTGGCCATAAAAAGCATGTATGATTATGCTGATACTGCCAGTTCAAGAATGGAAGCCTTTCTCATGAGCAAGTATATATATTTAAAACACTTTGCCATTCACATAGTTGTTTTTTTCCTACACACATATATTCATTTAAACCTCTGAAGACTGCCAGAAGTTTGGTATTTAATATCAATCTCATTTTACAGAAAGAATAGTGATTTCCCCAAAGTGGCACAGTAATAAATGGTGAAACTGTGTTCAAATGCAGGTATCTTGATATCAAATCTCATGATCTTTCTACTATATGCTCCCTTTCTGCTCTTGCAGTCATTATTTTAAACATCTGTGTTAAAGACATGGGGCCTCAGAAACACTTATTTTCAGAAAATACTATTTACAGGAAAATGTAGTGATTTCCCCAAAGTTCCACACAAAATAAATAAATCGTGAAACCAGTGTTCAAACTCAGATTATCTTGAACCAAATCTCATGATCTTTCTGCTATATGCTCCCTCTCTGCTCCTGTTGTCATTACTTTAAATGTCTGTGTTAGAGGCATGGGGCCACAGAAACACTATTTTCTACTGTATGCTGCTTAGGAAACAATCTCAGCATCTGTCACGTCCTAAAGAAATCCCGTGTTGCTTCATGCCATTGATCTGTAGCCGTCCCCAACAACAGGATCTGAATGCCTGCTGTGGCCCTGGGAATTTTAAATAAGAAGTCAATAAGAGATGCTGGTAAGTGGTTCTGTAATTGTCTAGGGGCGGATAAAACCTTGGTGGAATAATAATCATATCAATATTCTGGCTACATGAATGATCCTGCAGTGAATTACAACAGGGTACTTCAACTCCGAAGCCTCAGGTGGCACATCTGCATAATTACTCTCACTCTGCAATAACCCCGCAGGGTCAGCAAGATCGGTATTCTGCAGCCAAAATTAATGTTTTATTATTTCAGTTCCCTTTGGTGTTTCTTTGGACTCAGGAAAATGATATAAGATGTAGGAGCTCTGTCTGATACAGACAGGGTTTTAAAGGATTACCGAGTTACAAATATATCCTCACATAAATCTTGGAAGTTAGGCAGAAGATGAATTCAATACATAGGTCTAATACCCCTACTAAATGCAAGGCTCTTGATGTATTTTTTTAAATTTTATTCTTGAATTAACTTAGGCCCTCTGAAGGCCACATATTGATCCATGTTGTCCAACTTGAGCTTCTACAAAATGATTTTTAAAAATTATATTTTGGTACTGTATTTATTTTTGAGAAACATTAGGTTATTAGTATTAGGTGAAAATTAGGCTAAAAGTTATCTTTTTCTACAGAATTGCTCAGTCTTTAGAATGCTAACATATGCTGTGAAACTAAATTACTTAGGAATCATTTACAGTGCTCCTCAAACTTAATTGACTTTATGAATCCTTGTTTAAAATATCTCCAAGCACTAGGATTCTTGGCAGAGTTTAGAAATGCTGGCTGAAATTCTTTCAGGAAACAAAAAACGGGGTTTCATCTGTATAAGGTATCGGCAATTAGACCAAGCTTTGAGAAATTTCTGTAAATTCTCTCATGGGTCATATTAGAGAAAACCTCTACTGCGGTTAAGGGTCATGAATTTGAGGGAAAAAAGTGAGAAATTCAAATCAATTTTCTAATTTACTAAGCCATCCTGTGGCAAGTTGATGGAGAAATAGTATAATGACTAGCTAAAATGAGACATAAGACGTGCTGCTGGATTTAAGTATTAGTAATGCTATGCTCGGCCAGTATAGCTAATTGGAGTTGATTATGATTTCACTTCTAGCATTTTGGATGCATAAAGACTGTCACCAAATCAGAAGATTTGATACTATAAAGAACAAGTTGGAAAACACAGGAGAGCAATTATTTCTCTGATTATAAAAAGGAATCAGCACAGATGAGGGGACCCGGCAAATAATCCTTTCACCTCTGTGACCTTAATATATGCTAGGGAAATTAAAAGTGTATTATTTTTCATTGGTCTGTCTGTCTCTGAAAAAGAGAAAGATGAAAAAAATGGCTGACTAAAAACTACTCGTTTTCTGCATGTAAATATTCTTTCTATCCACTGATGCTTGAAAAATAGACCAACATCTTGTTCTCTAAAGCCAAAAGAAAAAAAAATGTTTACCACATTATAAATAAGAAGGCTGTAAAAGCCTTAGGAAAGTTTTGGGGGCCATAAGGGCACCTGTAAAGGCTGACTGATGACAAGGACCAAATCGATTTTCCCACACAGCACATCTTAATTGTATTTCCCTGATGTCCTTCATATGACATTCTGGATTCTCCAGGATCTGGTGGCAAAACTCCTCTATCCACCCCTTTCCTGCATCTCTCCTCCTCGTATAACTTGGACTCCAGCCACAGGTGCACATACAGATGATGCCATAAATCACCCCGTGCCTCCCTTCCCTTTTAATCATTCCTCTGCCTGGAATGCCCTGCATGCCCCTCTTCACGGGTACAAACACTGCCCATCCTACAAGACTTGTTTCCAAAACTATTTCCTTCACGAGACCTCCACGCTTCTCTTGACCAGATGTAACGTATCCCTTCTCCCTACCAACTTTCCCTTGGTCTCAGTAAAGTAATTCTTTACCTTGTAGTACAATTAAGTTTGTGTATGTGTCTTCTCTCTTGAGATCCTGGAGAACAGGGTCTACCTCTGATGAATATTTGTCTTTCAGGGTCTAGCATGAAGCCAGGCATACGGAAAGTGCTCAGTACTATGGACTGAATAACTATGGTCTTCTGAGTAGAGTCAGCACATTATCTGGCCCGAATCTACAGGCTGTTCTTCAGTCTAGGAAAATTCATCACTCTTTCAATTGTTTTCCACACCTCTGGTCTCTCAACACTTATTTTTTATTCCAGATCATCTTCAGGGAGGTGTTTTTCACACAAATCTATCAGACTGTTTACAAGAATACCGAGAAAGTGTCATCTGCTTTGTCAGTGTAAGATTTGGTTATGCCTTATAAGACTTACATTTGCATTTATTTTGTGCATGATGACACTAAATAAGACCTCCATTGAGCTCCTGCCTAAGTGTCCACCTAGGGAACTCCTGGGACTAGCCTCAGAATATTGTTTAATTTGGATTCACAGTATCTGATTCAACATTATCGCAGCCCATTATTTTTTGGCCAGGGTGAAATCCCCTGTGCATGTTGCTGCTGAGAAAAAAAAAAGATCCCTTCTTCCTAACGTATATACAGTGGATGATTGTATTTCTAACTGCCATTTCAAACCCTTCAGAAGCTCAGAGGAAGAGCCAATAAGAGGAAGTAATAGACATTCCTTTGCCCGCTTTGTATTACTCCCCAAACTCTGAACTCTAGAGTTTTTAAACCTGAAGCATGATTTGGGTCAAGAGAGAGAGATATGATCAGGAACCAGAAGAAAGCAGAGAGTGGAGAGGTCATAAGC
Source organism: Pteropus medius (assembly GCF_902729225.1). NCBI lineage: Eukaryota > Metazoa > Chordata > Mammalia > Chiroptera > Pteropodidae > Pteropus > Pteropus medius. Next base: position 7,327,527 of record NW_024353517.1, on the reverse strand, counting down.
TAAGTCAGGGGTATCTGTGGAGAGGAGAGAACCCTAGGAAACTGAACTTTGAGAACAATATCTGTTCGCTTATTTAACAAATATTTTCCAAATCCCTACTATATGCTAGGTACCTTACTCAACTGAAATAATTCATGCTTTGACATATATGCTGTACTTCTTTTCATGTCTTATTTTATTTGCTATTCAGAACACTTGTTCAGAAAGCAATATAATTTTCCTGTTTTACAAGATAAAGAAATTAGGTGCAAAATGGTGAAGTATCTTACTCAAGCTATCAGAGCAATCAAATAGCAGAGCTTGGTTTTAAATAAGGTTCTCTGATTGCAGCAGATCATCTGCCTCAATTCTTTTATATCATTCTCCCCAATGCCTGTGGCAGGCCATAAGCAAAACATATGAAGGAGGTGCTGTGTTTCACAAAATAACCCAAAAGATCAATTGAGAAAGATAAAGATTCACTGGAGCAAAGGTCATAGAAAATGTCAATCTACATAAGTAAAATCCCTAAATTACAAGCAAAAAATATTTCACTCAAAACGTAGTTTTTATTACTTTGAAAGTTATGGGGTGGCACAAATGAGACATGTCTAAGAATTGCACAGACTTAGATTATTTGTAATTAATGTACCATCACTTGAATTAAATGGGGGCACCACATTCAAAAGGTTTTAATGTTGTTTTTCCTCAGTCGTTTCCCAAGAAAACACCCTTGTGTTTCAAATCCTGGGCAAACAGACCCCTACTTACTGCTGTAGGCAGGATATTGAAATTTCACAGGCAGTTTCTGATAGGCAGGTTAAAATGCTAATTATGGTGGTTGCCAGAGGCTGGAGGGAATAGGGAGTTAGTGTTTAAAGCATACAATTTCTGTTGAAATAGGAAGAAGAAAAAGTTCTGGAGATGAGTGGCAGTGACAGTTGAACAACAATGTGAATGTACTTAAGGCCACTTCAACATACACTCAAAAATAACTAAAATAGTAAATTTTATGTATATTTTACCAGAATAAAATTGTTTTAAATTTTAAATGTTAATAAATTTTCAAATCAGATTTAACATGAAGGTATATGATTTGTTACACAAGGCCAAAGACAAACCTCAGCTGAATCTCTGATATATAACAAACTCAGAAAAACTAAGACTTTAATTCTGAACTGCATTTAGTTAAACATACTAAAATACATCCTAGGCTCTGTAAAAAAAATAGAATGTCTTTTTCAGAGACCCAGAGATCATCTTTTTGAAATGTAAACATCAAGATGGGGTGATATTTCCCAGTTTCTGTGGGAAGGCAGAAGCCTAACTTCTGTGGGCGCCTTGCTACAATTGCAAAATTACTTTGTCAGATCCAGCAATCCCGCTTCTGGGTATTTACCCACCTCTCCCTCCCACAAAAAAAAAAAAAAAAAATTGAAATCAGGATCTTGACATATCTTCACTCCATATATAGACTGCATTATTATTCATAAGAGTCAAGATATGGAGGAAAGCTAAATGTCCATCTCCAGATGAATGGATAAAGAAAATGCTGTATATACATACAATGCAATACTATACAGCCTTAGAAATAAAGGAAATTCTGCAAAATTCAACAACATAGATAAACTTTGAGGACATTACACTAAGTGGAATAACCTAGTCATAGAAAGACAAAATACTGCATGATTCCACTTATATGAGTTATATAAAATAGTCAAATCCATTAAATTGAAGAGTATAATGGTGGTTGTCTAGGCCTGGGGAAGGGGTAAGGGAAGTTAGAAATCAATGAGCATAAAGTTTCAGTTAAGAAAGATAAATACGCTCTACAGATTTGCCCTATAACATTGTACCTATAGTTAATGATAATGTATTATAGACTTAAAAATGTGTTAAGAGTGTAGACATTACATTAAGTATTCTTACCACAAGAAAATACAATTAAAAAAATAAAAATATGAGCTATTTTTCCTTTAGATAAGACCAATTAACTAACAGATAGTCATCCCTATTACCATGTAATGTCAGGATAAACTATGTGTGACAAACGATGCTACCAAGTCCTCTTACTTCAGGACAAGCTATTGTTTATCTTGAAAACATGTATGCAATGGGATGCACGGCTATATAAAAGGGTGAGCTTTCTGTTTTTGCAATCTCTTAGCGGATTGCCTGTGATGTACATCACATTCTGGTTTAACGCTTGTTCGATAATAAAACTGTTTCCTTTCTTACATTTGTGGAGAGGATTGCCAGGTTGAGAGATTTTGTTTTTAATTATATTTCCTTAATACCTCCTAAACTTATAATTTTCACTACAATAAATTTTAGGAGAAAAAAAAACTAAAACACAGACATAGGAGAGAAAAAACTAATTCTTGTTATTACTAACTAGCGGGAAAACTAGAAGGATGGGGCAAATGAACTTCTGGAAGAAAAGGAAAAATGAGTTTTAAAACAATGAGTGAGTATCGGTATCTATAAAAACAAATAAATGTTTCATTGTGAATCCAGGACAGGAAGGCATTTTTCTACAGACAAGCACAAAAAAGGTTTTGTAAAATGACTTCCAAACAGAGAATTCTGTGATTTTGAGGCTTTCACTTTCAGAATGAACAGCATACAAATATTAGTCCATCAAAGACAAAAAGAATGGAAGGACAAAAGGGAAGAAAGTTTAAAAGAGACTTGGGAAGGAGGAAGGAAGGGAGGGAGAGAGACAGTGGGGTAGAGAAAAAAGAGAGAGAGGATGAGAATGAGAATGTGATTGTGAGTAACGGGAACCAGAATTCACAGAAACTAGTCCCTCAATGCTCTAATAAACTTCCTGCCATTTCTGCATATCCAGTATCTCCCAGGTTTCTCTAAACAAAAACTCTATAATTCTATTACATGTTTGTTAGCATTTATTCCCTTCTACCTTGAATTGTAGTTATTCTTGTTTATCTCATCTCTTCTATTTCCTTGTGAGCATCTTTAAGGGCTTGAAGGCCAAACAAGTTGTGTTTTGTTTTTTATGATTCATTTTTTTTCATCCATTGCAATGCCACATGGGGGCATGGAACTAGAAAATAGCTTCTAAATAAAATAATAAATATAAGTAGAAAGAAGTATTTAAAGAGTTTCATAATCTTAATAATCTAAAAGAAATGGATGAAACGGGCATCACGTATTTAAGATTTATTTTTAAAAACAGTAAAAAAAATAGCCAGCGTTCACTGGGCTTGTTTTTATACAGGTCAAATGATCATTTGTCTGGTTATTTATTTCATTTATAAGTATATTATTTATATTTCTTTTATTTTGCTTATTTTATTATTGTTATTTATTATTTTATGCACTTATTTTATTTGTATATTTATTTCAATATTTATTTTATATATTTATATTTATTTAATTTTACTAATTACACTCAGCATTTCTGTGAGAATCAGGGACATCACGAGAGTTATACAATATAGAAGTGTTGATTATGAGAATAATGAGTAAAATAGGTAAGAAAACTATAAAACAAAGCAGTAGAGATTAGAAGAGAAAGACAGAAGTGACAGACAATAAGGAAAACGATAATGCCAGGGAAAGTAGCAAAGATGGAGACGTTCGTTGAGGGAAAGAATCTGAAGAGAATCTATAAGAAGAGATAGATAAAGCTCTTTTGAAATTAAACTTCTCCCTTCCCAAGTTTTCAAAAAGCAAATATAATCAACTAAAACAATGTTATTTTCCTGAGATCAGAGGTACCAAAATCTGATTCTGGACTTTACTCTGACATTGTGATTAACCTTTCAGTTCTTGAAACAAATAAACAATTATGCCAGTTGTATAGCTATAACCTTACTCATAAAATATCCATACAGTGTTTCTCTGTGCCTTAAATTTAATCCCTTAGATAGTGAATTCACATGAGCTTCTGAAAACTCAAATATTCCATATCATTGTGCCACTTCTCAAAGAAATGAACGGAAGAAACAGATTTGATAAGGGGGTGAGCCCTTTTGTATAAAGGTCTGTAAAACCCAACCACAGCAAAGACAAAAATAAGACAGTCTGAAAGTTGTCTTGCTGACAAGAATCATGAATGTACCCTATATTCATATATTTCCCTCATATAATCCCTCCTCATTGAAAGCACAGGCTTTCATTTAAAAGTACACACTGAAGGGCCTCTACTGTGTGCAGAGCCATCCACCATGACCTACAGATACAGGATGAAGACACAGTTCCTGATCACAAGACACAGTTTATCAGAATCCACTGGCACAAAAGCAATCAAGTGAGAGGCAAAATTGGATATCTGTTCTAAGACAGTGCTTCTCAAATAGCAATGTCAATAAAGATGATCTCGAGGTCTGGGTACAATAGAGGTTCTGATTCAGTAAGTCTAGGACAGGACACAAGAGACTGCATTTCTAGTCATCCTCCAGAGGCTGCTATTTTTGCTGCTCCACAGACCATCGGTTGAGAAGCAACCCTCTAAGCGATAAAATATGAATAAATTATTATGGAAATCCTATGTAAGAATGATCTCTTCTAGCTGACAGGTTTAGAGAGGTTTCAAAGAGAAGACCCTGCATTTAAGGAGGTAGAGGGAAGTGTGTGTCTGTGTGGGTAGGTGGAGACCAGAGACACCATGGAGGAGACTGGGGAAGCGAAGGAGAAAGGAGGGAAGGAAAGAAGAGAAAGAACTGCAAAAGGAGAAAATACTTTGAACAAAGATCTGAAAGCTGGAAAGTGCATCAGATATTTAGAGGACAGTAAGATACCTGGTAAAACCACAGTAGAATCTGCAGGGGAGTAGATGAGAGAGTGAAAGAACTAGGCCTAGAAAGACAAGCCAGGGGAGAAATGCTGGGGATCTTCTGTAGGTTTGACCCTTTTGGTGGGGAGGAGGGTAAAGGAAGACATCTGATCACCAAAAAGGGAGGCAAACTCCAGCTGTTAAAATAAATTATACAGAATAAAGCATCCTAGAATTTAGGTCTGGCCTAAAGTTATTCACATTCCATATTTTGATATTCATAACTAAGTACCTAAAATCATTATTGCTCTTCAATATAATTGCCACTCTGCAAATCATAGCGCATCTTCAATGAATAATCTTTCTTCAAATGAGACTATGTAGGACTGAAACAACACATGATTTGTATTAAGGTGTCTGACATTCAGAACCCTAAAATCAAGCAGTGGCTCAGTGGAATCACAAATCATTTCTATTTATTCTCAAAGCCTGATAATTTCCAGAAACATTCCATAATGTAATATCCTGGGGGGAATTAAATGGGCTATAAGAGTGCATATGGTCCACAAAGCTGCCTACATGGAAAAGAATAGTACAGAGTCAATGCATGTTGGTAGAGGATGGGGGACTCACAGAATGCCTAGGAAATTCAAGTAAGTAGCCAAATCCTAATAGACAAGTTCATTGACGCCTAAAAAAAGAGTAAAGGTATCACTGGTATCTAAGGTAAAAGTATCAAATAAATTCTCTATCAGTATTTGTTTCTATGTCTGAATATCAGTAAAATCTGTAAATATGGTGATACGGCTCTTTGAGATAGACTATGAGTCTCATATAATAAGAGGCTGCAAGTCAATTCCTTAAATAAGTCTGAAAATACTGAAAAGTGTAAAAACATAAAAATCACCCATACATACATCAGTGGACAGATGTGATAAAGCAATTATTATATAATGCTAATAGTAGAAGCTAGGTAGTGGTTATGTAGGTGTTCATTATAGCATATTTTCAACTTTTTTGTATGTTTTTAAATATTCATAATAAAATGTTAGGGGAAAAATACTTATAATCCGATTATTCCCCCTTTTTAAAATTATATTAGGTAGGAAGGGAAAACATTATGTCCCTTTCATTCTTTTCAGCATTCATCAATTCCACTCCTATATAATCACATGTAACTACCAGATTCAGATTTTTCCATCTTTTCATATATATTTTTTTCTTTATTTCTTTACAAAAATAGAATCGTGTGTGGGTCTACAACTTGCTTCTTTTATTTAACAATATATCATTCGCATTATTCCAGATCAGTTCATATAATTATACTTCATTTCTTTTAATGGCTAAATACAATTCCATTGCCCATGGTGTATTCAACCATTTCCCTATTGATGATATTTTGATTTTTTAGAAAAATCGATCTTTTCATACTTATAGCTTATAGTGATTTTCCCTTAGTATTAATAAAAAAATCCAGAGTTCCTAGCATCTACACAGAAGATCACAGTAATAACCCAAAATGACTCTAGTGTCTAAGAAGTTTAACAGCTAAAAGAGGAGGAAAGTGCAACACAGAATAAATGGTGTATAGTGATACAACAGTTGGTAACTCAATTACTAGACAGTGTCAACGATCAAGCCAATACCTGGTGGCCAACGACTAGGTAAACTAGTGCTCTAAACTCAACCAGAATGAGTTCTGCCTCGATTTAAAAAAAAAAAAAAAAGTCAGTAATCTCAGGGTCTGGGGCCATTTAGTGTTAGAATCTTACATATTTCAATAGGACCTGGGGACATCATTATGCACAGTAAAAAATAAAAAATAATTGATGTTCAAAATCATGGCCACGAATCACTAATTAAAAGTATAATTTCTCAGTATGCTTGCTATAAGACAGCTGTGTGGTATGGAATACACTTCAGAAACACATACTGTTAAAACAGTTACAAGATCCTTGATCACAGAAGACTTAGGAAGGCCTTGGGCCTACTACCTCACTTAACAGACAGAAAAAAAAAAGCACAAAGATAACGTGATTGATCTAAGGTCAACTGGGTGTTAAAAATAATCAGATCTATAATCCAGGATAAGTAAATCTTATGCTCATGATTACAAAATTAGTAGTTAGGAACTGAAACCTTGACTTTTTATAATGCTCTATGACTTAAAATGCACCTATCACCGAGTATTTTCAGAGAGCTGAGGTTTTACCTTAAGGAAAACTGTGATCAGAAATGCGAAGGTAGGTGACTCTAGTGGGGACCCGAGAGTGAGTTATAAGGCGTTTTTCTTGGAGAAGGTAGACTTTCTAAAACCTACCAGAAAGAAAGGCAATGCTGGCTAGGAACAGAGTTACACAAAAGAGAACTCACACCCAATACATTTATCATGGGAAAAATAAATATATATGTATACATATATAAAACAAATCTCCTTACTAGCATGTTTTTCTGGTCACCAAATTCTATTATTTAGAATCAGTCAACTTTGAGAATTTAGCTTGATTCTTTCGCTAAAGACTCATCCTTGTTAAACAAACTTAACTGGCAATATATGTGAAAGCAAATTGCACAAGGAGTCAGGAGACTTGAGTTCAAGGGTCTGTGTAACTCTGGACAAGGGCCTCAGGGTTGTTATGGGGAAAATGAGTGAACTGAACCTGATGATCTAGGCTTCCTCATGGCTCTGATTCACAGTTCTAGTCAGGTCTTAGCAAATTGAAATGAGATGTATAGAGGAAATTCAAATGCCACCCTGTGGTATGCAATACAGACAAAGTTTCACATATTTGCCACAAAGGCTTATTGCAACAAAGGCTTTCTGACTCCTATTTAAAATAAAGGACTTGTTTTCCCAAGATCTATCCTCCACTTGGCTGCTTTTTAATTCTTTCCCCCTTTATCTAGCTTCTTATCAAGATGACCTCTAGAAAATCAGGAAGGGCCTAGGAAGTCAGATGATGTTATTCAGGACACTATTTGGGAAATAGGACCCCAGGAAGGAGAGGTGACTTTGATGAGGTCAATAACTCACTTGAGAAAATGTGAGACAGCTTTTGATTCCCTGTTCAGACCTTTCTCTGATGAAGCCATGCTGCCTTCAATCTCTGAAAAACTACTGGAAAATCTAACTGTCTCTTAGAAATAACACATCATTTATAGGAAGAGTCATGTCTAAATAGGCAATGGTCCTGTGGCCAAGGAAGACAGCTACTTGGGCCCAGGAGCAATGAGCAGGCTGCTAGAGAAGCCAAAGCTGCTGTCCTCCCACGGCTCTGGTGTACAAGGGAAATCTTAGCTAAACTACCTGCAGGCAGTGTTAGACCAGAACCCTAATGACTCCTTGCAGCTATGAAGTGTTTATTGTGCTTATTCCCTGGGAACAGTGGGGTTGACCTGACTTCAAATAGCTGTAAGTCCCTGAAGCTTTCCTGTAAAAGATAAGACTTCATAGTTTGAGAAATCTAAACATGATAGATTTGAGCAAAGCATACTTAGCTATAACATTTCATTTTTTTAAAAAAAGTATATTCATCTGGATTGGATGATGGTAAAGTCTATGTAAGTCTTGAGGGGGAAGATCACTGTACTTAATTGAAAAGCATTGTCCATTATAATTGCAGCACTGGTTGGCAAGACCAGCTGCCAGTTTGAGTATGTCTCTTTTTATTCTTTTGAATCAAAGCTATTAATCAATTGCTGTATACTTTCTATCACTAACATTTTCTCCTTTAAGAACAGAGGAATTGTCCCAATTCTGACATTAAATCAAAGAATTATCATTTTTGAAGAACATAGCTTTCCGATTAGTAGTAAGCCAATTTTAAAAAGGAAGAAAATATTCTGTGTAGAGCCAGATGGGTGACAGAGTAATAGGAGGGTGTGGGGGAGGGGTTGTTTCATAAACTATATGAATGTCTAACCAATGTACTATATACTTGAAACTAATAATAAAAAATAGAAAAGGAAGGAAGGAAGGAAGGAAGGAAGAAGAAGGAAGGAAGGAAGGAAGGAAGGAAGGAAGGAAGGAAGGAAGGAAGGAAGGAAAGAAAAAATAAAAATTAAAGAAAATAAGGGGATAAAAAAGAGCTTTGCGTTGCTGACATCCTGGCCTGCAAGCGGCTCTCCTTTGAAATGGCAAGAAGAAACTGCTCTTTTCAAAGACACTTTCTCATATGCTGCCAACTGCCGAGGGAATATTTTTCAGGGGATGTTTGTCTGGTCTAATTCGGACTTGTTTCAGGGCGTGTCTTCATTCCTCCAAGAGGTCTGCCCTGGGCAAGACTGCATTCATTAGTAATTAATTAAAAAAAAAAATCCAGAGCTGGCAGCCAGTGGGAGGTTTTCCTACACGGATGTGTACCTCCCACGTGCTCTGGTCACAGACACGACTGGGCTGGTAAGAAGGCCCGACGGATCCGTGCCAGGCCCAGCACAAGTCTTCTATTCTGATACAGAGTGCTGCCAAGTGGGAAGGAACCACATCCTTCCTCATTCTAAGTCTCCTTCTTAAATCGAGTAGTTGTTCTGATGGGGGAAGCACCGGGAGGGAGGGAGGAGGCACATCACTAGTTGGTGTTAATTATAACAAGGAGAAACCTTTGTTCTCAATATGAACTTTCTAAGTGAATTCAAGACAGAATCTCAAGGCCGGAAAGGCCCTCAAATGTCATTTTGATTCAAACTTCTTTTTCCAATGTTCAAATCTCCCTGTAACATCCTTGCCAATTAGACGCCGAGGCCCTGTTTAAGTATTTCTAGTGAAGGTGAACTCATTACTAATTTAGTTTTCCTATAGCCCGAACTGTAATAAGTTTCTCATTAAGTTGAGCTGGACTTTGATCCCCTGGAATTTCTACCTTCTTGTCTTGGTTGAGGTCTCTGGTATCATGTCAGGACAGTGCCTCTCTTCCACAGAGACCTCTGGGCATTGATCCCAGTGGTTCCGGTATTTGAAAGCAACATTTACATGTCTCCATAGATCTCACTTTGAAAAATGAGACATTAGTGCTTTTGGAAAGCATTTGTTCCCCTACTCGCCTATCCAAACTTCAAAGTCAGAAAAGCATACTACAGAAATGAAAATGCCATTAAAAGAGGAAACTCTAGCATCAGTTCATTAAGGCACTTCCCATACTGTCTAGGTGTAAATGGGAATTGGAAAAGGAGAAAAGGGAGGAATAAGAAGCCAGAAATTCCAATGGCCAGTGGGCTAGTTCACCCAAGCTGGGTTTCTAGGAAACTGTAGGACAGATCAGTGTAGTAACTAAACATCTGCTACTAGATGCTCATGTACGTGTCAGCAAATTGGACAGGGCCATGGGATAGAAGGCACACCTCAGCACAGTGAAGCGAAGTACAAGATTTCAGCCTAGCTTTGGAGTCACACAGACCTGGACTCAAATCCTCCATAGCTATGCAAGTGTCAACTGCGCTAAGTTTGAGTTTCCTTATTGGTGGACAGGTCAGTGAAGCACTTCATGGAACTGGGTATGAGGATTAGATGAGATAATTTTATAAAGCATCTGACACATAATTTTATATTTGTTGCTCAAATTTGTTGGCTATTCTGTTTGGGTTTTTTTTCCTTTCTTATTACTGCAAGTCTAGACTTCATTTCTCCCAAACTTTTCCCTACATACAAATACAAAGAAATAGAAAACCCATATGTCTAGTAGAGAGAAATAAAGCCAGTTCTCACGTGGGAGAACCAGAGCAGGAGAGGCAGCATACTACAGTAGCAAGTTCACTGTGCTAGAACTCGGAAGGCCAGTTAGAGACCGGTTTGGCTGGCTCTGAACAAGGCATATCCCTTTCTGGTCTCTTTGCAAAGTCAGGGGTTTAGCCTTTTGACTCTAAGGATCTAGTAATCTCAGAAAACTATTAAAAGTATTCTGTTTAATGGCAGCTGGAAAAGCCTGATTTCTATATGCCTACCCCTAATCCCCTGAGCCACCTCTCTACATCAATAACTGTAACAATCTCAGATGTACCAAAGCATAGAATCTGACATTGTCATTTAATATGGCATAGGGATCCCTTTCAGAGGACAGAGAACTGCTGGGGTGCATTGAATGGAGATTATAGCTTATATTCATTTGCCATTGGCTGCTGAACTCCCAGGTAATAAATATAGCACTGGGTGTAAGTGTGTGTTTTAAATAAGTCAAGAGAAATGAATGAGTTCTGCTATGTTTTGACAGGCAGGAAGCCAGAGATATGTTTTTTGTTTGTTTGTTTGTTTGTGTTTTAATATTAAGGAGTATGTGCTTGAAGGCATTGACAGAGAAGACTCCCGTGGAATGACCTAATTCAAAGATGTGTGGATCTCCTGGGGATGTAGGGTATCTGCTCAGGTATGCTTTCCTCTTTATCCTGTGTTTGGGTACTTTAACAGAAGGTTGGAAAAAAATACTGCAAGGAGGTGAGGAATTGGACAACTGTAATACTTGGGTTATGAGGAATCTCCTCTCTGGGTGGAAAGAGACCTTAAAGTAATGAAGTCCAAAATGTATGGACAGATTTAGAACAGGACACAGCATAACCAGATATGTGTCCCCAGAACATTATCAGGTGACAATGTGTAGAGTGAAATGGAGGGACAAGTGACAGAAAGGTGCCCACTTAATCTGCGGAACTGCAGTGAGCACTCTTGAATCAAGGGCTAAGAGGCCACTTGATGGTTATCACAACCTCTGAGCTTCAGTTTTCTCATGTATACTAATTCAGACCAAACTGACCTTGCAGAGTTATTGTCAAAACAAATGAGATAATGGACAGGTAAGTAGTTTTCAAATTGTTAGGCACTTGGACAAACATAAGAGAATACTACTATTACCACTACTATTGCCATTATTTTATTAAGTGAAATAAGTAATACTTATTTTTAAAGGATTTTCCTCTCGAAATGATACCGATGTGGTTGCGTAAGCCAATTTCATTTCAGTTGATGTTCCAATTACACGTACACTTTCTCTTGCTCTTCACATACTGGAGACAGAATCATCAGGGAATTTTATGGCCTATCACCTAGATATGCCATAATGACATTACAGTTGACAATATTAGCCACAGGTCAAATCACCTCGGCTTGATACAATGTATGCTAGGACTTAATTCCCATGATAATCCCCAACAACCTCTTATGATGACTCTGAGTAACTTCCTTTGGTGAGAACAAAAGAGCACTCTGGGAATGCAAATTTTCTTGCTTGGATTATCTTTAACAGAATCATCATTAATTGTCTCACCTATTCCCTTTATAAACTCCAGTGCTTTGACTCCCAGGGCCAGATCTGTCTAAAACACAGATCTGATAATGCCACTCTCTTGCTCAAGAATATTCAGTGCTTCTCCTTGCCTTACAGGATTAAGGGCAAATTCTCCAACAGGATATCTAAGATCTTCAACAGTACTGCCTCAGCTCACCTCTTTAAAGTCTGATCTTCAATGACTCCATTGCATATATACTATCTCCCAGTAAAACTAGACTCTCCCTACACAAGGCACAGGCTGCCTTCTTTCACTTTATGTTTTCATCCTGTTCCCTTTATTTGAGGTATCACCAATGGCTTTTAACTGTGTCAGTTTAAACTGGAATTATGTTTTCCAGAATTCCCTTTTCTGTATGGTTCCCACTTAGGACTGCCCACAGGGAAATCCGCATGAGAGTTGGATGGGATAAGTGAAGCAGTAGCCATTGCTTTGGGAAGGTCCTTCCAGTCACCTGGGTATTACATAGCTCACACACATTACTGCTGATCTGGAGGCTCACCTCCTAGATGGGGGCAGCAGCTACACCCATATTCCTTTAGCTCCCTTCAACTGCTCCAAGTCCCAGGCCAGGCAGGTATGAAGCTCCACGGCCAAGTGCATCAGCTCCCGCTGCAGGCCACATACATTGAAAAGTTAGATACAGTGAGAGGCAGTTAAGTGTTGAGGTTTACCCTCATGGATTCCAGGTTACTCTCCTCTGCTTCACATCCAGTTTTTCTTCCTGACTGCCTGCCTACCACAAGCAGAAGAAACAGTCTTCCACAGATTTCTTTACCCGCAGCCTCTTAGAGTCCTCGGTTAGTGACTTGTATCTGATCTCTTAATTGTCCCCTTTTGGGGCTTTACTTGCTCCTCAAAAGCTTCTCCCACAATGCTAGATCTAATCTCTATGATAAATTCCATATTCCATTTTTTTAATCCATATCATTTCTGCTCTTCTAGTCAGACTCTAACTCATATACCACTCATCCTCACCAATCTCTCTCCGTGCAAAACCTGTCCATAACTTCAACTCATTTAAATATCACTTCCTCAAAAAACCCCTTCCTGAGTGACACAGTTGTCTCTTCCTTTGAAACACCAGAATGTTTTACCGTAAATATTCTCAAAGTTATGACATATATTCTTACACTATTCCCAATATTAAATAAGTTGTACTATAAACCCCTATGTATATCTTATCTTTCATAATGACATAAATTTTTATTCTTCAGGGGTTGTGTTTGTGTGATTGTATTTTTATCTCCATATCTCACCAGCACTTTGCCTACAGGAGATTCTCAGAAAATGCTTATTGTCCACAAGAGTAAATGAATTATAATGAATTATCCATGCCACTACTCTCTTTTTAATAATACAGGTAACTGAAAACCAATGCCACTATGTAGGTATGCATGGTACAGCCCCATTTATAGGAAATTATTTCTATACTCACTTTACCTTCTATTCCCTTCCCTCAAAACAAACAAACAAAAAAAGAGCTTCTCTAGTCCAAATTCAACACTGTTTATTCTTATCACACACATAGTTCTAACAAAACTCATTAGCCTCATCAACAGTAAATCAGAAACAGTTAATTGAATGGGGAATGGAGAGAATACTGCTGGTGTAAGACATGCTGAAAGCAATGAGAAATGGCAGACAAGGAAAGAGAGAAAGGACTGAAAATTTATGAAAATCAGATTACACAAATTTAAAACTATACCAGTCTGGAGCATTTTAGTATATGGGTAAATGATCTCACTTTGGTAAATTCTAAAAGAATTATAGTCCACTCCAATAAACTGTCCTGAATCACCAAGGTTAAGTAGTGCCACATATTTTAGAATAATCTCCTTTTAAAATTATTTTTAAAATAAAAATTCATAATGTTACATACTGAAATTTTACCTTTTAAAAAAATTTAACAGAAGCTCTCATTCTCAGAAAAAAAACAGATTTTTAAAAATTTTGTCATGTATTCATTCAATAAATATGCAATGTCAGCTATAACTCAGGCACCGGGCTCCTGTGTGTGTGTGTGTGTGTGTGTGTGTGTGTGTGTGTGTAGTGTGGGGACCTTTTCTTTTAAAGAAATCATCAAACTTGGGAGATGTGGGGAGATAAAAGTAAAACATTTTAATTACCCCATAAATAAAGAAAAGGTCATCGCAAATCAGCACCACGTTAGTTTCTTACAAAGAAGCAAACACATGCAACCAAAAAATTGGACTCAGTTCACTGTTACTAGCTTCTTCTAGGGTAAAATAAACCGTCAACTAGATTGAAGCTTCTTGCCTTCCCCACACAACCTTTGCCTTATTTCTCTGTCAAACATCTCTTCACTTCAGGGAAGTTCCCTGGAGACCCCAAAGGTGTTGCAACCCTGCACAATTTGCTTTGGAAGAAAAATGTGGTGAAACGCTGGTAAGAAACATTGATTTTATCATCATAGCCCCTCAATACATACATTAAGGCAACTATGGTACTTTTTAATTTTTAGTTTACAACTGAAATTTAAAATCCATACAGAGTTGCAATAAGGATTGAGTGAGATAATGAAAATAAAGTACTCAACACCATGCCGGGCACACATGAAACACTGGATCAATATTAGTGATTATGATTAGCAAGAGGTCTTAAACTTTAGCAAGCTCTGTAAATTCACCTCATTAAGTGTTCTACTGTTTTTGAGTCTTCTGCTGTTTTCTCTTTGTCACTCAGAATGCTCTGGGGCTATCACTGGAGTGAAAAAACTGCCTGCAGTTATGTCGGATATTTGGAAGACAGAGACAGGGCTGTTCTATAGCATCTTTACTCCCACGTAGATCTGTAGGATCGGCCCTTCAACCTACAGGAATGCCCTGCTGATGTCAAGGTGCCAGAATGGGTCCTGCAACAAAATTAACATCACTGATTATATGATTGGATCTTTGGTCGTTTAATTTTTTAAGTTAATAAAACAAGCAAAACTGAAAAATTGCCTGAATATGTAAAGGTAAGTGAGTTCTTAGGGAGGTTATCTTAGTTCAAAAAATAATTTTAAAAAAACAGCTCATATAGACTGAGCACTAATTACGTTACAGGCAATGTGCTAAGAACTTTATATACATGCTTAATCCTAACAACAGTTCTATCCTGTGCCAACGACACAGATGAGGAAAAAGGTTTAAAGATGTTGAGTGATTTTATCACATCCTAGAGATAACAAGTAGCATTTCCCTACCCAGGTTGTCTCAGTCTAAAACCCATGTTTTACCACTATGGACTCATGAAGTGATATATTTTGAAAGACTAGGTCACACGTTCAACCCCTGATTCGGTACATTTATTGAACAATTCTGTGTATGTATTCTCTTCTGTAAAATGGTAATTATATTAGTACCTGCTTTATAGTTATCTCAGGTTTCAATAAGCTAATATTTATAAATCTTTTTAAGATGGTAGGCACATATTATCAAGCTGCTTTTAGCTCATATTAAGATGTATGTATGAGACTACATATCCAGCGGTCCCCAACTATGGACGGTGCTCCTATGAGAATCTAATGCCTGACTCTCTGAGGTGAAGCTGAGGCGGTGATGTTAGCACTGGGGAGCGACTGCAAATACAAATGAAGCTTCACTTGACAGCCCACAGCTCACCTCCTGCTGTCCAGCCCGGTTCCTAACAGGCCCTAGATTGGTACTGGACTGCAGGTCGGGGGTTGGGGACTCCTGATATATGTATGCATCAATAGAGATTTCATGGAGGAGTTCTACTTCTTGAAGAGTTAAGGCACTGGTTAGACTTATAGAGCCAGAAAGAAGATAGTGATCTCATCTGGAATTAAATTTGCCTTTCACATGCTCACTCTTCAGTATAGCAGATTTCAGAAAGTGATACCCAAAATCATATAAGGAAATAGCTTTAGGTCCAATATTTTGGGGAACTGATTACATAAAACACCTACATAAAAGCTGTAAAATTTCCAGCTGAATTGAATTGAGCAACAGTGAGCGCATATATTTCCTTCCATTATTTAGTGCATTTGGAAATGAGAATGATATCATTTGAGCAAGGCAAAGAACGTGGTTTTACCTACTTTACTTGTATTTGTTGAGACAGTCTAATGAGAAAGAAAGTCTATGAATGAAACAACAATGAAATTGAATTGTCTTTTTTGACTGTTCTCAGGAGCATATATGATCAGAGTGATTTACTGCCTCATCTTATAAATAAATTCTTCTATTTTTCCTTCACCCATTGTTTGAGGCTCCAAATTTTTCAAACATGGTCACAATCTTCTTCAGTCCTTCTAGTGACTTCCTGCTGTTTTTTTGCATAAAGTCCAAACTCCTAACCAAGGTCTGCAAGGCCAGTCTGATCTAGCCCTCTGCGTAACTTAGGAACTTATTTCCAGCCCTTTTCTCCCTCTCGCCTGGCTCCTGACACCTCAGCCATGACCTCAGACTTACCCTGGTGCCTTCTCAGGCAAAAGTCACCTTTCCAGACATACCATCCCCAACTACCCTATTTAAGACTGTCCTTCCCCTACATCCTTCGTACCTCGTTGTTATTGTTTTAGTCTCAGCCCCTTATTTCTTATTCTGAAATCATTTGTATTTCCCATTTACTTGTCTGTTATCTGCTTACTCATATTTTTCTTTTGTCCTCTTTCTCAAACTATCCTTACAGCAAGGCTAACAGAAAGGAATCACTTCAATACCTCTGTTTCCCAAGACAATTTTGGAAAACCTCTAAATATAAATATACATAGACATGCACACACATACATATACATTTTTATTTTAATAGTCTAAATATATTTTCAAGATTCTAAATACATATGCACATACATATATGTATATATGTGTAACTATATAAACACATTTCATTTCAATATTGTGTGTGTGTGTGTGTGTGTCTGTGTGTGTGTGTGTGTGTGTGTGTGTGTGTATAAAATTTGTTTTCTTGTCCAGTTCCATCTACTTCATTCTACTCCTTGGGAACATCTTTCTATACATTTATTTATTCATCATTTACTCATGATTAGGCAGCTGCTATTTACTAGGCACTATTCTAGGCACCTGGGACACAGTGGTGAACGAAACAAAGGTCTCTGCCATTGTAAATTTTACATTCTTGTGGGACGAACCAACCAATAAACAATAGGCAGGCTAAATAAGTTAAATAATATACGAAATCTAATAAGGTGACAACTGCTATGGAAAAAAGAAAACGTAGACAGGGAAAGTGAGATCAGGAATAGCAGGGGTAAAGATAAGAAGTAGGATGCAGGGCAATTTTATATAAAGCAATCCAAACAGCCTACACTAGAAGATACTGAGCAAAAGCTTCGAGGAGATGAAGGGGTTAGTTGCGTATTTATCAAGGAGATTGGGACAAAGAGGAAGAAGAGTGCATCATAGAAGGCCTTGAAAGGTATTTTAAAGAAGGTTTATGCATGGAGTGAAATAATGTGTGGTTAGTTGTGCCTGCCACTGTTCTGGGCACTTCATGTGTACTAACTTATTTAGTTCTCCCAGCAACCCAATGAGTAATGCATCCTGTTTATCTCATTTTACACAGACAAGTTAAATAACTTGTCCGAAATGACACAGGTGGAGAGCTTGAATTTGAACCTATGGAAAAAGACTCTAGACCACCTATAACACACCACCCCTCAGTACAGAAAATTTTAATCCAGTGATTTTCATATATCAGTGCGTAGGTCCTAGATACCTGCCTCTTTAACAAACTATCCATATGATTCAGATATAGATGGTCCATGCACCACAATTTATCACTGATCTAATTCCTCCCCCACATGAAAGCTTTCCAGATATTTTAAGATAAATATCACTTTCACTCCCTATCCTTACCATCCACATTGTTTGCCAAACTGGAAAAGATTTCTTTAGACCAGCTGAGGCATCTACTCCATATACTCCCTCTCTCCACCTGAGTTGCATCAAATGAGTGCTGAATGAAGAGGCAAGAATGAATATTTACTGTGTGCCTTTTAGGTGTCAGGTATTAAATGCTAGGGACTTAATATATTTTATCTCACTTTAACCCCTCTAAGATACAGATAGAGACAGAGATAGATCTAGACCTAGATATAGAGATATAGATACAGATATAGATATACATATAGATGTAAAGATATAAATGCCTATCTGTTCAAGAGGTAGCTAGAGCATACTTATTACCATTTCACAGGTGAGGAAACTAAGTCTGGACCAGCTAAACAAGCTGTATCTAGGATTCAAATACATCTCTGACTACAAAGCCAGCCAACTCTTCGCTACCCATTCAATTCATTCAATCCCCAACCCCCACCCTTATTTCACTCTGTAATTGAAAAACTGAAGTCTAATATTCCAGAAGAGTGCTATTCAGTGTGTATTAAAATTACTCTCAATTATCCATATCATTTCTATAAGTTGAAAGAACTTCTGTATTTATTTCAATAAGAGCCAAGCTTCTTCTGTAGGCACTAAATTAGCTCAAAAGAAGAAAACAGAACATATGCAGTCTTAATGCTAAAATTGAAATGAAAGCCAAATATTTTACCCCTTTATTTATTTTTAAAAGATTATGGTGATTAACTGTGATAGAGCTTGCTTAATATTAAAATGCTCTCTTTTCATTTTCCAAACAATAAATGTCAGTGTGCCTTACTCAGCCTTCTATTTTCTCTCACCAACCTAAACCTAGGTCCCAAGAGGGCACAATTTGTAGGTCATGGGAATGTGGCAGACTCACATCCTTAAGGACAGGAGAGGTGTCTTTATGGATCTGACTCCTAGTGCAGTGCTCAGTTGTGATTCTCCCTGAGGCCAAGGAAGATGCTGGTTACCTTGGATTTATGACACTACACACACCATGATGTGCAGATGCGTCTGTGGAAAGAAGAGTATAGCTCTACTCTTAGGTTTTCATGACATCTCTTTAAGTCATTATTCTACAGGCACAGATTCATAGAACACTGTCTCGTAGAGAGCACCTTTTTCAAATTCTTCATTTTATAGGTGAGAAAGAGGACTCTTAGAGACAGAATGCAACTAATCCAATACCAGGGCTGATGGATTAAATGGCTGAATCAGAAAGGTAGAGTCCAAGTCCCAGCTCTACTGTTTACTGGCTGTGTGGCCAGAGCAATTATTAAGCCTCTCAGATTCAGGATGTAAAATGTTATTGCCAACATTTGCCTTCATTACCTCAGAGTTATTGCAGAAAAAAAAATATATATATATATGTGTATATATATATATATTATATAATTCATATGTTCATGTGTGTACATAATAACAAGCATTTCGAGGGTTTAATGTTCTATAGACACAAAAATAAAAACTGTTTTTGCTTGAACGTAGGTTTTCTACTTTCTAATCAAATATTGATTTGGGCATGAAGCTGAATATCATTGCCGTTGTTAATCATAATAAAATTTAAAATCCTCATGCACCAGGCTCTTAACAAATGTTACGGCATATGATCAACACCTACCAAAAGCATGATAAAATGAGCTTTATTATCCCCTTTTCACAGAGGGTGAAAATAAAGCAGAGATAGACCAATTAACTTGTTCAAAGTCAAACCAGGGGAGTTTGTTCTGATGCCAAAGCCCATGATGTTACACGGTCATGGTTTTAAGTCATCATAGCATCTAAACATAACTGGCTTAAGAAACTGTAATCTATGAAAAGAACATTTTCAGGTTTCAGAGGTTATAAAATGACTGGTCCTCTTTTTTGTTGCCTTTAGCACTGATTGGGAAAGAAGGAAGTCAGTGTAATAATAAGGGCTTATGGGCTAGACATGCAGAAACCATAGGCATCTCTTGGATATGAACTAGACATAAAAGGTCACCTGTCCTTATGTCCAATTGTATGTTAAATAATAGCTGGACTGATGTGAATTCTTCAGTGCCTTTAGAAATCTTGAAATCAAAGCTCGTTGTAGCTTCCTACTTCCCTGAAAACTTCCTACTTTCTTACAGGTAATTTATTGATGACAATTGACACTGGTCTTGCTGTCAATATATACAAGTATGTACTTCAGTGTCATTCTTCACTGTGTTTGCTGCAAATCTCCCTTTATAATTAAGATAGCAATGTCTTTTTCTACCACTGAACCAGTGATGTTCAACCTTGATAGTCTGACTCCTTATCATTTGTCTGATTTTGTGACCACAAAATTAAAGGAAATTGAAGTTACATTATTAGTCTATAGAGATAGGTTTCGAGATAATTAATGATATGAAAAAAGTATGAGAAAACTGGAAAGCTAATACTGGGCCTACCTGACGTAATATGAATCAATTATCCATTCAAACCTGTACCTTTTATGTACCAGGCACTGTGCTGGGCATGGGGAAGGATAAATCATGCCTTCAGTTGCTTAAGTGCTAATCAGGGACTTGGGGAAGAACACAAAGGGACAAATCACTGGCCCACAGTGAATAAAAATTACAATAGAGATAGACGATGTTATAAGGTCCCAAGGACTGGGAAGAATCAAGGAAGGATTTGAAGAACACATTAGAGAATAAAAGAGAGGCAAAGGAGAGAGCAGCTGAGTGGTGTGATGTGAGGATACAGGAGAGGACATTTATAAATCTAGTTATATAAGTCCTCACATTTTATGGTGTTGTGTCTAGTAAGTTGTGCCTGGTATAGTAGACCAAAAGGCTTTGTGCTCAGGCACACACTGGTTCTATTTCTTACTAATTGGATAACCTTGGGCAAGTCTGTAAGTCTGTCTGAGCCTCAGTGTTCTTTCATCTATACAAGGCAGACTATATATATATATACCATATATATATATAGAGAGAGAGAGAGAGAGAGAGAGTGTTACTATGCTTAAATGAAATGTCAGAGCACGTGCACCAGTGGATGCTGATTTCCTCACTCTCCTTTTTTTGACTGGAGAAACAGATATCTTGGCATAAAACAATAAGGATGTTTTCTCTTTATTCCTCTTTCCCCTTTTAGTCTTGACTTTTACAAAGATATGGTAATAGTATGTCAGAGTTGAAATGAATCTTAAAGATAAAAAAAAAATGTATCATAGCAGAAGACTCTTAGACATCATCCAGTCCAGCTCCCTCACATTTTAGGTCCAAAAATAAGGAGACTTCACAGTCTCAGGCAAGGTAATACCAGGATCACAATGGCAGGATGGGGATGGGGCAGGTCGTCAGTCCTCATCCAGGTTCTCGATTCTAGGTCAGAGGTCTTCCTACCTCTAAAATGAAATGCACGGGTGAGTCTCAACATTGGTACTTGCTTTGTGCTCTGTGACACACTAAGTCTCAGCTCTCTCAAAAAATATACAGGATTATTGTAAGGAATGAATGAGATGATATACGTAAAACCCTCAGTTCAAACTGTGAGGGAGTTCGGGAAAGGGTAGCTATTAAACTTTGATTTTCACAGTTTAACAGACTAATAAATTGAAGGAGCTGATAGCAGAAGAAAGAATTCGTGTTTATTAAATGCTTCCTATGAATAAAGTGCTGAGATGGAGACTCAAGCCTCTAAGTAAGCATCAGTGTTATTGTGTCCTGGCTAAGGAGACTGGGGCTCATCTGAACACAATACCTTGACTCAGATACCAGCTAAAGTCTAAAACTCCACACTACCACAGCTGCTAGAGATAGAATAAACTCAGGCTAGAAGAAGATCTCCTAATTACTCCATCAATGTAAACCACGCATTCTCGTTTTCAAAAAAGAAAAAAAACCAACAACAGTAACTAACCTGAATTAATCCCTAGAAATATCAGATACCAAAGGTTCTATAACCTTCCTGTTCATTGGGGTTTTTATTTCTCCCACAGAACAATTTCCAAAATGGGCAAAGAGCACAGTAGGTGGCTCTCTTTAATATTTCACGGACAAAGCAAGAGTGACTCACCAGATCCTACATCTGTGTCACCAGCAAAAGCCTCAGAAAGTTGAGCAACAAATGAAACTGTGTTATATTGGAGATAACCTTAATTTATTTATTTGTGCCTTCTCCTCTGACTTCCTTCAGCCACATTCTGCTTTTCTAACTTTGTCAGGTAAGATGATGTTGCCTACCTTTTAGCAAAGGCAAACATATGTTACCAAATGCCAATAGCAAGGAGCAAAACGTTTTTCCCAAAATTGCATTTGCAAGCTTGTATGCTTGCTGCAAAGCAGAGAAACCTGATGGCCTGTAGGGAGTCAATGGATAAATGGCCCCATTGCCTGGGCCAGAAACAGATCTGTTCATTTTCCTACATAAGCCTGCAGCCATCAGTTTCCATAGGGAGGATGGGAATTCCAGACCAGTGATCAGTGCTGCCAGCAAGCAGTGGTCTTTTCTGAAAATGCTGTCTCTTGCATACCGCTCTCTATATTCCTACCTTTACCCATAGAATTAACAAAAGAAGTGAAAAATGCTATGGTTACTCATGACATTTGCTTCTCAATCTTTTTTACTACCCTATGAATTAGTATGAGGATGGTAGAGGAAAGAAATTACTCAAAACAAGAAGAAAGATGTGACATAATTCTGAACTTTACATCTTCATAGTACCCTATCTCCTAGGAATTGAAGGTGTATTACATCAAACACAGGAGAATAGGAAGGCTGCCTTAGAGATTGTGGCTTTGAAACTTCCTCTCTGGAGAGTTAACCCTGCTAAACTCGACAGACCATGTTCAAGGATTGTTCGCTTAGCAAGGAAATATCCTCTTTGGGACAGAAAGGCTACCCTGCAATCGCCAGCCAAATAAGGACAACCTAACAAATGAAGTAAATTGCTAAAGATTTCATGGAGGGACGACAGGGTGTGACAAGAAAAGCCTTTAACTAGAAATCAAAATGTGTGAACTGTATTCCCAGAGCTGAAGTTTAATAACCACGTGACCCTTGGCAACCTCGCACTTCTCTGAATCTCATTCAATTTCCTTCTCAAAATTGAGACCAGTTAAGAAGAGATATCATTTAATGAGCACCTACTCATTATTCCATTTGATTTAATCCTCACACAAACCCTTGGAGGTCAGCCTTCATTTTTCCATTCTAGAACTGGATAAAGTAGATGCTCTAAATGGTGAAAGAAATTGCTCAGTATTACCTAGCTACAAGGGAATTAGAACTGAAATTGGAATTTGACCACAAAACCTGGGCTGCTTCCACTATCAATATGCCTGCCATGGCCTTCCTTCTCTCAGGACTATTGCAAGCAATAAGGAAGATAATATATATGGAACACACTTTGGAAATGTTAAACACATGTATGATTTTGTAACAAATAATCTGGATAAGGAGGAAAGGTATAACTGAGTATCCTTTCTTTACAGAACCATAACCAAAAGGAATTAGCTTACAATCTCCCTTCCATCTCCTTGTTCTGACCTTACTTTGAACATTTTTCTTTTCCCCACAAGTCCCCGGTCTCTCAGGCACGCGTTCAGATGTATCCTGGCCAGCTCATCACAATGCATGCACACGGAACAGGCTGATGGAAGCAAGTGATCCCATTCTCTGCAAATGCTTGGTGTGGGAGGTACCTATAAAGGGGCATCACCAAGCTCTTCCCTTCCTTCAGTATTTATTACACTCCCTCCCATGCACTCATCAATGCCACATGCAAATGCAAGGGACTGTGAAGCAGACAGCCAACTATAAATTCTGGATGCTCGATTCAGGGACTTATGACATAGCCAAGAAGTAACAGTAAATAATTATAGTGAGTCGATCAGAATAAAATCAATTGCCATGAGCAGGGTGAGGATATACGAGGGATGCTATTTCATTTCAAAATGTAATAAAGGAAGATGAGTGTCAGCATGTGTGGGTGTTTCAATAAGGTAAGTTTTCGTCCAGAAGGGGGTTGATTTAGCAGCATCACTAAATAATCTAAAAGGAAGGCATGAGAATTTGTTGTTGTTTTCCTATAATAACAGGAAATATAAAGTTGCTTGTTTAAGACAGCGGGAATAAAAGGCTTACAACAGTCTGCAGCACGGATGGAACTTTCAGTGTCTCCTCTTGTCTTCCTAACTCTCATCGAATTCAAGACTCCTTTGCCAATAAAGGATACCTCAGATCAGAGCTTCATGGACCTAAAAGCTAGTAAGGATTGGCATCACTAAGAAACATTAATTTTATATTCCAAGTCAAGCGTTCACAATTAAAGTCATGTACACAGCATTCAGAAAACACTATTAGAGAGCTCTTCAAACTCCAAAGAAAAAAACACCACAACATCCCAGATTAAAAAAAAAAAAAAAATGTCACTATAAGGTTATATGAAATCACCTTTCTGAAAACCCATTGTCTCCAGGGTACTAATATAACAATATTTATAATAGTTGCCACTGATTTCAACCTGACCGGGTGCCAGGCCAGGCACTGTGCTAAACATGTTATTTGAATCATCCCACTTCATCCTCCTAACTACCCTAAGGCTTCATTGTCAGTATTATAATCACCATTTCGTAACGGGGGGCGGGAGGGAGGGGGAAAGAGGCATATCAAAAAGACCAGATAACTTGCCCAAGTTCAGACTGCTAAAACGCTGCAGAGCTTAAGTCAAAACCAGGTAAATCTCCTCGTCGCCGGTTGTTAACCGGAGGATCCGTAGAGCTGAGTAGCAGAAACGCTTTGAGAGGCGCTGTGGTTCACAATTTCGCCAGGGGGTGGAGGAAAGACAAGCTGGAGACAGACTCTTAAAGGAAACGGCAGAAGTTTGCTTTTTATGTTTGTGATTTTTCTGTTTAACTCGGTTTCCTTGTTCTCTCCAACTACTTAAAAGTGAGAAGAGCTGTGGCTCCACGGAGGCAGCTCTTCCTAAATAAGCGGCATCGTATACCCCACAGGACCACCAGCTCCGCTTCCTCCCAGGGCTGAGAGAGAACTGCGAGAACCATACAAAGTCACTGGCGCCCAGGCATCCCTCACCTCTCCACCGAGTCCACCAAGAACTTCACAGACACCCTCTGAAAGGGCAGGCATCTTTCTGAGAAAGCAGGTCAGGGGAGGAGGGAGCGAAGCTGTAAGCAGCCTTTACCCAGGCTGTTAAAGATCCAAGCTAGAAACGACGTGATACAGTCTGGGACACACTGCCCTCTTCTATCCGCACCGCTCACAGCAGCGGTCTGGAGAAACCAAGGCGAAGGTATACCAGGGAAGAGCCCTTAAAGGGCTGGAAGTGGGGTGCAGCAACGAGCAGCCGTCCCACAACTGCATTACTTAAATCTGTACAAAGCAAAGATGGGGCTCTGGACAGTGGGTTCGAGTCTTGGCTACAGCACTAACTAGCTGTGCGATCTATCTCAGCTTCTGCCTTGCTCTGTGCCTCAGTTTGGCCTTCTGGAAAAGAAAAAAAAAAAAAAAGGCTAAAGGCGATGATTTGTACGAATACTTCCACCTCGAGACCCTGTGAGTCGGTGATTCCTCCAAACCCTCATTAACAGCGAGAGACTCACCTTTCTTGGGAGGCAGAGAGGGAGCAGCGAAAGGGGCAAGAATGGACGCAGGGTCGCCCGGCACCGCTTCTTCCCCTGCGTCTGGCCGAAGCAGAGTCCGGGGAACCCTGATCCGGCCAGTCTTCCCACAATGAACCTCTTACTTTCCGCCGCACTTTCTTTTTTCCCCCTTTGGGGCTCCTCCTCCGCCGTGGCGCGATTGGCCGCCGCTGCGCGGCCCTGGCTCCACCCGCCGCCTGGGCACGCCAGACACCCGCGCTCCCGGCTTCCCGGAGCTGCGACCGCGGGGCGTCACCGAGGGCCGCCCAGCCAGCGGCGGGGAGGAGCCGCGCGGGGCGGTACTGCGGGGGACGGGAGGTTGCGCTCGGCCTTGTCTGCTTTGGCGCTCTGCCACCGCCTCGACTAGAGCGCGCAAGGAAAGAAGAGGATTGGTCCTGCACCTTGGCACGCTGCCAGGCGCTCTGGGAAGCTACGCCTCGAACTATACACAGAGACACACAGGAGCGCTCACTGCGAAATTGTAGTCTCACAGGTGAAATAGATGCTACCCTGCCTTTTCTTCCCGGCTCTGTGTATTTAGTTATCCCGCTGCATCAAGGCTATATATCAATTCATTCTACAGAATTTGTGCGCCCACTATGTGCCAAACACAGAGAGCGGCAGGAAGTAAGACTCCACCTAGGTGGTTCGGAGCTCCTTCTCTGCTACAAGTGACAGTCGTGGGAATGAACAACTGGTCATAATAGCAGGGCTGAATCAGTGCCTAGCACAGTGCCTGGCACAAAATGAACACTCTACATATGTATTGAATGAGAGCAGGAACGAACAAACAATCGAAATAATGTAGAACGAAATAATCTCAAAAGAATTTCCCTTTTATTCGTTCCCATTCCTCCAGGTTTTTACAAGAGCCCTCAATTGCCCTCTGCCATTCTAGATGAAAGTCTGTATAATCATCCTGAGAAATGTTATAATGGCTTTCATTAAGTCAAATTCTTTGTTCAAGAATCTTCTGTTGTTTCCTGTTGGTAGTGGATCACATGTCTTCCTGACTGGCAAGACCCTTCATCACCTGTCCCCATTTCTGAAGCTCTCGAACAAAGGCAATCTACCAAGTCGACTTGCCTCTTCATACAGGCCTTGCCCACCACCACCTCCTTGATTTTTCTTCTGCTCTTAGAGAAAGTAAATAAAGAGGAGTAAAAGACTTGAAAGAAGAAAAGAGCCTGGGCGAACTAGCAGGTGGCAGTTAAGTACTGACAGCAATGTAAACTTCAGACACTGCCCCTACCCTCAAAGAGCTTAACACCCCAAGGCAAAATAACAGCATAATCAAAGCTGTAGAAATAAATGCTCATGTTATTTCATTTACTGATAGCATTTATGAAAAGTAATCCCAAGAGATTATCTGTCTTTGGATATCTGGCACATAGTCCATGCTCACAACATTGTTACTGAACCCAAAAGGAAATCCAAAAGAATTTTAAAAGTTACTTGTGTAAAGCAAAAATAAAATTGATCTCTGATTTATTAGTCATTCAATAAACATATTCAGGGCATCTTTTTTTCTTACATGCAACACCAAGCATTTATATAATATGTGCTTACAATGTAGCAGGCACTTTGCACATATCAGCTCATTTAATTCTTACAATAATCTATAAGGTACTGTTATTATCTCCAATTTATAGATGAGATATAGAGAAGTAGTATCTTACCCAAGGTCACGAGTTTACAAGTGGAGAATACAAAATGAGAACTGAGACTGTCAATCTTGTTGCTCTTTACCACTTCACTACGATCTCATGTGCTTCCTAGAAGTCATTCTGTGCCAGGTACATGCTGGTGATTCAGAATTGAACCAGATATAGTCCCATCCTTTGAGGGGGTACTCATAGCTTAACATAGATGATACACATAGAGACAAATGATCATAGTATTATATATCGTAATTTGAAGACAACATAAATGGTTGAGAATAAAAATTATTAGATAACCAAGCTGCATATTCACATAATAAAATATTTTCTGTCAAAATTAACACATTATAAAAATATGTCTACAAAGAGAAAAGCTTAAAATATAATTAATAAGACTAGGTAAAAGTTATGGAAACATATGGACAGTAATTGAAAGGAATGCGTAAAATGTTTAAAATGTTAATGTGTTAGGATTATGGAAGTATAGACATACTTTTTCCTTTTTAAATTTGCTTGATGTCAAAATGTTATTGTAACAATTAAGAAAAATGTTTTAAAAGTTACATACTAGGCATTCAATGAAAAATTGTCACCTAAATGAATGAAGTAATAAGGCTGCAAATTCACTGGAGTCAGTGCTTAACAGTGTGGTGTTGGGTGTATAGGAGCTGCTCAATAAAATATTTTGCAATTGATTGAAGTATTTAGGAAACCATTATTACTTTCTTCTTCTCTCCGCTATTATCCTCCATATCTTTTCTTCGTGTTATCTTTAATCATTTTGCCATAGCTATTATAATGGGGCTTCAGAATTTTGCTAGTCCCTTGAAACAGATCTAATCAGACTTTTGTCCCTAACACTCCATAATCAAAGTATCTAAGGACCTACACTTTGCCAAATGTAATGGTCAATTCTTGGTCTTCATCTTGACCTATTAAAAGCTTTAGACACAGTTGATCGATTTTTCCTTAAAACTACCTTCTTTGACTCCTTGTTTGCCATCAAT
Source organism: Pteropus medius (assembly GCF_902729225.1). Classification (NCBI taxonomy): domain Eukaryota; kingdom Metazoa; phylum Chordata; class Mammalia; order Chiroptera; family Pteropodidae; genus Pteropus; species Pteropus medius. Next base: position 7,299,393 of record NW_024353517.1, on the reverse strand, counting down.
TGCATCTGCGGCTCCTTTCCAGATTACTTTGTTAGATACTTTACCTCTGTATGCTCTCTGAGAGTTAGAATGTCCCAGTGCTCAATCGTTGCTATGCTTATATTTTCTCCCTAGGGAATCTCATCCAGAGCCATAGCTTTGTCAAACATCCATATGATAATGACCTGCAAATTTAAATCTATAGTCCAAACCCCAGACTATGGCCTTCTTCATAGCTCTTCTTAGATGTTTCATACGCATTTCAAAGTTTACATATTCAAAACACTTTATATCTACCGTTCACCACACCACTGCCTCCCCCAGTTTTCCCAGCTTTTTAAGAAGCTACTTTTTTCCCAGTTGCTCAAGCCAAGAAGTTGGATTCATCATCAAGTCCTCTCTTTATCTCACAGCTCATATGCAATCCATCAATAGATCTTCTATTTACTCTACATTCAAAACACATCTCAAATATGACCACTATTTCTCTCTTCCACCATACGTCCCATAGTTTAGTCACTGTTCTCTCTCCCCTCACTGGTCTCCCTGCTTAATCTCTTGCCTTCAGAGTGATCCTTATAAATGGAAATCATTCAGGCACTTATATTATTCATCTCAGGAAAAAAATTTCAAATACTCATCATGAATTCAGATACTTTGTATAAGATTCTTTCTTTGCCACCAGCATTGAAAATTTTGTTTTATCTTTTATTCATTCATTTGTTCAAATAGGTGTTGAACATTTTGTCCTATACGGGTACCATGAGATATGCTGACATAGGCTAGTGGTTGAAGGCAAGGAACTTAGAGCCAGACTGCCTGGGTTCAAGTTCAAACTCATACTAACTATTGAAATTCAAATAGTTTGGATTCAAGTTCAAATTCTACAACATATTAATGTAAAACACTAAAGTTACTTAATTACTCTGTGCCTCACTTTCATCATCTGTAAAATAACAATAATAATATGTACATCATAAGGTTGCTGAAAGATTAAATGAGTTAATATAAGTGAAATATTTGGAACAGAGACTGGCACATATGAAATGCTATATAAATAATAATTATTGTTTTTGCTAGTAATAATATGTCATATTCTTCTGTCAAATGTTTGATGATTTCTCATTATGATTTGAAAAATGTCCAAAGTCCTCACCATGGCCTGCAAGACCCTACATGATCTGACATTGAATTACTTCTTTAAATGTCTTACTAATTGCTCTTCCCTGTTAGTCCAAGCATACAAACATGTCCCCGTGCAGGGCCTTTGCACTGATGTTTCCTCTGCTTGGAATGATCTTACCCCATCTCTTGCTCCCTCACCTCATTCGTGTCTTCACAGATGTCCCTGCCGAACTTTCACCTCATTGAAGTCTTTCCTGACAACCATATCGAAGACTGCTTATATTCTCTATCTTAATTATGTTACACTTTAATTTATTTGTTTATTGAATATCTCTTGCACTAGAATGTAAGCTCCGTGAGGGTAATATAACATTTCCCTAGCCAACAGCCAGTACCTTGCACTAGTACTCATGCAATAAACATTTGTTGAATTATGAAACTCTCATGGTTAAACTGAGGCCTAAAATGCAAATAACTAATTTCTTGCCTCACCTTTGATTTACATTTTTTGCAGGCCAGAATAATTGGAAGAGAAGTAAAACAATAAATAGCTTTCCCTGGGTAGGAACAGGGTAAAGAAGCATAGTACAGAGATATTCTACTTTAAGTTTGTAGAAGAAAGATGAAGAGCTGAACTGAGCCAAAAGCAAAACTGTGAAAAAGGAAAAAAGTAATTATGTCCCCTTCTATATCCTTTTATATTTATTTCTTTTATACTTCTCAGTCCTTTTTTCTTCCATCCCCATCCAACCACTGTAGCTCCTCTCTAGTACTAATCATGCCTTTCCCTACTCCCCCTGAAGTGCCCCATGCCTCCAAGTCATGTCTCCCTCTTCCTCTTTATTACCTATGTCCCTGATAAAAGTCTCTACCCTCTCAGTTTGGTTTGGCTAGGTGGAAGAAAACGAGCAGATAGAACAGTCATGTTAAGGTAGAGATCCTTAAGATCTCAGCCCTACCTTGTCAGAGGTACATGCTCATATGCCCAAACACTCATACTAACTATTGAAATTCAAATAGTTTGAAAAAGAAAATTTAGCTATGCAGTGGGAGACCTTCCTCATTCATATCCCTAGCAAACTATCCAACATGCAGCCTTGGAAGAAGAGAGGCAAAAGGAGAACTCCTGGATCCCATCCAGAACTCTGCTTGTGGGTTGAGGTGAGCCCCATGAATGGAGATTTCTCCCACATAGGGCATCAAAGATGAATACAGTCATGCATTAGTTAAAGCAATGAAAACAGATTGTATTCAGTAGCTACTGACAGTCAAGTGAAAGAGCTGAGCTCTATTCCAATTTGTATAGAAGAGATTTGGATATTTTAAATGGAAATTGAAGAAGAAGGGATTGTAGGGTCTCAAAAGAGTCATGAAGTGAAAAACTGCAAAGGGCTGGTCAATGTAAGTATGGTTGGGCCAGCTGTGTTGCTGCTTGGGAGTTAAGATTCTATTCTCTCACAGAGACTGGGAGACAAAGGCTCTATCCTTCTTAACAGTTAGATCTCAAAGGAATGGCTCTCAGGTCCTTGAGAAAGACGCCTCTGAGTTGCAAGAGGTACATAGTCACAATTGCAAGCACTTTTTAGTAAATTCTCTAAGAAAGGGAGGTCAGAGGCCTACCATCATATGTTGACTAGAACAAATAGTAAATTGTCCTGGCAGCCTTGAGCTTCCTTGGGCAAACACTTTAATGGAAGATTGAGGTCATCACAGGCAGCCTTATGCTTCTAGAAGCTGTGCTACAGTTTAGGCAAGTCTCTTAGAGCAGGAGTTTGGATGGAGCTGTTATGTGCCTAGAATTCTGCAGTTCTTACAGGTCAGTAGATTCTCCCACAGGATACCTGTACAGGGAGAATCAGCACCCCATTCTCCCAGTTGCTCCTCTTTCAACACTGGCTTCTCTCCCCTCAGAATGCTTGTCTTCATGGTGACGCTTCTATACCACAGTAGCATATCTAGATGTGTGACTGGGGTGATAGGCAAAGACATGTTTTCCAAAAGACAGCCTGAGTTTTCTTGGCCTGTGGCCTAAAGCTTCTGGAGACTGTTAGAAAAGACCTAATTTTCTTTCTTTGCCTTTTCTCCTTCCAAACAGAAGATTTGAAGCAAAGGTCAGGATTTTAATAAAGTCTTGGAAGATGGTTATTATGCAATGTTGACACTTCACTACAGCAGGAAATTTAAAGACAAGAACTTGCGTGCAAAAAAGGGAAACTTAACTTTATGCTTTTAACTTGGCTTTATGAGTAGTTAACAACACATTTACCAACTTCAGCCTCCAAAATCTTGTCTAAGTTGAAGGCATGCCCTTCATATAGATACCATCACCTATATTATCCTATAAGCCAAACCACTGCAATAAATCAGGGCTGACTCAATCTGAATTGGTCCCCATCTGGTGAATAACAGCCAGTCAGTGCCAGTTAAAATTATGCTAATATTTGCTCGTTCATACAGCAATATAAGAGGGCTGTGTCATTTAGCCTTTTTTTCTTTGTGGCAACAGGAAGGAAGGCCAAATGATCTCCTAGCAGTCAGGCACTTCTTATATTATTCATGTCAGGAAAAAAAAAATTCAAATAGACATCAGGGATTCAAATACTTTGTATAAAATTCTTTCTTTGTCACTATCATTGAAAATTTTGTTTTATTTTTTATTCATTCAAATAGGTGTTGAATCTATTGGTACCCTATATGGGTACCGTGAGATATGCTGACAGGATAGACATGGCTTTTTCATTATTGAAGGAGATGCAATAACATCTCCTCTTCAACAAACAACTATTATGTGGCATGCCCTTCAAACATGCATTATTTCTAAATTTCACAACAATCTTAAAAAGTAGACATAGCTTTCCCTGCTTTTAGTGGTGAAGAAATAGAATCAGAGAGGCTTACTTGGCTAAGGCCACACAGCTCGTTAATGTTGAACCCAACAGCAAACCCCACGTTTACCATTTCTAAAGGCCACAGTTTCTCATGCTACACTGAGGTCCATAATAAGTTCAAATAAAATACTTTTGGAGTACTGAGGATGGAAAATTTCTTCTGTAAGAGAGGATCAAGGAAAGAAACAGAGGGTGTCACTAGTAGAGACTGGAAGGAGAGGCAGAATTAAGATTGATGGTGACAAAGGGAAGGAATGAGACACTGCAGGACAAGAGAAGAGCATTCATTTATTCATCTAACTATTATTCAATAGATAAATAAAATAATGGCAACAAGATGTGGTAAGTGCTTTTGAAAAGAAAGTCCATTACTCCACATAAGGCCAGAGGAAGGTGTTTGCACATGGCACTGAGAGGGTGGGAAGGGGAACGAGGTGAATCCTCTGATTCTAGAAGAGAACATGCGGGAATAATGGGAGGAAAGGCTGGAACACTATATTTTAATCAGATATCGGAAGAAACAGAGGGAAATTTGCTGTTTAAATTACACATTAGAGAGCAAGAACTGGAACTTATTGACCTTTGTATCCCAGAACAGTGCTTGAGATGAAAAATGTTTGAACAAATGAATGAATTACTGACACCTATAGAGGGCCAGGTGCTCTCTAAGCCTGGTACTTTTTACAAATATTACATTATATTATCATCACAGCATCTATGAACTAGATATTTATTTTTCCTGTTTAAGAGACATGAAAAATTTTGAGGCTCAGGGAGGTAATACAGCTGGCCTAACATCACAGAGCTCAGAAGATATTAAGCTGGGTTTTAAGGTTTGACCCTAGAACTTATAATATTTCCTACTCTCTGCCCTGTTCTAAATGCCAGGCTAGGGCAGTTAGTTTTGTTACTATTTTTGTTATTATTTTAAATAAACGTTTTAGGGAAGGATAACATGTATACATTGAATTGCATTAATCTTATGTGTACAACATGATGAATTTTCACAAAGTAAGCACAACTACGTAACTAGTATCTAGATCAAGAAAATCATATTCCCACAGGTAGCAGAGTTTGACTTCGTACAGTAGTTAATATCTTCATTTCTGTTGGGGCAAACTGCACTCCTCTGTGGTTTTTATTCATGCACACACTGTGTATGGGAACTCATGAGCTATTGAGTCATACTCTGCCTGGAAAATGCATTAGTTGATATTTGATAACTTCTCTTTGGGGATCATGTGTGTCCCCTCAAGTCAGAGGTTACCTCAACTAAGCAACAGCACTAGAGGTATACCTTGGAATTATTGGACCTGGGCAAAAGAGGCTACGTCTGAATCCCAAGCAGCAAAAAGAAAAACAACAATGAGACTTCTGCATCTAATTTTTTAAATAATCTGTAATGAGCATGATGATTTATTGTATTTCTACAAATATAACCTATAAAAGTTAAAGTACTCAGAGAGTTAGCCCAGATATAGAAAAACCCTGAAAAAGATTAGCGTGGAGATGTCAGAGAGTAAAGAGGCAGAATGGTGCTCTTAACTGATTATAAGTCATCTGGGGTTCATTCTAGGTTTGGCTGCTTGTTCTCTGTATGATCTGGACACTGCCACTTCTGTTTTCTGATCTTCTGGTTCCCTACTTTTAAAATGGTCATCAACTTGCAGTATTGAACAATGGTCATTGTGCTCACCATGCATCTAAATCACTTATATAGTTTATTTTGTATTAATAATTAGAGGTAGCTAGTCCTCTCTGTTAATCTGTGGGTTGTAAGATTTGTGAGAGATTAATCATTTCACTCCAGAAGCGGTTCTAAAAATTGAAATTTGATATACAGAACAACTAGACTTGCTGATTCCTCAATTTGCTTCCAGGTCTACATTTCTAAGATCATATATCACTTCAAACATACCTATGTAAAAGTTCACAAATGGTCACTTAAACTGACTCCAAAAGAAACCACATTAAAAAACTATATATTTAAAATGGATTTATCTAAGATAATGACTCCACAATTTCTATCCCAAGAGATAATTACATTTAAAATGCATTTGGTAAAATTTGCATATTTTTAGTGGTTGACTATAACATGAAGTCCACAGGAAGAACAATTAAGAGATTATTTGACTGTGTACGCTAATTAACCTCAAATGATCTATAATGTAATTTTCTTGTTTAAGATCTGTTTTGTTATCTAGAAAGGTTATCACCTGAAGATAAAAATTAAAACAATTCAAAGATTTAAACAATTAGTAAATTTGTAAAATCCAATATTGTGTTCCACAGGAAATGTGCAGTAAACTTAAAAAAGATAAATTTCTAGTAAGAAAGCTATGACAACCATTCACATTCACATTCACACAATAGAATACAAGATGACTTCCAGCTGGGAAATAAGGGAAGGTTTTATGGAGATGATTTTTGAGATTAATCTTGAAAGATAGATAGAATTTCTCAAGAATAAAGGGCAGTAGGAGGCACTTAGGTAGTAGAAACAGCAGGAACAGAGGCATAGCAGCATGAACTTGCATAGAAAGAAGACAAGAAATAAACTGTAATATCTGTTCCTGGGAATAGGTAGAGATAAGGTGGAAAGGCTAGTTTGAGACTCATTTTGATAGGCCTGGCTCTGTTAGGGCATCATTTTCCGAAACCACGGGAAGCCCTTGAAAGGTGATGAGTAAAAAAGTGAGCTTCTCAAGGTCACACGGGTAATAAGAGATAGAGGAATTGGACTGGAATTCAGATTGTCTGATTTGAAGTCTACAGGTCTTTTCTACTGTCCCCAGCTACTGAAATGGGTTTGGTAGTGTCATGGGAGAATACTCATGCCAATTACACCACATTTATAGACCTGCAGACTTTTCTATGACAGCCTGAGTGTTTGGCAGTAGGATTCTTCAGAAGAGAAAAACAAGAATGGTATTTATAACAACTTTCCCCCTGGTGGCTTCGAAGCCTCCTCCAGGGTAGAGGGCACTGGTTATTTATCTCTGCAGAGCAGCAACATACAGTAGGTTGGCATTAGAAAGCACAGACGGATATTGCATTAGAAACTGCAGAGGGATTTTAAAATTGACTGAATGCAATTACTCAACTTGGAATTTGGCGAAGGTCTCAAGGTTTAATATCACAATTCACCCTGGATCCTTGTAAAGATCCCCCTGTGGTTAGAGATCTTAATTTTATTGTTCCAGTAAAATTCATGGGACAACATTTCTCAACCTTCTCCCACAAGCAGGATTCTTTACTTTATCTTCTTGGCCATGGTGCTTGTAATATGGCTTTGATTGCTATTGCTGAAACCAAGACACTTTCATTGCCCCTGACAGCTATTTTATTTATTGGTGCTATGTTTTCAAAAGATGCATTTCCATCCACCAATGTGTTCAGTTGGCCATGTAATAGCATAGACTTACATTTTGGTGACCACTCAGGAGAACAGCAGATTGTGTAAATTCACAGCTCTGCAAATCAATTGAGAGGTACCTTGAAAAAATTTGTACAGATTGACCTTGATTTTAAATATATATATATTAGAAAATATACAATCACAGGAAATGTATCAGAAAATGTAATCTAGTGACACATTTCAAAAGTCAGATTTAATTAATGATTATGTATACGCACATGTAACGTTTTGCAATGAAGACTAAATCATAAATAAAAAATATGTAGAGACAATATTGCAGAGTATTTGAAATGTCATGAGACAAATATGCAAAACCCAATAATTAAATAGACAAACATGTGATCAAACTATTAATAAATGAAAGAATGTAGTTATGCCAAAAACATACAGAACAGTTTCAACCTCACTGGTAATCAAAGAAATGAAAAGGTAGACAATAAGGAACATTTTTACATTTATTATTGTAAAGAAAAAAAACCCTTAAAACTAATTTTATTGATGAGATTTTGAGATTACTGGTATACTGCTACATTTTGGTGATGCTAAAATTAATAGACACAACTCTTTGAAAAAGTAATTTGGAAATTAAATTCAAGATTGTAAAAATGTTATATTCATCAAGCCAAAAATTTCAGTACTGAAAATTTATCTAAAGAAATAATTCAAACACAGAGGAAACTGTATCCACATAGAGATTCACTGCAAAATGCAATGGTAACTTGAAGTTAATATCCAGAATATATAAAGAATTCCTATAACTCAACAATAAAAAACAAATAACCTGACTAAAAAATGGGCAAAGGACTTGAATAGACATTTCTTCAAAGAAGATGTACAAATGACAAAAGGCCAATAAACATTAAAAGAGGTATAACATTGCTAATGATTGGGGAAATGCAAATTAAAACAATAATGTCATACCACCTCACACCCATTATGTTGGCAGCTATAAAAATGAAGCAAAACAAACAAACGAAAACCCAGAAAATGACAAATGTTGGTAAGGATGTGGAGAAATTGGAACCCTTGTGCACTTGGTGGACTGTAAAATGGTGCAGCCTCTTTATAAAACAGTATGATTCCTAAGAGAAATAAAGAATAAAAATAGAAGTACCACATGATTCAGCAATTTTACTTTTGGGGATATACACAATAGAAAGCAGGGGCTTGAAGAGATGTTTTTACACTCATGTTCATAACAGCATTGAAGTGGAAGTAACTCAAATGTCCCTCGACTAATGAATGAATAAACAAAATGTAGTATATACATAAATGAAATATTATTCAGCCTAAAAAAGGAAGAACATTCTAACGATGTAAATGAATCTTGAAGACATTTTGCTAAACGACATAAGCCACTTACAAAAAGACAAATACTGTGTAATTCTGCTTACATGAGATATGAAGAGTAGTCAAATTTAAAGAGACAATAAGTAGAATGATGGTTATTATCAGGGCTTAAGAGAAGAGGAAATTGGAAGTTATTATTTAATGGGTATAGAATTTCAGTTTTGCAGGAGAGAGAAGAGTTCTGGAGATTGGTTGCATAAGAATATGAATATACTTAACACAATCAAACTGTACACTTAAAAATGGTTAAGATGGAAAATTCTATGTTATGTATATTTTACCACAATTTAAAAGAAAACATGGAAAAGTGATTTTTTTTAGAAGCTAAGAAAGTGATTTAGTGAATTTTGAAAGGTCATAAGATAAAGTATGACACAGTCATTAGATATTAAAATTATAAATAGTATATAAATTCTTAGGATATTTACAATTTGAAAACACCTTAAGGAATATAGTCGATAATATTCTAATAATTACATATAGTGCCAGGTGGGTACTAGACTAACTGGGGGATTACTTCATAAATTACATAAATATGTAAACACTATGCTGTACACCTGATACTAGTATAAAATAATATTGAATGTCAACTGTAATTAAAAAATAAAAATTAATTAAAAAATTTGAAAACAGAATTAAAAGATCATTCATAGACATGCAATCAAATACAAAAACGAAAATAAGTGAAATGTTAAGATGGTAGGACTGTACGTATATAAACTTTGTGATGTTTTATTTGTATTATTCTACAATAATGTTATTTGTAAAAGAAATAGTTATTTCTACTCCACCAGAAAGTGGTTTCAATATTTATTCTCTGGAGGAAACTACTAACAATAAATGTTTTTCCTCCCAATGAAAAAGTGAATAAGGAATTTGTACAAAGAGAAGTCACTTTAGAAAGAAAAATCAAAACATGGTATTAGTTTGGACGAAAACAATAAAATAAACTAGAATTTAAATTATAAACTATAAAAATCATAAGGATACAAAGAAACAGTTATTTAATAATTTAACAGTTATTTAATAATTATAAATTATTATTTATAATTAAATAATAAATAATAATTATTTAATATTTTGTTTTAGTATAGCTAATTTATGGTTCATTTTTAATAATAATTATTTGATTGATTTTTTAAATGTATGGTTTTATGTGGTTAGTGATCTTTATTTGTATTTGTTCATACCTAATGTTGCAAAACAATTTTCTATTGGAACATATCTCCGATTTTGTAATGAGCATCGACAGAAAAATATGATTCTTTGTAATAAATAAGTGGGTTTTAGAGGATGTCAATGCTAGCTTTAACTTTTTTATTAAATAAAAGTACAGTGTTTTCCTTAAGTAATTTATGATAACTGATTTTAAAATTCATAAACATGTCAGATGTTCCTGAGATATCTAACATGCCACAATTTTTCTAAATGCAAAAATGAGGTAAAAGCCCTCAACTCCTTTGTGATACTCAAATATTCTGTGAGTATAAATGAAAGTATATAAAAACACCATATATGAACAATTAAGATTTAAATGAACAGCTCATTGTGAAGTATGCTACTGGAGAAAAGGAGAGATGTAGAGGGAGAGATAGAGGTAGAGACAAGGAGAGAGAGAGAGAGAACAAGCAGATTTGTTTCCCAATAATGTTGCTCCGTGTACACATGAAAGCGAAATCACAGAAAGCAAGGGAGGAAAGGATAAATTGCCTACCATGTTGTCTGGTACAGTATATGTGAACAGAAAATGGAAGTTCCTGACCCCAACTCTGCCTTAAAACATATCTCCAACTTCTATCCTGTCTCCCAAAGTCTCACACAATTCCTAACATGTGGTAGGTAGTTGATATACATTTATTGATTAACACAAGCGTTCAACAAACACTTTGTGTTTGAGCAGCATTACAGCTGGAGATACATGGTTATAAAGTGCTTTCCTGATTTGTTGTGAGAAGTCTGAGGTACCAAATGGAGAGTGGCTGAGGAGTCAGCTCCCACGTTACTGTTTAAGAAGAGGGAAAAGGTCCTTCCTGGAATTGAAATTATTACAATTCATTATGTTTATGCACTTCAACATACCACATAAAGCAGTATCACTTTTGACTTGATCCTCAAAACAATTACATAAGAAAGCTAATAACCAGGAATTATTATTCCCATTTTAACAGGAAACTCAAATTGGGTGATGTGACTTGCAAATATACAGTAAATGTCAGCCAAGGGACCTGAATCCAGGACTGCCACACCATGTCCTCTTCATGATTCTGCTTTGGTGTTGGCTTGCTCTACCATAAGCCCTCATGCAGCTTTGCAGTCCTAGCTTTATTATTTGCCTCAATCTATGAAACACAGAGCCGGTCAGTTTATTTATCACTAAGCTTCAGAGTGTTTAGCTCCGAGTCTCCAACTAGTATTGCATTGAAGTTGCATGACATAAGTTGACTTCCCCTAAAGAAAGACACAAAAAGACAATTTTATTAAAATTACTGTAATCATTGTTATTATGTCATATGGACTACTCCACTGATACTTTTTATACTCCATTCATATTAAATAATCATCACTTTCTGAAGTTCTTTACCTTTGAAGATCCACAAGTGAGAGCTGAGGTTTTGAGAAGAAATTCAGTATAAAATGAGTGGGTGAAGTTTGTCTAGTCTGCAAACTAATTAAATGAAGTTGGCATCTCAAGAGAGAGGCAGCCAGCCTCTTTCCCAGATATTGTTGACAGCAGCAGTCTGACACGAGAACAAATGCCATGTGATTTGATTTTGTCGAGCCAACCCTGCTGCTATAGCAAGAGGATATCTTGTCACCTAAGAAGCCTTGGTATATTAGGCAAAGTTAAGTAATGTGATTGTCTTCTCATTCCATTGAAATGTCTTATATTAAGGAATGTAAATGATTATCTGGTGCTGACTGACAGCACAATGCAAGGATACAGAAACCATACAGTATAATCCATGTTCCCTTAATATTAGCCCTGTATCCTTTCTCAGGCCCGCATCCAGTTTACCATGCATCTACTATGAACAAAGTACTGTGCAAGGAACTATGGAGAAGGTTGTTCTGAATCAGACCCAACCTCTGCCCGCAACAAATTTTTAGAATTTCATAGGAGGCAGGAGTACACAAATAGGTATCACAGAAGATGGAATGAGAGCTATAAACAGTTATAGAGTACACAGGAGTTCAAAGAAGTTTAAAAAAAAATCACTCCAATTGGTTCCATCTGGCAAACTCTCTCTTCCATGTATATTCGCTGGTTTTAAACAATTCTGTTAAAACCTAACATCCCACACTCTCACTTTGTATCCTATGTTGGTTCTTCCTGAATTAATTACCATCAAAAATAAAGATCTCTTTTTGCCTTTCCTGCTCCTACTCTTGGCTTTAGGAAGAAAGGGGTTAGTTCTACTCACAAAGAGATTTTAAATATTATCTTTTATTTTCTGCTGATGGAAATTCTGGCATCCACATAATTAAATTTTCAAAGGAGATAGAAAAATGAGTTTGTCCAGTTGTCTAAACTCAAACTCATGACTTCTGACTTAGTACCATCTCTTACAAAGGACAGTAGAGGAGAGACAACATCTGACAGCAAAACGTGCATCTGTTACTGAGAGTTTTAGAATGCAAGTGACCTGCTTTTATATGTGAACTTCACAATGGCTAAGAACAAATGTTCTGAAGAGATTAGCTGGATAAAATGACTATTATAAACTCACCGTTTATGTATGTCAGAACAAATGGAACAACATAAAGTCATTTTTTTTCTGAATTTCTTTGAGGTATGACAGAGCAAATTAATTTGGGACTAGAGAATAGGGAGAGTTATAAATTTGGAATGTGACAAATAAGGCATGCTTATACAATGTGCCAAGTCTGAAATAAAAAATGAACTTATTAGAAAATTTCCAGTCCTTATGAGGAAGTCTCTTCTCTTATTTATTTTGCCATCCACGATTTTTTCTGTTTTGTTGTTATTCTTGTTTTTATTGTGTTTCCAGTATCATCACCACTATTATCATCACAGAAAAAATACATAAAAAGTGGATGTAAATTTTTTCTGAGTTATGTACAAATTAGCACGTAAACACTTCAAACTTCACTTTAAGCTTTAAGCCCCAGTGGGGAATTACAAGGAACCTGCTAAAATTAAACAATAGCATTTATATACATCTATTTACATAGATATATGATATGTATATAGGGTAAGGATAAATTTATGGTGCTGATTTTTTATATGCACATATATACGGGTGCACACACACACACATCCTACACACACCAGACAGTACTCTTACTATATATATGCACATGTACATAACTTTATATATCACTTTGTCCATCTGTTTAAGAGGTTTCCATATATTCCCTTCAATTATAGTTAAATGTGAGCGTATTTCCCATTTAGAATCTGGTGAATCCATCTCTTTATTTCTGCCCTGCACATGGTATATAGTGCCAAAAACACAGGAGGCACTTAGTAAATATTTTTTGAACTAAGTTGGATTGAATGGTGAACACTACAAAAAATGAATTAAATCAATACACCACTGGTATGCTGTATAACATAGGCTCTATGATCCTTGGTTTAAATCCATGATGAGCAAAGTTCAAATCCTGGAGTTTGGAAGTATTATGGTATAGTAAAAAAGGGAATATCCAAATATGAAAGTCACAGAACCTGGATGTGAATTTCAGCTCTCCTACTAAATGTCTTTGTGACTGAGGGCGATTTGTTTAACATCTCATAAGTGTACTTACTTTATTGAAGTATGAAACATCAAACTAAATAGCATGTATAGGCGACTTGTACATGATAAGCACTTGATATATGTTGCTTTCTTTCTCCCTTTCTTTTCTGACCAAATTTTAGCTGTTTAATATTTGGAAATAATAGCTATGTCTATTATTTCCAAATATTAAACAGCTAAAACAGCTATATTGTGGATTTAAAATATATACTCCTTCTACTACTTAAAAGAATATTAAATACTTAAAAATATCAGAACTTTGAATTATTTCAGTTATACTATCCATTATTTTATTTAGCAAACATGTATTTTCTAATGTTGTAGGTAATTGTGAAATATCTACTTATATGCAAGTACGTTAGTATTGGTGGACACCTTCTGGTAGAGCAAGGATAAAGCTGGCATGTTGTTTAGGAGACTGAGGTCTAGCCTTCAGACCTATGTGATGGTAGAAAAATAATTTCCTCATTCTCTAGACCACAATTCTTCTCTCTTTAAAAAGAAAGAGTTGTAGCATATCTAAGGGTGACTGTAAGAGTTTTTGATTCTGCACGCAGAAAAAGATTCCTGTTTACTGAAATTTATGGGTAGCAAGAGATAGAGGGCAGGGGGCAACAGTTATTTAGCCTAGCCAAAGAGTGAATTCATTCTTTCCTCCATCCCATAAGTGTTTAAGATTAATTGCACCCTTTTTCAAACAATCATCCCACAGCTAATAAGCATAGATATTTGATTATGCTTGTTTTGGAATCTGAATTATTATTGTCTTAAACAAGAAGTTAATCTTAGTCTCATATTCTCTCTTTGTGCAGCTCATCCACTTTAACCATCGCTGAGCATTTCCTGTGTGTCAGCTGCCTCCGTGCTGTGAGCACCATACAAAATAAGACATGGTCCCTATTGTCAAGCTCTTCATAGCCTAGTGAAAGACAGAAAGAAGAATAACTACAGAAGAATAAAATGAGTTCTCTAATTAGGGCATGAGCAGTAAGGGAGTATTTGGGAGAGCATAATTAATTCTGACTGAAGGTAGCAATGCTTAGTAATTTAAAATAAATGAACTGTGAATTTCTATACACCTTTCTAAGAATGACTGTTTTGTTAAAAAATAATAACATTTGAGAATGAAGCAAATTTAGGTCCTGCAATACAGCCCATAGAAGGTTTTATGGCAAAGTGCTGAATCCCACTTGCCATGATGAGAGAAGAATCAGATATGAGGAGGAAATTCTGACAGCTGTTCCTTGGAAAAAATGGCTGATTCTAGGACTGGGGAAGGAAATATACAAAATGAGCCTGGAACGTCTTGTAATGCCAGAAAGCAATGCTAAAAAAATTTGATGGGGATATGTCAAATGGGTAGAGGAGCAACTGGAAGAGATTTCAATGATCAAAGCTGAAACAATTTGAGCAACAAAATAAATAAAGTAGTATTGGATTATAACCCAAAGTATAACATAAAATGTTCTTGAGTTTAGTTATAAAAATAATTGAATAAATTAATAAATGGGTGACAAGAGACAAATATCTCATGCAGAAGAATTCCAAATAATTTACATAGATACTATGCCCTTGAGAAGTTGGAATATAACTCCCCACTCCTTAAGTTTGGACTGTGCATAGTGCCTTTCTTCTAAAGATTACAATATGGTGGCAGAGGGGAGGAGGAGGAGTAACAGTATAGTGGAGAAATGTGTCAAACACTATATTAACCAAGTGATGAAGGTCAAGATCATCAGTCTAATTCATGTTGATTGCATTTGATATGATGTGTTAAAAATGATACTTTACCTCTGTGATCTTCTTCTCCAAAATCCATAACCTCAATCTAATCATGAGAATAACATCAGAAATTTTCCAATAAAGGGGTATTCTACAATAT
Source organism: Pteropus medius (assembly GCF_902729225.1). Lineage (NCBI taxonomy): Eukaryota > Metazoa > Chordata > Mammalia > Chiroptera > Pteropodidae > Pteropus > Pteropus medius. Next base: position 7,283,991 of record NW_024353517.1, on the reverse strand, counting down.
ATCAGACCAGTACTTTATAAAACTGTCAAGATCATCAAAAACAGGATAAGTCTGAGAAACTGTCCTAGACAAATGGAGCCTAAGGAGACATGACAAGTTAATGTAATACAGTATTCTAGATGGGATGCTGAATTAAAAAACAAACAAACAACAAAAAAAACCTACATTACTGAAAATCAAAGGCAATCTGAATAAACTATGGACTTTAGCTAATAATAATAATAATAATGTTTCAATATTGGTTCATTAATTGTGACTAATGTAGCATACTAAAGTAAGATGTTAAGAATAAGAGAAACTCTGCACCAGGTATATAAGAACTCTCTTGTCAATTTTTCTGAAAACATAAAGCTATTTTAAAAATTAAAGCCTATTTAAAAAATTTCACCACTTAATGGAGCTTAACAATTTATGTAAAATAAATTAAACATACACAGTACGTCAAATAAATTAAGTCTACGGAAAAGAATAAAGTGGAAAAAGAGTAGAGAATGCTGGGATAGTATAATTTTATCTAGAGCCATCAGAGAAGGTCTAGTTGAGAAGGTGACATTTGAACAAAGACTGAACAAGTGAGGAAGTGAATCCTATCCATAACTGGAGAAAGTGAGTCCAAGATGATAGAAAAGCAAGTGCAAAGGCTCTGAGGTAGAAACTAACTTGTCATGCTGGAGAAATAGCAAGGCACCAGTGTGGCTATAATAGAGAAGAAAGTGAAGTAATATATAATAGTTGGTTAGATCACGTAGGACCTTTTAACTACTGTAAGATATTTATCTCTTACTGAACGTAAGATTCAAAACTGGTGGATTTTGGTCAGCAGATTAGCATAATCTAATCTATTTTAATGAGAGCTTTCTGAGTGTTGTGCAGATCTTAGACTGCAGGAGGAAAGGCTGTATCAGGTGAGGCTTTCGTATTAATCTAGGTTAAAGATTATGCTGGCTTGGGCTAGGGATTTAAAAGTAGAGCTGACGAAAGGTGGTTGATTCTGGATACATTCTGATTGTAGAGCCAACAGATTGCTAAGTGTTCAAATGAAAGGTATGAGGTAACTACTCCAGGGAATAACAAGGATGGTTAAATAAATCTAGGAAGATTGTAAAAGGAGCAGGTTTTTGATGGAAGACCAGATGTTCATCACCAAGTTTCTTTTGTTCTGCCTTCTAAATATATTTCATATTTGCCTTTTTGCTCTATCAGCTGCCATCCTTCTCATCAAATATCTATCATTCTTTCTTCTAGACCTTTGCCATAGCTTACTGATCGGACTCTCGGCTTCATTCTTGTCTTACTACCAATTCCCCTCTTGCAAATGAATATGATTTTTTAAAAATGTAAATGGATCGAACTGTTTCCTGCATAAAGCTCTCTCAAGGATTCCCATTCACTCACTGTAGCTAAAATCCAAATCCTTGTTTGCAACGTCAACCTCATTTCCTTACTCACTAAACTCTAGTCACATTGGGCTTTTCTCAGTTCCTCATGGCAAGCTCTCTCCTGTCCTACCCCGCTTTCCACTTTTTTCACCACCTCCTCCTACCCCAACACTGCTTCTCCCAAGGCATTTTCACAGCTGTTCCTTCTGCCTGGAATACACTTCGCATGATTAGCACCTTCTTGGTCTTTGCATCTCAGGCCTCAGAGAGCCCTCCTCTTTGTTCTCTATATAAAACAAACTCTCTCCTGTTATTCTGTCTCTGCAATATGTTTATTTCTTATCACCATTTGTTGGTTTAGTGCTTTTGGTTTTTCTGTCTCTCTTTCCATCAACTCTATAAACTCTATGAAATCAGGAGCCAAATTCATTGGGCTCGATAATTTATTCCAAATGCCTGATACAGAGCCATAAACCATATTAGGAACATAATAAATACTTGATGAATTAATATATTTATGAGTTTTTTTTGTTATTTTTTTCAATACATTTCTTGCGCAGGTCCTTGGCCTCGGTTTCACACCCTCTTCCTAGATGCCAAACTGTGGAGTCCTTGGAGTTCGTGGAGAAACACCGATAAAATGCTTAACCTGCAAATAGTGCTTAGTAACTAGCCTCAGTGATAGAATCTCATCGAGTGGGCCTCTATTCAGCTCAAGTGGAGTAAAAATAGGCACTGCTTAGCAACGAGGATTTTGTACTGAGCTCTATTTTCTGAGAAAGGCAGAACAATGCTAGGACTAAAACAGCGAGGGGATAAAACAGTGAGGGAATTTAGGAACTGGTAAGTATATTAAACAATTAGAGAAAAGTGCCTTTGAGAAAAGGCTCCAAACAGTTGCTCCAGAAAGAACCTGAACATGACATGCTAGTGATGAAAAGACCCATTTTTATAGGAAATCTTTGCATCTCCTAAATTAGGGCATACACTTAGGTCAGATTATAGAACGCTCCTAACATAAACCAAAATAGACTCATTGCGCACAAGTCTTCCCTATCCTTCCTCTTTAACTTGATTCATTGCTCTTGTTATCACACTCGCCAGCCAGGGAAGTAAAGTTAAAACCAAGTTAAAAACTGGGTTTTGTTTGTTAGTCTGCACCTTTGATTTTGATTTTTAATTCTAACCTGTCAGTTGGCATATCTAAGTCTCAATTTTATTTTTGTACTCCATTTTGTACGATCTTGGATAAGTCACTGTGAGACCCATTTTTCTCAATGGTCAAGGGAGGTGATTTGGAAGGGACCTCCAAAGTGTATTTTAGACCTAAAAGTAAGTGATAGAATAATCTTATATCTGTCCACAGTCTAGCCTCCAGAAGCAACTATTATCATCCTATTTATGATAAATGTAATGACTTCGAAAGACATAGACTAAATAAAATAAATTTACATTTTCAGTACCAGGTACTCTCACTTGTATAACTCATTTAGTTCTCCTGACAATCTTTTTGAAAAAGGTCATATGCATACTTTACAGAGAAGAAAATGAAAGCTCAGGAAAGCAAAATGTATATCTCCGAATCACATAGATGTAACTAAGAAATTTTAGTTAAGAAATACTAGTATTTTGAAACTGATTGTCTGATCACCAACATCACAGCTAAGTTTCAAAACATGTTTTGTGATTGACAATAGAATTTCTATAATCATTTCTTCTTAAAAATGAGTGCCAAGCTTTCTCTGTAGAGAGTGCTGGAAGGATATTGAGAAAGGAAGAGGCTTCCTCTGAGGACACGGGCGGAGGCGTGGAGAGGATGAGGGAGATCATCAATGTGGGTATGAGAACATCTGGTGGAGACTGCTCCAGCCATGGCCCCAGAACACGGTCTCTAGGATATTGCATCCTTTGCCTGGTGGTAACCTTCCCGCAGCCATCTGTGCAGGCCCTCTTTGTGAGCCCTAACCAACCCAGAATGTCACACACCCAACAGTGGTTTCACCTGCTAGCATCCCCCACCTCTTAGCATGGCCTGCCTCACTCTGAAGCCCTTCTGCCCTGTCTGTGCCAGGACCCCCACTGCATTCCTACACCACAGGTATCTGATCCCTGCAGTCCACTTGCAATCAGAGGGTTATCAACTGTTTGCCCTGCAACTCCAGACCATTTCGACCATCTCTGCTATCCTGTGACTGAACCATACTTTTCAATGAGGTCTGAAACCTCTTCTAAGTCTGTGCTTTCTTGAGTACTCCATCAGCCCCAGGGTACCATATAGAAAATTCTTAAATCTTATAGTTACTTTTTTATAGGGTTAAGAATTATTTATATTCATCTTTCAATGTTTAATCTAAGCGGTTTCTATTTATCTCTTGATTAGGCCCAGATTGCTACATCAATGGAATTAAATTTGTGATAGATTTCAACAGAGTATTATATTTATTAGAGGAAAGGTAAAGCTCTAATCATTAAAAAAATAATATCTTAGAGCATATCATATTTTGGAGAAGATAGCTTTCAATAATTTGATCTCAGGATCACCCTAATTGACTTAATGGACAAGGAGAGAAGATCGTCAAAGACAGGTCCATAACCAACCCTAAGGAAAGATTGAGGAGCAATTTGGGTCATTGTAAAATGCATATTCATTTCTGGTTTCAAATATCTGTCCTTCCTCCCTACATTTTTAATTCTGTAATACAATTTTAGAATTAAAAAAATAAAAGTACGAAATATCAATACACTTAAGATTGAAATTAACTTCTCATGATCCTTGGGAAATTTTTATCTGGACAATTCTATCTTTTAGGAGCTCATAGAGTATCTATCTCAACTTAGAAGGAAGACTCCAGTGGAGTGACACAGGATACATCTTGTATCTAATTTGGTTCAATGTTTCTGCTACTGGATAAAAATGAAGGGGTAAGATTCACTATACTTTCAAATAACAGATGCCGGGAGAAATAACAAATATATAGGTATAGAATAAAGGACAACAAAGGTTCTTATAAAGCTGCTGATAAAGACTCTATAATTTAGCAAAGCTAAGTGAAAGCTAAGTATTCATTAGATTTATATTTTAAAACAAGTTCCTAAAATTTTACAACTCTCCTCAAAGGAGAGAAAGTTTACTATTTTCTCAATGAGAAATTATGTGCATTGCTTGTCTCTGCTGATTTCTCTTGGTGAAAATGGAACCCTTAATGAATTTTCAGAAAGATTTATAAATGTAAAGAATGCACTCTTTTGATGTTTTCTCTTAACAGTGCCTAAGGATTAGATACGAGCTGTGACTAAACAAAACCATAAATTTGATCAATTCAGGTTGAAAAGAAAAGCAAGTTGAATGAGTTAGAAATAAATCAAGGAAATGTCAGTTACAAAACAATTCCTTGAATGATTCAGTTTTTCAGTTTCCATGCCCACATGCATTTCTCAAGCAGTATATATAACCACAGACAATTCGAGGTGGATTTATGAAAGCTATAACTGGATATTATCAGCCCATAAATAAAAATGAGCTACCACATATGTGTAACTTAGATAAAGCCAACTTATAGAATTTACAATAATCAAGAATAATATAGCAATAAAATATATCTAATAATTATTGAGAGTATCTTATTTTCCAAGTACTATTATAAGCACTTTACTGATCTTAGAGATTCAATAACTTGCTAAATTCATACAGCTGGAAAATTAGAGATGTTCGGTTTGAATCCTGCTGTGTCTGACTCCCAAGCCACTTTTTTGCATTGCCAGAGTTGAAAAGAGCCTGGAGATCATTCAGCCACACCCTGTTTTGTGGGAGAAAGAGACTTGAGAGGAAAAATGGCATGTATAAAATGGACTTACAGATTCAGAACTCAAACCTAAGTCTCCCGATTCCTTGTCCATTGTTTCCAGCTCATAAATCTCATAAGGAATATTAGATTCTCCTTGGTGCTGCAGAGTGTGTGTTTCTGAGTTTGCCTGTGTAGAGGATAGGACAAAGTAGAGGCAGGAAGAAAGAAAATATTTGAATGAATTTAACTCAGTGTGTGGAGTTTGAAATTTTCAGATATGGATAATCAGTTAAATTACTTTTTTTTTTTTTTTTGGATGCTATGGGACAGTTACTGTGCAAGATGCTATAGGAGAGCAATAAAGCAATCAGAAATAAATCTTCCCTTTAAAAAAATTATAGTGTCACAGAGGAAAAGTATGTCTGTAAACAAATTTAATACAAGGCAGCCCTGTTTAAATCCATAAGAGATTTCTTTTTTTTTTTTTTTTTTAGAAGAATATTGCCTTGGATAATTAACTGGTATCTTCACTATTCTGATAAGTTCCAGAGTATAGAGTTTAAGAGCTCAGTCTTTGGATTATACAGCACTCTGAATGTGAATTCCAGGTATTAAACTAGTCAGAGGAAAGCAGGAAAGAAGAAAGGAGGAAGGGAGGGACACAAAATGCTATCAGGTACAGAGGAGACATCAACTGATTCCATTACGTAAAGAAGTCCTTTCTGTTTCCAGGAAAGTCACAGAAGTCATCTGAGCTAGGCTGGGAAGACTTCACAGAGTTTCATGTGGTGGAATAGGATAATCTATTTAACTTCAAATCTTGTCTTATTCTCAGAGTTGTAAGAAATTTTTAAAAAGCCAATTTAAATTTGTTATTATTCTAGGTAGATTAGACTATGGATTCTAAAGTCTAGGACAGAGATCACCTGAGTTGCAGCCTGTGGGCCGAATTTGGCCACAGATATCTTTTGATAGGTCCATAAATGTTTTTTAGATATTTAAAATTATTTACTAAACTTTAAAAATCAAGAAATTTTACATTAAAAAAAAAAAAAGGCCTTTTCTCTATCTTTAGCTCTGGTAGAAACAGCCTTGAATGACAAAAGCCCACAAGCTATTTTTCAAGCTTTATGAATTCTATAAGCCTTTCAGATTTCTACATAACCCTGAGGTGGCAAAGACACCCTTTGCCTTTCTAAAAACAATGACAGATAAATTGTCCTGCCAATCTTCTTGGGTAGAGGCAGATCCAGATATGTTTGATTTAGGATAATAAACAAATGGGAGTTGGGGGGGCAATGAACGAAAATTATCTTTTTCACAAGCATCGATGGAAGTAGAAAGAAACATCGTAGATTGGAAGAAAGGCGACAAGTCAAAGTGTGTTCAGGGAAGGTAAAGTAAATAGGTGGAAGAATTATGTGGGGCGGGATGAGGTGGCAGTGAAAGAAAGAACAAAATAGGAGATGTGGAAAGGTAGGTATGTTGTGGTCACATCATAAAAGTTCTTGAATGCCAAACTAAGAAGTGTCTAAGAAGCTCTTTTCCCATTCTTATTCTTTTTTTGAGAAAAAGTTTCAAAAATGTATTAAACACATGAAATGACCTAAACAAAAATGAAAAGAATAACATATTCAATAATAATCATATTTAACAAGAAAGGCTTTTTTCCCCATTTGTCCCTTAAGTTTTCATCCATTATCATAGTCACTAGATATTTTTTTAAATATATCTGTAAGAGGGATGCAATGTAAAAAGTAATCTGGTCTCATAATCACCTCTCAAATGGTGTTTTCTAGTGCTTGGCTTTACCAAGCGTTTTCATACACATTATTATTTAAATCCCACAACAACCCAGTATAGGTAAAATTACGTTTGCTCCTAGATGAAGCTAAATCCCATGTTTTGTGCCTTTATGTTCATGATCATTACAATATTCCCCAGTCACCACTGCAGTTCATTTGTTCTTTGTGCTCTGAGCCCTATGGGTACAGTAAAGTTATACTCTACAGTACAGGGCTAACAAGAATAGACTGACCTAGAACCAGGTATGTTAACCAAGATGAAGCAGATGTTGAGCAGGGTAGCGAGTGATCAGCCTGCAAGTGCAAACTCTGTACTCCAGGAGGGGGAAATGGAGCATGAGTGAGAGATGCTCAGAGTCTCAGCAGGCAAGCTCAACACGAGGCTAAGTTTGTTGTACCTTCTCAGGCCTATCTGATGATAGTTGTGATGGAGGAGACTCTCAATTTAGCAAGAAATCCTCCAAGACCTATAAGCCACTCAGGGCCATTCTGAAGTAATAATTTGATATGTGAATACTTTTTAAACAGACTTTCAAATCCTTGCAGAAAAATTGGAGTCAATCATTTTAGATATGCTCTAAGTCAGTAGGAAATAATAAGTACTAGATTTTGATTGTTTTAAAACTGGCACTAAATTTGGGAGCATGGCTCAGCTTCTGTAGTTAGCCCAAGAGAACTGAAAATAGGACTCACTGGTAGAGAATGTCATCTGGTATGTTTGAGATTAAAACAAAAGCCAGATGGGCCCCAAAGACTGAAGAAGGGGTGAGACAGATGGAAAATGCCCACCATGGGCTAATGCAGGATGAGAAACTTGTTCATAGTCTACCCTTTTGAGCCAAAAGGGTGGTAGGGAACTATTCACCTTGCAATGAGGAGGGCAGTTGTCTAATGTCAAAGATAAAACTGAACATTAGTTAAAGGACAGATTTTAATCAGAAATATACTAGTTCAATAGGGAAAAGAGTCCATGAACTGAATTCAACTTTGATTTGTACAGAGTTGACTGGGAATTCAAAGGGAGAAAGAGAGAATAAGTAAGGGAGTGAGCAAGGGCTCAGTAGAGTCAGGGAAGTAAAAAATTACAAAAAGCAGGAAGGTCCATTGAAATCCATCTGCGTTTGTTAACTGTCACTTATCAAAATTATGCTCCTGGTCTCCCACAGTGGCTAGGAGCCAGGTACCCTATCTTCAGCTGTTGACTGGAACAAACAGTAAATTCTTTTGGAAGCCTCCAGATTCTCAGGCAGGTTCTTATGAAAGGCTAGGGTCATCCTAGGGATGCTGCCTAAGCTGTTAGAAACAATGTTTTCTGTTTTGTTCAAGTTTTTTATAGGTCAAGGGTAAGGCCTAGGAAGGAAAAGGACTCAGCAGAGAAAATCTTTGTCACTAGTAGTGTGACATTGATGGTGCTGGGAAGTTCCTAGGTGGTTCCACATTTAGGAAATTCTGAAAAATATGCCCACATATTCAGCCCTTTGACATAATGCAATCATAGCATTAAGGATATCATTTAAAAATTATCAACTATATTAATAATAGCAAAGGAAATCCATAAAAGATTAGTGTGAGAAGCACTTAAAGTGTTCATCTAGACAGCCCTATTCTCACTGTCCACATCTCTGGTCCATTTCATAAGTGTGAACAAAGTGATTTGAGAAAAGGTAGGTGTCTTTCCTAAGATCACACTTACTTAGGGAGAGTGTCAGAGATATGTCAGATATGTTTTAGGCAAGCAAAAACAAAATTGCTGAAGCAATGTGGAGAATTTGATTTCACAAATATTGGGATTCTCTCCTCCTAAACAGAATTGGCAATGCCTTCCCAACTCTCCCACATCCTCATCCATGCTCCTTGTCCTGCAGAATCCACAGCCTCAGGTATAGTGGGAGGCAGTGAGTCTCGATGCCATCTGTGCTGCTAGGATGCCCTGGTATTTCCACCCTCCGCCCCCTACATCTCATCTCCACCCCTAAATTTTTTTTCTGCACTAGCAGCAAAGAACTGTTTGATCTCATCACCCTGCACCACCACCACCGTCACCACCAACACACATAAATACACATTTCTCCCTTGAGGCAGTTTGTCAAACCTTTTGTTATTTACCCTTTAGCATCACAAATAAGGCTGGTCTTGCCAACATTAACCACATTGCAGTATTATTTCTATAGCAGCAATTGCTTCCTGCATCTGTGATTATAACCTAGGGGGAAAGAACTAGAGCACCGGCTGGTCTTTCAAGTGTTTCCTTTTTGCTTAAGTCGTTAATGTTTCAACATTCTGTGCAGGTTTTCTTCCACACAAAGGCTTTTAGCAGCAAAACTAATGTTACATTAAATGATAAATGATGCTGTAAAATGAGGGACCCCAGCTGTGGGAATAATGTGAGGTGCCCTTTAAAAATGATTTAGATTGTGTATGTTAAATGTATTTGTTATGAGATTCCTTAGGCATTTTAGTAATACGCCAGCTTTAAAACCTTGCATTCTGATGTTGTCTGTTTAAACAATGTCAGACCAACTCTCACTTCATAGACACCAAAGATAAATCTTCTCATTAAATAAAGCCCTTTTAGTGCTATCCAGATAGAAGCCCATGGTAGGCAAATGATTAAGTCTCTCCTCTGAACTCATTATCATTTATTCAGTTTGCTGTCTTCCTCTTCCTGATTCCTTCCTTTCTCCTTCCCTCCACAAGACCCACCCATATAGCTTTTTCAGACCAAATGGGTGAAGCCATGCTCTGTGTTCTTCCATACACAGATGGTTTGGCAGGAGATAAAATCTTCATTGCTAACAACTCTGCAATTCTGTCTTCTCCCCCCAAAAACGGATGTTTTATGTTATCATTCAGTCGTTTCAGGCCACTTAGGGTTAGTTAATAAAAAGCTCAAACATTTCCTCACTTTTATCATAGGCATAATTATTTAATTTTACTTTTTAAATTTGTGAGAAGCTTTTAAACTAGACTCTCTCTCAACCAGTCCCCCAAGTATCAGCTCTTAAAGTCATTGTGTTATAAGACATATGTGCTAATATTTGCTATGAAGATAATTATGCTTCCATTAACCAGAATACTGACACTAAATTATTTCTTAATGTCACCTTTAGGGAGTCGATCTTTTTTCTCTTATGTCTTTAATCTTATGTCACCATCCTATCTTCTTTTACTAACACTCAAAAACACTTATGATAATGGATGACGTAAGTTTAAGAGGCGTCATAGCAACCAGAAGAAGCTGTAATTATTCTGCAGTGCTATTAATTTGGCTTTGCAGGGAATTATGTTCCTTTTTTTTTTTTTTTTTTTAAAGTGCACTTCCTTTGCAAGTTAAGGCAATTAGAAGTCTGTGCAGATTGACTATTACATGGCACCCTCAAAAGCACATCTGAGCCCAGTTATTCAGTTTCTTATTTGCAAAACAGATAATGTAGACTGGTAGAAAGAAAAGTGAGAAACTCAGGGAATTATAGTGCTAATTCAAGCCAAAAAAATGCTTTGGGGGATTCTCTGTGTCTTTCATTTTATCATTAAAGTCCTAATTGAAGAACTAAAAGTCTTCTCAAACTTATCAAGTCTTCTTTCTTCTCTAGTTCTTTTTCCTCCCTTTTGGATTAAAATTGATTTACAATCCAATAGATGATGTCTCTCTTTGGACACATTCAGAGACACAGGAAAATTGGGTTCTCAAAAGTCAAAGCCCCAAAGTAAATCACAGTGATAATTCAAAGATTACTTTCTGCCAGTGGCTAATCAGTAAAATCAGTTCTCTGTATTAAAGACCGAACTTGAGAACCTTTTAATAAATAGAAATACAAGAGAAATGAGTCTGAGCTTGAATCTATGTAGATGACTATTTCCAATTCATTACTCATCAATCATCAATATCGCATTTTTGTTTATTACTATATAAAACCAAAGAGCTCTCTAAGTAAAGTTTTATTATATAATTATATGTACCTAGTTTTTACCTTTTCTATTTTAAAAAATATTTTAACCTTCTTTATTTCCATACTTAATCGTTTGGAATTGTAAATTGTTTCTCAGTATTAAGATATAGTACTTCATAATATCAGATCTACTTCATTCTGGCTAAACCTGTTGTCTTTTGGGAGTTTTCTTAGCAATCTGCTGAGCTTGTTTTGGTTAGATCACTGGATCCAGGGGTCAGATGTATTACCCTCATATCCATATAGCTATAGAGCTATGCTCAGTTCCCCTGGAATAGGTAAAACATAAATAGAAAATGATGGAGGTAGGTAAAGGGAACACAGATGAGAAACTTAGATGGTACATATAGTTCTAAATTATAATAAGGTAAACTTATGGAAGATAACTTATTATATAAACAGCTACTTTTTTTTCACCATTACTTATCTCTTACCTAGAATATTCTAATAGCTTACTTCCTGGTCTCATTCCTCTTTCATGTATGTCCCATAAAATAAAACAAAATATTATTATGATAATTCCTTATTTAAAAAAAAAATCAGTATCAAAAATTTTCAAAGTATAGTCCACAAACACTCTGATTCTGAATCCCTAGGGAAACAAGAAATGTAAATTTCTAGTCTCCTCCCCAATCTAGTGAGTCAGAACTTCTGTACTTTTTTCAACAAAACCTCTTGGTAGTTTTTCAGTCATCAGCTATTAATACGATGCAGTCTAAAATACCCAGCTTACCCCAAGAGGTACTCTAAAATGTGGACTACTTACTCATTAGCTTTCTTGGTCTCTAGATTATCTAGATTCTTTTGATTTGAGAACCAAAGATCATCTCCAGGTTGCTCAGAATGGTTTATAAGAAGGACACAAGGACTGAGGTAATTCTGGGGACAAACTACTCTCTGACTCTTATAAGAACCCATTGTTTCTCCACATGGAGTGTCTTTCCCCTCAAGATTTCAATTTGCCATATCTTGGATTCTATCTTACAGATTTTCTCTATCTTCTCTTCCAGTTTTATCTTCCACCAAAACTTTGGGTTTCTAAGTTCAGATAATCAAGAGGGAGTGTGTTATTGTCCTTATCTATCTTTATGGCCAAGCCAATGTGTGTTTGTTTCTTTGATGAGCCCGTGGAGTAGCTGAGCTCTAATCCAATGAGCATTTAGAGACAAGTTCACATGGCAATAATCATGGCTACCTAAGAGGAAGTCCTGAGTGGTAACTGGATACATAGGTGGCCACAAAGAAAGGCTTTGTATGGGTAAGCAACACAATCAGGAAGCCAATTGCACCCTCTCTCCCCCAGCCAGTATACAGTAGTTGTCTTTCCTAAAACATACTCTAGACTTTCCTACCTCTCTGCTGTTGTGTGTGTATTCCTTTCAATCTGAAATGACCTACTTTCCCAAATTACATCCACTGAAGTCTTACTATTCTTTAAAGGTCCTTTCTCAATTTAATTTCATAAAGGTTTTCCAAACTCCCGAAACAGAATTAAACTCTCTATGACCTATTCTCTCAATGCCACTTTAAGATGCCCTTTTTTTTTTTTAGGGGATGGGGGCTATGATTAATCTCATTTGGATAACTGAACCACTGGAGATCAGGAAATTCGAATTCATGTAGGGCTCCTCTACAGAGTTAAGCATAGTGTCTGTAAGCATTAAACATCAAAATAGTGTTTTCATATTTTAATGTGGCTAATCCAAAATTACAATGTTCAAATCATTATTTAGGGCTTTGACTGTGACTTAGCATGGTATTACATTCACCACTGGATATCAACTATATAATGTTAAAATATTTAAATATTCTTAACGCAAAAAAAAAAGAGAGTAACAAAGCAATGCCTATGATATATATGTGTTCCTTCAATGGAGATTCCAAGAGGTATTATGTGTCTTACGGTTTATTTGATAAATAAACAACATTATGAAGAGCAAGCCTTATTACTTTAGCAATGCGGGGTCATATTTTCATTATTTATAAAATAAAGGGACTGGTCTTGATGGTCCTAATAGTCTCTAAAATACTTTCCAGTTCTGACATCCTATAATCTTATGTACTTCATGTATCATTACCAATATCACTCATATTCTCTTTCATTCCTCTGCTGCTTTTATGTCCCCATCCATTAAAAGTTTTTTTTTTTTGCACTATTTATTTTCCCTCATCTCTTAAGATATAATTTAGACCTCCAAGTCATTCTCTGTGTATTAGTCAGACTCTACTTGCTCTCCATCTTTCTTGAGTTTATAATAGGACTTTCACACTGGCCCTGTTTTCTTTCATTTCAAGCTACATTGGAAGAAGTGCTACACACCTCTGATCTATTTTAGTTTAATTCCCTTCAATCTAACTTAATTAAGATGTTTAGAATATTTTGAGTAAGTACACAATCTAATTGTCACGACAAAATGCACAGAGACTTCCAGGAAGTCTGTGGAGCACTGGAGATTCTCTCCCTCCTTCCTCTCCTCAGGAAGCCCCAGCTGGTGAGTTAAGGCTGTGCTGGCAAAACTCTTTAAAAATTCTGGAAAATAAAATTCTTGAGAAGAGCAAATTATTCTTCTCTGTGGAAAATGTGAGGTTGTCAAAACAGAAGTTGCATGACTGACTTTACAGCAGTAATTATCGCAGAATGATAATTAACTATTTTCTTCAAGTTTTCAGAGATTTAAATGCCTCTTGCTTTGCTGTGACTCTATCTGTTTTAGCACGAGTGTGTTTGGATCTTCCGTTTGGATTTCAGAGAATGATTGAAAACTTGTTTTTCTTTTCCTTGCACTCATTCCCCGCTTGGTCTCATAGTCCATGTTGGGAATTGCTTTTGTGTGACTAGGTTTTATTTTTATTTTTTAATTTAAATGACCATGAGTGAATGTGTTTATTTTCAGACTTCAGCACTGATATAAATTTCTAACAATCTGACAGTTAAGATCTCAAAGTTTGGGGCATCAGATGGGTTTGAGTCTCGTTTGGTCTCTGGTGCTTGGTGGTGTACAAATGGTAGTGTGGCGAGAGCAGTCTGCCTCAGGTGCAGGCAACAAGAAGGTACATTGTTGGTAGAGAATTTATAAACGATAACAAAACTAAAAGTCAGCCTGATTTTTATTATCACTTTGTCAGGCATTTCTAAGAAATATCAGTAATAAAATATTCTTCTTTGAAAAAATTTCTTTTTTGATTTAAGTTCTAAAGCAATGGTTCTCAAAGTCTACTTTGACCCGAGACTACTGGGAGGTACTAGAAATCTTTTCTGGGGGCTGTGAGGTCAAAATGATTTTTTATAATACTAAAATGTTCTTTGCTTTCTTCTCTCATATTCTCTTGAGTATACAGTGAAGTTTTCAAAAACTATGATGTGATAGTACAACACATTGGATGATGAGACAAATAGGAGTATTTTGCTTTAGCCAAAATGTAAAACAATGTACTTTCATGCTAATTTTAATGAATTTTTATTAAAATATTTTATGTTAACATGTAACATATTTATTATTATTTTTAGATGAGTTACAAATACATATTTAAATTTTTCCATTCTAATTTATAATTTGGTAAATAACACTAGATACAACTCATGAAATAAAAATAAATGTTTACTATTGTAAGTAATTTTTAATAGTTTAAGGAATCCCAAGACTGAAAAGTTTGAAAACCACTGTTCTAAACAATTGCTGAAGTTAATTTTCTTTTTGACAGGTGCAGAATATGTCTCTAATAGTATGAAATATATATTTAATATATAATTATATATACTTATCAAGTAATCAATTGATAGACATAATTTCTAATCTTTACTATTATGAACAGATCCACAATACCCTTATATTTCATGCTTACCTGTAAGATGCCTATACAATATATCATCCAACAAGGACATCCTTGAGACTGAAAGGGCAGGGGTATTAGTAAGTTTGCTTGGACAAGGCAAGTATAAACCAGGGCTATATTCCAAGCAAACTGAGATGCATGATCACTACACTTATATAACATCTATTATGTTCCAAGCATTTTACATATATTACCATATTTAATAATCGTGGCAACCTTATGAGGTAGTAGCTATTATTATTCCCAATTTACAAATTAAAAAATTCTGACATAAGATATGTTAAACAATTTGCCCAATGTCACACAATTAATAAATTTAAAACCAGGATTGAAATCCTAATAGTATGGCTCCAGCATCTGTGCTCTTAACCACCACATTATATTATGTGTCTTGGAGATATGTGGGAGATAACTACAGAATAAATTCCTAGAATTATAATTGCACATAAAAGAGTACATGAAATTTTATGCTGATAGATATTGCCAAATATCTTTCCTTAAGGATGAATCAATATTCTCTAACCAAGAATGCATAAGATTATCTATTTTCCTATATTCTCACCAATGTTATATGTTATTAATCTTTACAAAAAATAATTGCCATTTGGATAGGTGAAAAATAGTATTTCAGTGTATTTGCATCACTCGTATTCTGATGGTTGGTAGTTGAGAATATTTTCATGTGTTTATGAGCTATACGTTGTGATGGTTAATTTTATGTGTCAACTTGATTGGACTAAGGGATGCCCAGATAGCTGATAAAACATTATTACTGGGTGTATCTGTTAGAGTATCTCTGGAAGTGATTAGCATTTGAGTCAATAGACTGAGTAAAGTGGCTTGCTCTCACCACTGCTGGTGGGCACCGTCCTATCCAGAGGACCTAAATAAGATGAGAAGTTGAGGAAAAGTGAATTCACTCTCTGCCTGAGCTGAAACATTTATCTTCTGCCCTCAGAACGCTCCTGGTTCTCAGGCTTTTGAACTCAGACCAGGACTTAGCACCATTTGCCCACCAATTCTCAAAGCTGCAGACTCAAACTAAATTACACCACAAGATTTCCTGGTTCTCCAGCTTGCAGACAGCAAACCATGAAACTCTTTGGCCTCCATAACTGTGTGGGCCAATTCCAACAATAAATCTCCTCATCTATATCAGACCTGTTGGTTCTTCGTTGGAACTCTGACTAATGCACATATACTTCCATTTTTGCATATAATTGTTGCACTTTTAAAGTTATATTATCCATCTTTTGCTTGCTGATTTGTGGGAGCACTGTATTAAGGAAATCAGATCAATTATCTGTCATTTATGTTACAAATACCTCTTTTTCTCATTTTGTTTATATTATTCTGCAGATTTTTAAAAAAATATGTTTATGTAATTAAGTTCAATAACCTTTTCTTTCATGGCTTTTGAATTTTCTTTCATACTCAGAAAGGACAGTCTTACTTCATTGTGTGTGTGTATGTGTGTGTGTATTTGTGCATGTGTGTGTATAACCCTCAAAATTTCTTCTTTGTTCTTTTATGGCTTAATTTTCACTTTTCTTTCTGTGAATTTCTTGTCATTAATTTTAATGTAGAAAGAGAGGTAGGTAATCACTTTTATTTTCATTTTTTATTATACATTTTAGATTATTCTATTGCTATAATATACTTCATATATGATAGTGTTGGTCACTTCTCATTTCTCTACTTTCAGAAATGTCCTGAATATTTTGCTTGTCTAGATTTTCATATGAATATTAGAAACAGCTAATACAAATATAAAAATAAATTCCATTTATATTGTTAATTAATTTCTACATTATTTTAATTTGTATAGATTTAAATTGTTATAATAGTTCCTTTGGAGAAACTGACATTCTTTTTTATTCTTTCTAGTCTTATTTGAGTTGCTTAATAGTTTTAAACTTTTATTTACATAGATCTTGTTTGAATATGAGGAACATTTATTTTTATATAGTAATTATATATATAAGAATCTTACTGAATTCTAATGTTGCTGTCTTAAATATGAATACGCAATGATCAAACATAAAGTAAATCTTTCAAAATGAAAAAAATAGAACAAAATAAATAGCAGAGAAAATATATTACAGAACTAACACAGATAATTTTTAAAAAGTAAAAACAACTTTATATAAAATCAACACTCAGAGGCCTCAGAGAGATTAGAGAAAATATTTTATAAATAAAACAAAACAGAATGCAATGGAAAAGGTACAAATGAGTACAAGGAAGAGTTCTTAGAATTTAAAATAATTGCTCAGGTAAATAATTCAAGAGAACTGTTGAAAGATGAGTTCAAGGATATCACCCACTTTTATGCAAACCGAATAAAATTCTCTATTTTGAAAGGAAATAATTTTGTTAGTGTCATTTCTCTATATCTTGCCTTTTGTTTTTTAATTCTAATTTACCTAGCCAAAATAATCAAAGCAACTTTCCAGTATTATTGTAGACAAAATAAGTTCTGGTTTGTTTTGATTTACTATATGAAATCTCCTTAGTTCTTCCAAACCAAATAAAACTTAGCCCTCCCAAGCGCTTTTCGCAGAAAAAAGACATTAGTTGTTTGTTACTCAGTGTGATGATTAATTTTATTTGTCAACCTGACTGGGCCACAGGGTATCCAGACATTTGGTCAAACATTCTGAGTGTGTCTGTAAGGGCAGTTCTGGATGAAATTAACATTTGAATCCATAGACTAAGTAAAGCAGATTGCCCACCGTAATGAAAGTGGGCCTCATCAATCAATTGAAGACCTGACTAGAACAAAAAGGCTGAGTAAGAGAGAGTTCCTCTACCTGACAACTTGAGCTGGGACATTGACTCTTTGCTTCTTTTCCTGTCTTCTGTCCAAAAATGATACATCTGCTCTTTCTAGATAATGAGGCTGCCAGTTTTAGGACTGAAAATACACCATCAGCTCTCCTAGGTCTCTGCTTGCCAACTGCAGACCTTGGACTCTGTCGGCCTCCATAATTGCGTGAGTGAATTCCTTATTGTGTGTGTGTGTGTGTCTTCTGTGTGTAAAACGGGACCTTATTGTTTCTGTTTCTCTGTAGAACCCTGACTAATACATTGACTAAATGACAAATCGTGCAAAATTGACATCCCATGTCACCAAAATTTGGTGAAAATATGCTGCTCCTTGAACATTAGGTGAAGTAGAGCAATAGGTTATAATAGAAAAAAATGAATAGACAGAAATAAGGAGACCTGAGTCTTAGGTCAGTCTCTGCCAGGATGTCTCTGAGGCACTTTCAATCTCTTCACCTATTTAAAACTCAGTTTCCAACATCTATAAAATGTGAGATTTGAGTGGATGAACTCTAAGACCATTTCCTGCTTTGCGAGTCTATGATTTTTTTAAACAATTACTTTATCTATTTTTTTTAGATTTGTTGTCAAAGTGCTAGAATAAAATGGTTTATTCATTTATCTATCACAGTTCTTATCTATTTCACTGTTTTTTACCTTTTGAAATTCTTTTCCCTCTTCAAATTCCAACTCACTGCCTTTTCTTAACTAAAGCTTCTCCTCTAAGTAGAATAAAGCTCAGCTGATTTTGTCTTTCTATTGCATAATTGTTTCTCATATTTTTGTTTAAGTATATAATGTATTGTACTATAAATGATCTATTAAATATCTCTTTCACTATTAAGCTGAATTCCTAGACGATCCAGACTACCTACTTAGAATTTTTCACACAAATTCTGAAGAGACATAATGGACACTCAGAATCGATGCTGAATGAAAATTCACTTGAACAAACTTGACTTACCATGTAGCAGACACAATGTTATACATCATATGGACTCCAAGGTGAGTAAACTCCAGTCCAAGATATTTATAATGTAACTGAAGTAGAAAAGATGAAAAAATCAAATTAATAGACTAAAAACTAAAGCTGGGTGTCTCATTCTCAACCTCAGCACTGTTGACATTCTAAATAATTCTTTGGTATGGGGACTGTTCTGTGCATTGCAGAATGTTTAGCATCATCCCTAACCTCTACCCATCACAACTCCCTCCACAGTTATGACAACCAAAAATGTCTCCAGTTATTGACAAATGTTCATGGGTGGGTAAAATCACCCCTGGTTGAGAAACACTGTGTCAAAGGATGACAGCTGCAATAAAGCAATGTTAACAAAACACTTTGGAGATTCAAAATAGGAAGAGATAAATCTAGCTGGGAAAATTAGAAATGTTTTCATGAAAAATTTGTTTAAGATAAGCCATTATTAACACAATATTCAAGACATGTTTAAAATTTTGGCTAAAATGTTCATTCCTTAAGCTCTGAACAAGTTTTGAATATGAGTGTTAGCAAAGTGCATTTATAAACCCAGAGGAAAATTATGCTGTGGATATTTTCTGATATATAAATATTAAGGAGAAAATATTATTCTAAGCTATTTCTTTGTATATTTTCAAATAATTCTTCAGATTTGCAAAATTTCATCTTGAAAATGCAATTTGACAGCATTGTCTATTTTCTTTATGAATTATTACTGTGTCATCATATAACAACCCTTTTAATTACTAATAAGATTTTTTTGCCTTAATGTCTATTTTGCTTGTTATTAATATGGATAAACTAAGTATTCCTTTGATGAAACATTATTTGATATCTTTTTTCACCTTTATATTTTCATTAATAGTTTATTATTTGCTATGTCAGGCTTTTTTCTTATAAATAGCACAATGTGTTGTTGCTGTTCTTTTAATTCATTCTGAGAGTCTTTTAATAGGCAATATTATACCATTTGTATTTTACATCCTTTACGTTTACCAGTACATTTAGATTTATTTCACCATCTTAATATTGTATATAGAAAAATTAAGAGAATGGACTTAATTCAGCCAGAGTCTCTGAATTCTACTACTTATTAGCTGTGTGAGTTTGAGCAAACTATTTACATGATTTGCATACCAATTTCATAATCTTTAAAATGTCATGCTTATGATACTGATTGCCAGACATCATTATAAGGATTAAACGAGAAAAACACATTTAATACACATGTAATGCTGCCTAATTTTACTATATGTACTCAATAACTTTATTTGTATATATAATTTTCTGTTTTCTGTATCATGCTTTCTTTACTCCTTTTCTCTTTTCTATTCTTTCATTGGATTAATTTTCTTTTTTGTCACTACTAATTTCAAAGTTTTACATTTTCATTTATATCTTTTTTGTGGCTACTTTTATCTTCTAGATTCAACTTAAAGCTTAATTAATAGTTTTCCTTTACACAAAAATTATAAGAACACTTTCTATTTACTCACATATTTCTCAATACTTCACTCACCATTGCTTCTCGTATCCCAATTTCTCTGGGATTTGAAATCCTTCTTCCTGAAGGAGGAGCCTATGAGGGGAAAACTCAGTCTTTGTTTATCTGAAACCTTCTTCACATGACCCTCATTCTTGATAGATTAGCTTGCCAGACAATTATAGGTTAACAGTTATTTTCTTTCTAAACTGAAGATATTATTCCATAATCTTGATCTCTATTGTTTTTGTTGCGCTATCTGTAGTCAGTCTAATTACAGTTCTTTTGTATGTAATATATATTTTCTCTTTAGTTGTATTTTTTCTATTTGCTTTGATTTGATATTCTGAACTTTCACTAAAATATTTCTAAATGTGCAATTATTTATTCTTTATAGAACTTATGCTTCTTGAAGATTAAGAATTTTAATTCTGAAAATTCTTAATCATGTTGTCTTCAAATACAGATGCCCCTATTTTCTATATTTTCTTCTGGACTGCCTATCAAACATATGCTGGGCATTCTTAATCATTCTTCCTGTCTCCAAATCTGTTTTCCATGTTTCTATCTCACTTTCTCTGGACTGCGTTACAGATGATTGTCTTCAAATTATCTTTCAATGCTGTGAATCTTTCTTTACTTCTTACTAACTACCTGTAAACTATTTTTATTGTGATATCAATTTTTGTGATCCTGAAGTGTAGAATACCTCTTTAGAGTGGTTTTATAATTGTCTTTGTTAGGCACATATTGCATTGGAACCTATATTTACCTTAAGTATTGCTAAATTCTTTGGCAATTTAGACAAATATTCAAAGACTTAGGGTCCAGGGTTACAAGTTATTTTATTTTATTTTTTTTCCCATTCATCCAGAGTCTAAGCAGAGAGAAGCTTCACTGTTATCAATGTGCTTCCTAAGTCAGTATATAGGTTTTTTTCCAATTTATCTTTTTCAAGAGGTTTCAGTTCTCTTAGGGCCGTAGTTATATGCATTAATCTCTTTTCCAACTTCTTACTAGAATAAGGTTATTCAAATTCAAGTGTTGAACATACTGCATCTGATACTCAATACTACTATCTACTATGCCTTATGGTTTCCAGAGATTCAAGCCATGAATTTATTACTTTCCATTTCTATCACCTGAGGATTCTCATTCCATTTTGTTAGTTCAGCCACACATTTTATATATTGTTGTACTACATTTAACTTCTCTAGTTGTTTATAGTGGGAGGAATATTATACTATTTTAGACTACCATTTTATTAGAGTCAGATGAGCTAACACTGTGTATCAGTATCAATACCTTATATATTGAAAGCTCATTGTTCATAAGATATCATAGGAGAATAAGACAACACTTTTCAAAGAGGTTTTAATTCAAACTCTTGTTATGGTAATGACAACAGAATTTCTCCATTTACAAGTAGTAGGAAATCAGAGGATTACTTGGTTTGTCAAAAAACATTTATCGAAACTTAAATCAAGTACCCAGAAAATTCTTCTGGCTTCATTGCTAAGATCTTCCCATATATTATACAATTTCAAAGAGCAGAAGTTAATATCCAGATCACAGTAATACAGTATATCATGTATTGTGGTTCCAGAGATGTTACTAATAAAAGAATTATGAGTAAAAGCTAAAAATGATAGAATTACATTAAAGTGAGAATTATGGATGAGATTTTTGAAAATCAAAAAAGAAAAAAGAAAATAAATTATTCACAGCCATTAAACTTCAAAGATTCTCAATAATCATTTTTGGTATTTATCACGCTGCATTCATATATAACACCCAAGTGTGAAGTTTCAAATGTAGTGTGCATGAATTAGGTGAGAAAATACCTTAATACAAAATATATTTCACTAGTCATTGCTAAAGGAATGAAGCATTATCAAGGAAATTGACTTGATAATACTTCATGAAAAGTGCCAGCTACTATTATGTAATTTCAAAGTCCAGTCAAAAAATTTTATCAGTATTTCAAAAATGGAATAAAAAAATACTGCTTTTAAAATTTTAAAGTCATCTCCTTCCTTTCTGTTCTTTCCTTCCCAGGAATAAGTAAAATTTAAGGGCTTGAAATCTCAAATAAATTATTTTTATCATAGATTTTTACCTATATATCAATTATAAATAATATCTGGATATAAATTCTTATGAACAAATGGGTATGTTGTGAGGAGACAGAAATAAAAGTAACTGTATGAAGGAGCAAATGTAATTTAAAAATTACTACTCATTCATTTACTGGAGTAAAAAAGTTTATTGAAATAAAAAATTATAGTCACAGTATTTTAACTCTTAAATTCATAAATTTTAGATATATTTTATTGCATGGTATTTTTCTAAGTGATAACCATAAAGAGTTTTCAGACAATCTCTCTCACTGTAGGCTCATCATATTCTTAATTGCTTTTTTTAAAAAATGAAATCCATCTATAAATTAATAAGCAGATTGAATAACTTCTGATTTAGATCCCTAAGTCTAGGCAAAGAAAAATGTGTTTAGAGGATATGTTAGATAAGCAGACAATGATTGTTTTTGTCTCAATAAGAGGATGGCAACAATGTAGATAAGTCGCAGATGGAAACCCAATCTCTGTATGCTTCTTAAGTTTCTCTTTTACCTTGGCAAAATAGGTGCAGTAACGTTAAAATACTTCTTAATAACCAAACATTCTAAACAAAATTATCTATTAAGATAGCTGTGTCAAGATTTGGAGTACAACACCCCTTATTTTCTGTAGAACTATAGAGTTCGTAAAAAATTTCTACAACAAGGTCTGGTAATATATTCCTAAGTAAATTGATGTTCTGAGAAGCAAAGTGACTTTCTCAAGCACAAAAAACTAATTCCTTTCAAATAGAAATAAAACTCAGACTTTCTTTCCTCTATAGCATAAACCTCATCATACCCTGGATATGTAAAATAAATGATTGAATAACCCCTTTTGTCACAACACTTTCTCCTTTCCTATGATCTAAAGTATAATTCCCTCTGGAACATATAACAAAACATGGAATAGAATACTTTACAAAGAAAGCGGTGTGAGTTCCAGTTCTGGTGTGGTTATATGAGCCCCCAATAACCCAACACTTCTGCTGATAACAACTATAAACTCATAAATACAACTATAAACTCTATAAAATACAAAAAAGACAGATACCTTTTGTTTACTAGGGAGGGTAAACAAATGTAAATAGACTACGAAAAGAGTCAAAGTATGGGGAAGTACAATATGGAGGGAGTTTTCAGGTTTTATTTTTTCTTCCTTTGACAGCATTTGAATATGAACTACAGCTGCAAGAGGGACACTGTGAACAGCTAAATTTCCAACAACTCAACCTTTTTTTTTCTGGCTACAGGGAACAAGGGAAGGAACATGAGTGGGCTGGAGGTGAGGGCAGATGACAGAGAGCTGGAGACAGAACCTTTACTTTCGGGAATTAACTAATACAAGTCTCAGCATAAATGCACGTACAGGACTGACTCAAACAATGAAGTAATGTTTTAAGAAACTGAACTGAGACTTAAGGAACCATTCTCAGAAGGTGAGATGGAACTTATAAATGTAACTGGATTGATTGACTGCTAAAAGAAAAATAAAAATGTTTTTCATGTAATTATAGCAGAATCTACAGTTAAATAATAAAGCATTCACAATGCTGTGGAATGATCCAAAATTAACTGGCATACAGACAATTAAAAAAGGTGAACCCTTTTAAGAATAAAAAATAATCAATCCAAGATGAGAATGTTGAAATGATCAGATGGGACTTTAAAGCAGTTATTATAGTATGTTCCTTGGGTAAAAGAAAATATATTAGAAAAAGATAGAAAATCTCAGCAAAGAAATAGAAAACAACAAATAAATTTTAGACTGAAAAAACAATACCTGAAATTTGAAAATGCACCTATTGACTCAGCAGAATAGAGATGATAGGGGGAAATATCAGTGAACTCGAATATAGATCAATAGAAATTACCAATCTGAAGAATAGAAAAAAAAAATTATTTCTTTGCTTATTCCCTCATCTAGTAAATATTTTCTCCTTTCCTTACTCCTACACCAGGCAAAATAAAAATCTATTCAGATTGGTCAGATTAAAAGGCACTAACAGTCCATATGGGAAGGAGATTACTAGATATGTTAAGAGTAAAAACAGCGATTTACCTCTGTCTCTAGAATTTCATCTAAGTATTCAGAAAAGTGAGTTGACACAGGCTGCCGCTTCCATATAGCCCCAGTTTTGTTGAATTCTCCAATTCCTACTCTTAAGTAGCTGAGGGAGTAAATTCCCATGGTTTTCTTTCCAACTTTGGCCCACTTTTTCCATTTTCTCTCTCTCTCTCCCTCCCTCTCTCTCTCTCTCTTTTCCCCACCTTTTTCCCTTTCTTCTCCCTAGTCTCTTCTTGATTTTTTCAAAATACTTCCTCCCCATCCATATTAAGAAGATTGATAAATCAGCATTAGACATTGAACTACTTGATTCTCTCCAACTTCTCTCTCTCTCCCTTTTTTTTTTTTTTGCACTAAATATGGGAACTTTAATATTTTCCTGAAATATGTTAGAAGTCAGTATATACTAAAGAAACAGAATTACTTGATCAATTTTATAGCTTTGAAATATCAGCCTACTTAAGAGGTTATATTGGGAAAGGACATGAGAGGTAAGAAAGAGGTAAGAATTGTAAAAACAAAACAAATACTGAAAAAAGACATACTATGGAAACGATTGTTAAGTCTTGAGCCAGTGCAAATAGGAAGGAATGGTTTTGTGAATCATTAAGGAGATAAACTTTGCAATTGTTAGTGATTAATTACTTGTGTGTGTCTGTGATGGCGGGGCAGGGGCAAGCAGAGAATGAGAATAATGGTATCAGAGGACATCTGTGTTTCTTCTTTGAGTAATGGGGTAACAACACACAAAGAATACAGAACAAATGATGGCAAGACATAAGATGATATATTGTGGATACATGAGCTGTGGATATGTTTAGCTGGAGATGCAGATAGAACTGCTAAGTGGAGCTATCTATGGAGCATATAGGTCTGCAGTTCAGAGAGTTTCTATCTAGAACTGTTTAGCAAGTGGATGATAGTTGAAGCCAATGGACAGAATGATGTCATCTTGGATTCCTATGGAGCATATAGGTCTGCAGTTCAGAGAGTTTCTATCTAGAACTGTTTAGCAAGTGGATGATAGTTGAAGCCAATGGGGAGGATGATGTCATCTAGGATTCCTTTAGAGAACAAAGCAAAGAGCTAAGGATAGACTATTGGGAACACTGATTTTGAAGGGGTTGGTATAAGAAAAACAATTCAGAGAAAATGAAGGAGAACCTGAAAGGTAGGAAGAAAGCTAGAAGAGAAGCATATTACAGAAACTCATAGAGGAAAAATATGAGGAAGATGCAGTGTTCAACATTTTCAAATTCCAATTTAGAATTACTACATTTCTGGTGAGGCAACTAAATTATTTAACGCAGAGAAGGTAAAACCACAAGATAGGAGCAGAAATAAGTTCAGAGTTGGTTTTCTAATATCTGAAGACTATGTACAATGGAGTAGATTTTTGGTAGATTTAAAAGCCAGAACTAGAACCAGCATGAAGACTATCCAAAAAGAAAGAGTTCAGCTCAACTTAAGGAAGAAAAGTTCTGCATTTTGTCACAATTCTCCACAGATTAAATGGGCTGCCCCAATGGAAATTGTTAGTACTAGACTGATGGGTCACACGTATCAGAGGATCAGGGATCCATGTACAGAAATACCATATAACTATTACCATCATCTAGAAGTACTTAATAAATAGTGGGTTGAATAATATGTAATTGCCAACATTTAGCCATTTTAACTAATAAAAATTACAATTTTATATGGTTCAACCTAATATCTACTGAATAAGAAAAAAACTAATGAATGAATCAATAATGAACAAATGAATATTGGACTAGGAAGTCCTCTTAATTTTCAGTGAATAAAAATATATTACTTTTTAAAAATCAATTCTAAAAGCACTAAGGGAAATAACAACACAAATTGGCTACAGAGTTTACTAGAAAGGAAAATGTTTCCCTCTGCCTTCAAGTAGAAATTTTCCAAGGGGTCCAAAAGCAATATCTTAGTTAAGTATTATGTATATTTTTATTTACTTGAGTAAATTTATTCAGAGATATTGCATTGAAAATCCACAGTAATTTTTATAAACTAAAAAGCAAAATTATTATTTTATTATTATTATTTATAACACCAAAAAAAAAAAAGAAAAAAATGTTACCTCATAAATATACCTCTGAGTCAGAAAATACAATAACAGAATACAAAAGTTTTTACCTAAAAAAAAGATCTTATTTACCAATTTGGCTTATTATGATTTAATTTCCATTGGCTTTTATCATTCATTTATAAGAATCTGAAACTACTCAGAAGGAAATTGCTATTTATTGATTTTTTAAAAATGATTCTGAGTTACTATAATTTCCTCACGTTGTTGCCTAGGAATCATAAATGTCACCACAAGTGCAATTTTTTGTTCTTATTTTGATTTCTATTGACTAAGCCTTTCCGTTTTCAGCCACTTAGTGTCACTGTATTACAACCCACATTATAGTCTAAATTACAAAGACAAAGAACTCCTTTCCTCAGCCACAGTGGAATGTAGACTCCATGGAATATAAATTGTACCTTAGGGCATTCAGTCATCAGTCTTTCATTTTCCTGCACATTCCTCTTTCAAGAGAATTTCTGGCAAAACTGTAATAGGGAAAAGAATATTTTGCTTCATTGACATTTTGGTACAGTATAGTCTAAATTATTTTATCATTCTGTTAGGAATCTGATTAATTATTAGTATGTCTAACATCTGAATAAAAACTAAGAAAACACATGATTAATCATTAATAATATGCTGAAGTACACATAGCCATTTTCCAGATCTAGATAAATAACAACTTCAAACACTTTACTTGACATTTTCTCCAGCCAAAGTCATCTCTAGATGAGATAGCGACCATGTGTCATCTTGTTAAAAAATCTTCTAAGTAGTTTATTTCCCCTCTCACCCTCACCGCAAAAAAAGACTATTTCAGTCTCTTTATTCTGATATGTATTTAAGGCCTCCATGTTCTGGTCCTACATCGCTGCTTCTACACACATTGGAGCTTCTGGTTGCCATTCTCCAACTATATCTTGCATAACATTGACTCTGTACCTTTGTTCGCACTGTTATTTCTACCTGAGATGCCCTTGCACTTCAGTTAACCTCTCTGCATCCTTCATGGTCAATCACCAATATCATCTTCTCCATGAAACCTGCTATGAAATAAACATAACATTTTAAACATAAAACATCCAAAGTCAGAAAGTTTTTATCATTCTCTGGTTAATATTTCTTAAGTGTGGAGAAAATGTTTTATACAATCTATGTCTCCCACAGCATATTTTTTCTCATGTCTTGTTGTCTATAACTGGGTCACTGGTCCATATGGAAAGGAGATGCCTGAACAGGTTAAGAGTAAAAATATCATATTATGGGTCACTTACCATGCCTGAACTAATTATTAACAAGATGAATAAATGGACACCATAAAAGATTGAGCCACCCACGGAGATGGAAGAAGAATAAGTTGTTCAATAAAATCAATGTTGAAAGAAGAGAGGAATAAATTTGAAGTAGACAATCATCATTGTTTTCAGCTTTTTCCAATCCAAAATTATTTACTATCTATTTGAATTCCAATTATACTTTCTTTTCATTGTTACCAAAGAAAACTTTTCTAGTCAGCCTGTATTAGCAATGAGGAACAGACTTGAGATTTCATTTCAGCATCCCCAACATCTGGCACACATGGGATACCAACAAACGTCTGTGTAAGCAAATCTCATTTGAGTCACCATCACTGGTGTACTTCAATAACAGAATGATGACTAGCCCATGTTTGGAAGGCAGTATGTGGAAGTTAAAGGGAAAAGAGCATTTGTGTATGCATGCTGCTGGCTATCACTGTTATCTATTTCTAATTCCAACTCTGTTTCTTCATAGCTATGTGAACTTGGCCAAATTACATAAATTCTATAGCATTACTTTTTCCATCTATAAAATGGAATGACTTTATATGAAACTAAAACACAATAAGGCTTAAGTGAATCAATGTTTATAAATTGCTTAGTCCAGTGACAGACTTAGTAATTAGTTGTAACAGTTAATACAATCTCCTTGAGTCAGAAAGTTGAGGCTATTTTGGCCAGTGCAGAGCATGAAAATAAAATAAGCTTTCTGGAGCATGTATCGTTTCCACAAACTAAATAGAGCCAGTTTCCAAATTGATAGATGGGTCTAACATGACACTTTTGCCTTTAACTAACCGTCATGGCAACAAAATTAGGAAAACTGATAAACTCTGAATTCTCCCATTACCTCTCTTAGATTTAAAACAAAACAAAACAAAAAAAAACAGTTAAAAAGAATTTTTGACTATTTATTTAAAAAAAAATAAATCTAATTTTTATGTGAAAAGGGAGAAAACCAGGCACCCCAAAATGAAAGTAGGGCAGGAAGTAATGTGAGGTATGAAAGGAAAACTAAGAATATCCCTCATGCATTCACAAAGGTTTGAGTAATGTTTTATAAAACCAGATTTGGAAGTTAGAACTCTAAACTTTTAATATTTGACAAGAAAAATATTCTGCTAAAATTTGTGAAAGGAATTAAGAAGTAGATTTTAATATCTGTCACATTATATTTAACAGAGGAATAAACTCAGCTGTTTAACAACTGCAATGTCTATCCAGTGGCTTTTAAAACACAAACAGAATTTGCAGTTTTCAGGAATTCAATAATGTTACCAGTTAATAAAACAACTCCTACTCTTACTCGCATCTAACCTAAGCATGGCTTGTCAATTATTACCATAAGCAGTAGCACTTATAGCAAATGTTTAACTCCAAGTTATGTCAAAGCACTCTTCAGAGTGATATAATTTGTGTTAAATCTGCAAAGGACTACATTTAATGGTCCATTTAAGACATGGCCTCTTAGTTGCTGGTACAATCTAGTAATGACTGTAGAACAAACCAATGTCAAGTTTTTCCATTCGAAAGCTGTAGAAACACTATCTCCCCAAGCTGATCTTAGGTTCAACTAACTACTGTGCCTTTGCAGCAATCCCGATCCCTTTTCTCCTCTACATTTTTTTAATTGACACCTTCTTATATTCATGTAACAATAGCCTAGTCAGCAAAATTCCAGCAAAAATTACCTAAAATGTGTGCTTATTCGTTTCCCCTTTCACACTATCTGGAAGTTGCCTTCACTATAGAAGAATGGTCCTGAGTTCCTGCAAGCAGCTTGCTCGCTAGCCAGCCAGCTATTTGTGATGCTCTTTAGCCAGTCTCCCAGTCAGCTTATTCACTCATTATTTAATCAATCAGTTAGTTTATCTGTTCAACAATATTTATTGAGTGCTTAGGATGTGAAAGGCACTGTTTTAGACATTGGAGTTACACAGTGAACAAAATAGGTAAAATTTCCTTTCCTTGTTAAGCTTTCATTCCAGAGGAGAGAGAAAAACAATAAATCAAGGTCATAAATATAACGTGGCCAAAAAGTATTTTCCAAAATTCTTGGGAAAACATAAATTACAGAAAGAGGATAGAGAATGTTGCCTGGAGAGGAGGTTGTTGTAACATCCAACATGGTGGTCAGAGGAAGTCTCACTGAGAATGTGGCATTTGAGCCAAGAACTTTCAAGGTAAGGGAGTAAGCCATGTGGGTAAAGGAGAGAGGTGCCTTTCAGACAGAGGGAAGAGCAAACGCAAAGGCCCTGAGGTAGGAGAATGCTTGAGAATTCTAGGAACAGCAAGGAGGCCAGTGTTCCTGGAACAAAGTGAGTCAAGAGGATACCAGTAGAATATGAGACTAGAAAAGAAAGAGAGAACAGACCTTGTGAGGCTTTGTGAAGTTTTGTAATCCTTTGCAAGGACTTACTTTTCTCACTTTGAGGGAAATAAGTTTTGTGCAAAGGAGTAACAGGGTCTAACTTATAGAGGAGAGTACTGCTGTAGTTACTATGTTAAGGATGGATTGTGGGCAGACAAGTGTAAAAACAGAAGGTCCTGCTGGGAAGCTATTGAAATAATTCAGGTGACAGATGATGGAGACTGGTGAGTAATTCAGGTGAGAAGTTGCTAGTGTGGAGTTCAGAACAAACTACCCCACAGGTGCCTCAGTGGTATGCAGATTTCCTTTGAGCTAAAGGCAACTTTATCTGCAGGCTCAAGAGAAACTTCTGCCCCTCCCTGAACTACCTAGAAGACCTTAAATTAGAGAACTTGCCCATAATAAACTATTATTAGAGACAACTTCTTTTGATCCATCTACTGGGCAGGGAAAACTTCTGTTTGCTAAACATCTGTTCTTAACTATCCTGCAATGACTTTTTGAAGCCCCCAAGGTGCATTAGCTCATCTCTAGCTCAGGCTGTCTTATGGACCTCAATCCCCCTTTCTATCTCTGAATCTCTCTTGTATGTGGGGTCTCTGACTCTCACATATGTGGGATTCCCATACATACATATACATATACATACACATACACATACACATACATATACACATATACATATACATGTGTTAAATTTGTTTTTTTGTTTTTTTTTTTTTTGCTAATCTCATGTCTATTTGATTAGACCAGCCAGAAGAACCTTTAGGGTAGAGAAAAGTTTGTTCCTCCCTGACACTGGTGCGGATAATAAAAAGTGGTGAGGGTTGTATATATCTTAAAAGTAGAGACTACAAGATTTACTAATTTATTGCAGATGGTGTATAAAGAGAACTCAAAAATGTTTACAAGTCATTTTGGACTGAGAAAACAAACAAAAAAAAGACTAGTAATTTACTGCTATATTACAATCTGTGGGAATAAATGGGTAGTAGGGAGATGGGAAATTCAGAAGCTAGGTTTGGGGCAAGTTTATTTGCAAAAGTCTAGTAGACATAGCATGCTGATATGGAGTTGGCAGTTGATTACACAAGTTCGAGAAAGAGATCAACTGGAGATATGCATTTAGGTGGTGTCAATTTATGGATGATAATCTATAAGACTGAGTGAGATTTTCTAAAGTGTAAATGTATGTAGAAAAAGAAAGAGGTCTGAGGCTCAGCCTTAGGGCGCCCCTAACATGTCAAGTCTCAGAAGATAAAGAAAAGTGGGAGAGAACCAGTCAATCAAGTGAAAAGGAAATCAGGAAATATATTGTTCTGGAAGCCAGGTGAAGAAAGTGTTTAAAGGAGGAAGACATGAGTACCCATGTCAAATGCTTCCAATTAGGTCAAATAAGAATAAAGACTGAAAATTGACCATTGGTTTAGCAAGGTAATTAATATTTCTCCTCACTGGGAAGATGAAGCAAATGATGAAACCAGACAACCAGACATGCTGCTTATTTAAAGTCTCCATTACATAATCCTACACTGATTTTAGAATTCTTTATTTTGTTTTATTATGTTTTAGTAATTAATTCCTTATATCTGTGGCTTGTCTGGTTTTATGTTGGTGTTTTCAAGTTGATCTTTTTTAAAAAAAAAGTTATGTGAGGGAGATAAATCAGTGTTATTGTCATTGTTTTGATGAAAATACAGTTTTTAGAGATTAATATTTCACTGCCATATTTTCAGTTAGTAGCAAAGTGGTGACTTCAGCCCAGGCCTTCTGATTCTAGAGCCTAACTCTGTTACTTTAATTTCCATAAAAAAGAGTGGCGTATGTCTCCTTTCTTGTTCTTTAGACTTTTCTTGATGCATTGCCCACTTTATTCATACTTTCTATTTATTCTTACTTAATCCCTTAAATTTTAGTCCTTAGGTTTTTTTGAACAGCAGTATGCCATGACCTTTAAGGACAAATATCAATATGACTTTAGGGCTTCAGGGAATTTGGACTTCTGCCAGACTCTAAATCCAGAGGATAGTTTTCATATCCCCTCATCTCCATCCTTTTCTACAGGATTTATTTCCTCCTAGCATAGGAGAAAAGCTGGGTAAATTAACAACACTGTACCATTAAACATGTATCTACCATTCTCTTGTTACGAAGATGAGGATTATAGGGTCCAACATCCAAGTACTCAGTAAATCTTGTAAGCGTAATCTCATATATCATCACAACATATGTCTTCTTCTTGACTCTTTCCAAGAGTTTTCCTTCCTTCCACCCTTATATTCAAACATCAAAAGTCTCCAGATTCTTAGTGACATAAGAGAGCATATTGTTACGAATAACCATGTTCCATCTTCAGGTTGACGTTCCAGTAATAGTAATTTACTACCTTAGGTCACACACATAAGCATTCATTGGATAAAATTATTGGATTAATCACAAATTTTAAACAATAAAACATAAATTGCAAAAATCACATTCACGGTGAATTGTATCACTGTTGAATTCTTAGTTTAATATTGTACATTAGTGAGGCAGGATGTTACCATTGGAGAAAACAGTGAAGACTATTCGAGACCTCTGTATTATTTCTCAAAACTGCATGTAGATCTAAAATTATCTCAAAAGAAAGGCTTTAAAAATATGCAGATAAAAGGACATTTATAGACTCCTTTTACCAAGATCATCAAACTGTCATGATACTGAGAAAGGAATACACCAGGGAAACTACTGTCTTAGGCAGAGTCAACCACGCTAGCCTTTGGGACTGGAACGAGAAAATCATGGAAGTAAATAAACAAAAAGCAATCTGGAAAGAGAAGTGTGGTGATGAATATAAATTTTTATTTTAGCACCAAATATAGTAGTGGTGCTTGAAGTATTATTGTGACTATAAACTCCACTTTCAATCAGCTGCCATACTCCCAGTCAGCCATGTGCTATAGGATTATTTTTTTCACAAGAATATTTAATATATGTATCTGCTTGGCCATAGTTCCAGCTTTTAAACCAAACATGCTGCCCTTGTTTCCATTCCATCTCTTTTCTAGTCATCCAACCTTCCTTTCCCTTTCTAGGAATTCTTAACATCATTGACTCCACTGACGGAAGTCAGGCTTCTGACCGCCTAATAAATAAGTTCACCAGTGAAAAGCCTATTTTTCATTCTGTTTAATTACAGGCTTCAGAGACACTCAAAATGGAGGGTATCTTAGGGACAAATAATACTGTAGGCTTGGTTTACTTATCTCCTATTGGCATTGGCACCAAGCCCTTCCTCTGCTTTGAAATTCATGGCTGTGTCAGTGGCTGCATACTAAACAGACTAAAGCTACCACACAGTCTGCTAAGCACCCAGATGCAGCTCAGTTAATTCATATACCTTAGTGGCCAATTCAGAACAATCGTTTAGATAATTAACATGGCTGATTTATTTCTAGTGCAATCTATGTATCTGATGGAAAGTGGATTTATATATTATCATTCTAATTAGATTTGGTGAACTATACTGGGGCTTGAACTATAATAGGCTTGTTCTGAATTCTAGATGATTGGCTTCAAAATTGGCTTTTAGAAATGTATGTATAATATGAGTAGATGACATATAAAGAATTTTTTTAAAAATCAAATATACAAGAAACTAACAGTGAAAAGTAAATTTCCCTCCTACTCTTGTTTCCTCTGACTTTCATTTTCATTGTACAGAGGCAATTACTGTTAAGTTTCAAGCAGAGACATTTTATGCATATATGAGTATATATGTATAAGTTTTATATATAGAGAAAACACTATAGCTATCCCTTTCTATATATTGCATAAAATGTAGCATGAGGTACAAAATATTCTATAATTTATTTTAATTAATGATAACTCATGGAGGCCTTTTAGTAACAGCATCTGTGACCTGCCCTCACCTTTTTAAACAGCTACCTAGTAGTCTGTTGTGTGGATAAAATCATTTATATTTAACCAGTCTCATTCTAATGGACATTTACTGTTTCCAATATTTTGTTATTACCAGCAATGCTTTGATGAACATAATTGCTTGCAATTATTTGTGCCATCTATAGTAATATCTGTAAGATGCATTCCTGGAAGGAGAATTCTTGACAAAAGGACACATCCAGTTTTTATGTTACTAGATATTGCCTAATTTCCTTCCAGAGAGGCTGTAGTTTCCCCAGCCATATGTGAGAAGATTTGTCTCCCCATTTCTATTTCTCCTTATTATATTATCAATTTTTTGAACTTGCCAATGTAATTATAATTGTAAGTTATATGTATCTAATTATGAATGTGGTTAAGCACCTTAAAAATCAATTGTAACATTTTTTCTGCCTAACCATTCTGTTCTTCATCATTCCCTAAATAATATCTATTCCTTGCTAGTTTAAAATGGCAGCTAAAATAAATCTCTGTTTATTTTAATCTATTCTGAATACTATTCTGTTACATTTATTTTATTGTTTATTACATCAGTCCCAACTTTTTGTAAAATTCTTACTTTTATAGTATCTTAATACACAGTGGTTTAGTGCTTCTATATTATTCTTTTTCAGAATTTCCCTAGATATTTTTGCAGACTTTTTTGTTGGCGATTGTGTTGGAGCTGTTTCCTTAAAAATAAATATTGAAATATCTCCTATTTAAAAGTAGGGTGTGATCAATATGACATAGGGAAAGCTTTATTATGCCCAAAGTTGGATTAGACCTGACACTGAAAATGATGTATAGGAAAAGAATAGCAAAGAGACCAACAAAGGGAAGAACATGAAATAAGTGTTTCAAGTACAAGATTCTATATAAAATCCAGAAATGTCCTGAAATAAAACTTGCACTTGAATGTCATAAGTTATTTAAGCAGCCAGCTGGTTTTTCAGGTCAGCATGTATAGTCCTTGCTTTTAAGGACTTGACAAACTGTACCAAGGTTCTGACCTTAACCTGAAATTCCTTGAACTCTCAGTACTTGTGAGCATGCACCCAACATTCCTGCCCCCAGCATGCACTTTACCAGTCACAAGAAGCCATCATTAATGAGTGCTCTGCTAGGAAGCATAATTTGTAGGGAAGCTAACAAGTTCTAAGAGGGAAATAAACACAGACAGCAGACCAAGCAACTTGTCCTTTAAGTATGTCGAGATCCAGACCTTTTAGTTTCATTTCAGTGATCTGCAAAACAGGACCCCTGTGTTTGCCACTATTCCAGGTAACCATTTCTTTTGGGGAAAAGATTTTCGGAGGTACTCTAAACACCTGATTTGTTATAGATTTGTTTTTTTTTTGGTAGCTTAACTCCTATATTTAAGCAGCCAGCTGGTTTCGCAGGCCAGCATTATAGTCCTTGCTTTTAAGGGCTTGACAAACTGTACATTTAAAATAATTCCTTTGATAAAGGGTTACCAGAATCTTATGACTACTTATATCTACTGGTCAAAGATATAGAGAACAAAATGGTCCATGACGTTAGTC
This sequence comes from Pteropus medius, assembly GCF_902729225.1. Taxonomy (NCBI): domain Eukaryota; kingdom Metazoa; phylum Chordata; class Mammalia; order Chiroptera; family Pteropodidae; genus Pteropus; species Pteropus medius. Next base: position 7,248,531 of record NW_024353517.1, on the reverse strand, counting down.
TTATTTCTCTTTTATTTGGTCCTATTGCCATGAAAGTAATATGATGCCATTTATCCTTTGCCTAACTTTGCTGTGTTGTAATTTTTTAATCAAAAATACTATTGACATAGCAAAATACTATGGCAGAATTAATTTAAGACATGTTTGTTAACTGTTACTTGCAACCACACTTGAGATTTGATCTTTTTCCAATGCTGAATAATGTAGACAGAACCATCTTAGAGTTTATTTTGGTTTCTGTCTTCTAGAATCTCACTCAGACTAATACTTACTTACACCTCTGTATCTATGTTACTTCAATGTGATGCATCTGAAAGATTTAAGTCTGAAATATATTAAGACTTCGCTCCCCATTTCCTGATAACCCAAAGTCTGCGAGCTAATGCACTGGCAGAGAGGTGGTGGTAATATAATATTGTGTACTTACTAGGGTACAGCATACCAGAAGATCAGGAAGTGACTTGAAAGTGAAATGCTGGCTTTATTTGTTTATCTGTTAAACTAGATCACAAATGATTTTATCTACTCATAAATGAACTTTTTTATGGACATAATTTGAATGTTCATTTTCCTCTCAGTGTGCAAATCTATTTGCAGCATTCTAGCAAAAGAGTGCAACTCATGTTCTGTGCTTATAAATTGTTTATTGCCTCTCTCTCTGATGGCCAACTCATGACTCCATCTACAACTTCTCAAGTCTCTTTGCCCACATAAACATGGTGGAGTAAATATAAGGTGCCAATAAAAGATGTGTTTGAGTTGAGGAAGAAAAAGACATATTTCACACAAAATTTCCATGTGTATGATTTTAAATTTTGTAACTACATACTTGGCTTTATATTTTTGTGTTATAGACCAGGAAAATAAATACTTCCGTAACCTCATCGACCAATATTTAGGACTCTAAATAAATGACATTTAAAGATTTTTTCATTGTACACAGAAGTCTCAGCTCAAGGTAAAAACAAACAAAACCTCTAGAAAGTACTTTCTTTCCTCTGCGACGTGAGTTACTGTAACCTGTAAGGCTAAACACAGAGAAGTAAGATAATTGTTTTAAATTGCTTAAGTTTTAGGCTTTTAAAACAAAGCCATCAGATTATTACTTTTCCCCTCTTCTTTGATAAAAGGAGAAATGTCAACAGGAATGTTATGTGATCTTAAATCGACTTTAGCCTTAGAGCAGATTTAAGTGAGTGCTTCACGCATATGTTTAACACCTATGAATGCTAATGACGTGGACTTCTGTTTTCATGTAAGGAAATTGATTCCTTTGTATAGAAATAATACAAACGATTAACCTTTTTCTAGCTAAAATGTGAAAACAAAGAAAAAATGCAAGGTGCACAAAAAGCTCTTTAGATAAGCAAACAAAATCTTCCTATAGAAAAAACTAAAAGTGTTTTCACATCCATCTATTGTGTTGAATAGGATAGGAATCTGGCTCACAAAATTCATCTCTTGTCACTGCTGAGCTGGAAAATATACCCAGAGATTTTTTTTTTTTCTTTTTTCAATTAAAATTCTGTACGCCAACAATAGACTCTGCTGCAGAGCTTTTAATTAAACAAACAGACAAACAAACCAACAAACAAAATTATATAAACCCACATTGTCTCTCTGTGCTGTTTTTATTAAAGGATTAGATTGATGAGATGTTTGGATTTTACTGTTCTAAACATGTGTTTCAGTTGGTGCTCTCGGATCTACCATGTGAAGAAACTGAAATGTAAGTAGCAAGAGGCTCCATGTTTTTATTTAGCATTTTCAAAATTCAAAGAATAAAAAAGGCTCAAGTCATTTGAGAAGACCCGAATGAGTTTCATCATAACCATTTAAGAAAAATAAAAGTAAATTGTTTTAAATGCAAAGAGATCATTTGTTCTAAAAGCAGAAAAAATAAACTTTTATTATTGTTACCGGAGAGTGAGGTCTCTCTCGGAGCGTTGTCCAGGTTCTTGATGTCTCGAACAAAGAATCAAGCAAGACACCCAAATACAACAAAAAAGAAAAGCTTTATTAAAAGAGAAAGTATACTTCCAGACTTGGAAGCAGGCCTAAGCAAGAGAAGCATGATTCAAAGTCCTGGTAACAAAGCCTTTGGGGTTTTTAACCCAATTTGCTGTGAATAGTTACTTTTCATAGAGGAGTGGGCTTCCTTGATTGACAACTAAGATTGACAAGACTCAGTATTCATCATTTGCTTTCTGTGCATGTTGGTTCCAAGAATTCAGTCCGTTATAATGATTTTAATGAACTTCTGGGCATATGCATCATATTATAATGATGGTCATATTATAATGAGGCTCAGGTAAATTAAAGATCATTGAGGTCTTATTGCACAGGTGCGAGTGACTGGCCGAAACTAGTACACAATTTCCTACTCACTTATTTCTTTCTGTAAGTTACTGTTAGCCCCAAAATGCCTCTGGCTTGCTTAATTGTGGGTGTACTAGGGTGTACCCCTTCTAGGAGAGGATGTCCTCAGTGTCTGCAGGCAGACCCAAAACCCCATAACTAACTTTCCTACCTAACTCTTTTCTAACAGCCATGAACCCCCTTATTATTAGTATAGATTTTGAGGGACGGGGAGTTCTCTTCTGTATCTGCTTCCTGCTGAGAAGGGCCATTGCCCTTGCCTACTGGGGTTTCATGGAGCTCTTTCCCTTTCTGCCTTAGTCAGGGCAGAATCTTGGGTTTCCTGAAGAAGTGCTGCCTCAGTCCCTAGACAAGGAAAAGAAGATACAAACTTGTTATTTAAATCATATATCTATTTATTTCTATTATTGATTTGCCTATTAAGAGAATAATGGGAAACAGGCTTGACTGACATATTCCTTAAAGAGTAAAAAAGGCCTTTGGCCTAAAATCCCCTCCCCTCTCTGACTCTATGGGCCCTGTCTGGCCTATCGCCATTTCTGCTAACAATGGGCCCATGACCCTTATCAATAGTCAGAGTGTCTGAGTCACCAGTTTGGGGGCAATTATCAGAATTTGAAGGAGAGGACCTTTCTCTCAAAGAAAGGAGAAAAGAAAATTCAACTAGGTTTACTAAAAAGATTAAGAACTCAGCAAGAGATGTCCCGTTTCATTTCCTGCTAAAAGATTAAGAATTTTACAAGTTATGTCTCATATCATTATGATTAGCTTTGTTAATAAATAAGAGACCTATTTGATTTCTGAAGATTTTTGCTCAATACATTCTCCACCCTTGAGGTTTCAAGGTTTAAATTCAAAAAGAATCACAATATCATCTATGGTTCATCCATGCTTATAAGTCACACGAGTGATAGGAGGCAGCTTTCTGGATAATTCATTTTCAAATAACAGCAAACTAACCAAATTTCTAACCTGTGTTATGTGTAAATTTCAAAGTGCTTTTGATAAATAGGCATGTGCTATTTAACGACTGGGATACATTCTGAAAAACGCATTGTTAGGTGATTCTTCATTGTGAAAACATCATAGAGTGCATTTTCATAAACCTAGATGGCATAGCCTACACTCCTAGGCTATATGGTACAGCCTATTGCTCCTAGGCTACAAGCCTGTATAGCATGTTACTGTACAAAACAATATTAGATTAAATCAAGCGTAAGAAAAAAATGATACGATCAAGAGTCTAAGTAAACACAAGATGTATGAGGCCATTACGGGCATAATATGGCATGGTTGTACAGCAATTTTTTTTCGTGAGTAGAAAGAATAGACTCTAAAATAACAATAAAATGTATAGCATAGTAAGTACCTAAACCAATAATGTAGTCATTTTTTATCATTATCAACTATTATGTACTGCACATAATTGTATGTGCTATACTTCTACACGACTGGTAGCACAGTTTGTTTATAACAACATTACGAACATGTGAGTCATGTCTTGCACTATAATATTATGAAGGCTACAAGGTCACTAAGCTATAGGAATTTTTCAGCTCCATTATGATCTTATGGGACGATTGTCATATATGCAGTCCATCGTTTACCAAAAAGTCATTATGCAGCACAGGACTGTAAATTATGTGAATAATTGACTTAATTTTTTTACTTTTCATGCTGTAGTTTTTAATGGTTCTCAGAATTCTATTCAGGAGATGAGAAGGAGGTGCCATTAATAATGCTGCTCACGATTAATGAAACTGTAATGCAATGTGACTTAGTCTAAATTTCAGAAAGGCATGTCTGCCAAGCACTGTCTTCTGGGTGTAGCTCTCATTTACCAGCTAGCTATTCTCAGTTGTCATTGCCTGTAACCCTCAAGATCAGGGTCTCTGTGAAATGCCTCCAGATTAAGATGCCATAGTAGATGGGATGATTTTCTTGGCTCTGGACTCATTCACCTGTTTCTGGTAAATCATCTTATCATTTATAAATTGCTTGTTAGGATTATGCCATTCTTTCAGCTTTTACATTGCTGTTCATTGCTGGTTCTTTTGTTGTTGTTGTTTGTTTGTTTGTTTGTTTTGCATTAATTCTGGACTTGCTTTTTTCTCTGCCTGTCAATAATAAGACTGACGTAATAAGACTATTTGATCATTGGTGTGCTTACCTAACTTTGGATCTCATGGCTACCTCATCTTGCTCCTTCATCTTCTGCCTTTGACTCAGAATAATAGAATAAACAAATTCATAATTGGAAAGGTTTGTAAATGTTGAATGTAACACTCGAATCAACATGACAGAAAAATATGCTATTGAAAAACTTTATAAGCTGACTTTAGAGTCACTGAGACTACTGGTCTCCTTTTCAGGTGAAGAAACTGAGACCCACAAAGGGATAGTATCAAATGAATTGCAGGACTTCAACTAGTACTTAGGTACAACCATTTCTGGCTACATCATTTTGTATGTAAGTTTCTGTTACATTTGTTGTTATTTAATACCACTGTTTTTGAGTGAAAACAAGAAACCACTTCAAATAAAATACAAATTAGCAGAAAATAAACACAGGGAAGGCCAAAAAGTAGCTGACTTTGTTGGGAGATAGTATAAAATAAGTAACTATTAAAGATAGACACAATATCTCAAATCTTTTGCCTCCACAAGAAGGTGTTTATGGACTCTATTATTAGGTCTGTTTAAATTTATTTTCAAACATCAGACTTTTTTCTGATCTAACCTACTCAATTTATTTTTTATAATTGCATTTTTAGTATGAAAAATGTATAGCTGTAGTGTTTTTATGTAAAATTTAAATACTGTAAGTACTTTTGTATATAAAATAAAACATGACAGAGCCCCTTTCCATAATTATACCTCTAAATTTTCCCCTATCCAGAAATAACCAAGTACTCTGATGTGCATATATGTACGTAAATAGGGTAATTCACAAAAGATAAATTAATCATACATATACAGGATTGTGTAAATGGATTGTATTAACAGAGCCCTAATGAGGGGCCACCATTTTACCTGGCTTGCAGAAGTTAAGTATTTTGCTCACGAGTAAGCAAGTAAAGGAAGAACTTGGATTTGGACCTAGGACTGACTCTTGAGCCAAAACTTTTCACTACAAAGCCATAATGTAGATCTAATGTTTAAATAAAATTATACACCTGATGAAATACCTGAAGAATATACAACCTATCCATTCTTCTAGACATTATATAATTTACTCTAATGTAATTAAACCACCAGTCTCTGGGTAATATGATTTGGCACCCATCTTTCCCCCAAATTATTATAGCTGAATTGCACTTTGGCGCCTATGTTAAGGATGATTTAAAAAAAAAAAAAAAAAAAAAGACCCATGAAATTTGTTATTGCATTTGTTCTAAGAGTACTATGAAAAACATTCTTCCTATTGTTAAGTGTCCTCTTTATGAAGCCTCATAGTTTGAATATTTCTCTG